>NC_084664.1:26708822-27038322 GCF_028389875.1 Rhea pennata
CAGAGGGATGCTGTATTCATGGTTGATGGTGGATCATGACTGATGGTAGAAGCTGAGAACAGAGATAATTATACCATAATATTTTATAAAATATTTTATATTACATTATAAAATTGTATATATTATAAAATACATTATAAAATATACATTAGAAAGTATTATGTGGCCATAATATAAAAAAAACAGTTTCTGATTTTCTGTGTGGGAGACTGGAGAAGGCTTTGGTCCATTAAAAATACTTAAATATGGCCATGGTGAAAAATTACTCAGTGAAGCACAGCCATTCTCCACAGCAACTTTTCGGCAAAGAAAGCACTTTGAGAAAAGCAATGCTGGGCTCCTGATCATCCTCTGAGGTAAATGATTGTGTAATAAAGCATTCGATCATGCTAGGTTAAAAAAGCAAAGCAAAGAGCGTGTCTGTGCCATTTCTATTGCTGCTGAAATGGCGAGATTGTCCTGAGAGGTCTGAAGATGACAGTTCACCTGTTGCAAAACGATGGAAACGTCCCATCATGAAGAGTTCATACTTTTGCTTCTTCTCCCTCTCTCTCTGCTGAAAGTTTCATTACTGCCATTTTGTACACTAATTTTTCTTAAAGAATGGCACTTTATAATATCTCACTTTCCGAAAACATTCTCCCCCAATTTTTATTGGCTCAAAATACTAGAAAGTTTTTAAATTATTAATAATTCAAAGAAAAAGAGAATAGGAAATGAAAGAAAGATTTTTGTTATAAAAAGCAGTCCTATGCCCTTAACTTTACACAGCTGGAAGAAAATTTCTGTCTGCTTTGGCATCAAGGAGGATATTCATTTCCCTTTAAATGAAGAAACACATTGAATGTAAAATGGATTGAAACATCTCAATATTTTGAGAGGTTATCTTTAATTAGGCTAATTTTTTTCTGCATAAAGCTGCACAAGAACTATCAGCTGGAGTTAAGTGTTAATGTTTAATGTAAAGCTTCGAGGTAGGGTAGATATATATATGTCTCAAACTCATGCCTAAAAAAGACATAATAACTTTTATACAAATCAGGCTCTTGTGAGCTGGATCTTCCTGCTCAGCAGGGCAAGTGCTGTAGTCCTGAGGGTATTTCCTGGAGGCTGCTGAATGACATAGGATTAATCTTATTTGAGGAGAAAGAGAACTTTATCATGCTCCATTTAATAGAAAATGTATTTTACTTGCCAAGGATAACAAAGCCCATATGCTGAATAGCATTATTATGTCTTCTTATGGACAGACTTGCACATTTAAGACCCTAGTCAGCAAAGAACTGAGAACATGAATAATTTTAAATGCATGCACGCTGCTGTTGATTCAGGGGCTACTTCTGCACTGCACCGAGCAGACCTCCATGGCTGTATCTTCTTTGGCATGGGAAGCTGTCCCACGCTGGGTGGTGTGATACTATCTCCAAACCCAAACGCATTGTGCTGGAGAGCGAAGTCCACGAGAGGGGAGAGCTGGTGGAATGAGCTTGGGAGCGGGAGTCAGGGGCTCCTCGGAGAGCATGGGGAACGAGCCACATCGGTGCTGCCCTCTCATCACAGAGACCCAGCAGGTCTCGATATTGTTATATTCTTCTTATACATAAGAAACAGAGCTGCTGCTGCTCCATTCCTTCACAGGAGGCAACTTATTTGTACCATTTTGTCTTTGCAAGGGAGCACAGTAGGACATTTCAGGCTTTTAAGCGAATCCAATGGAGATGTTGTTGTGGGAGAGGTGTGCAAGGAGCCGGTGCATCCCATGCTGTAATGTTTTACACCCCGAACAAAAGTGCATCTTTCATAAGCTTTCAGCATCATCTAATGGTCTTTTGAAAGTCAGGTCCTCTAGAGAAAATCTGCAAATCACTTACTGTTCTGTAATGCAAATGTTTGCTTTATGGTGCCCACTTTAGGCACTCTTTCTGTTTAATTAGCTAGCTGTGTGTTCATCAATCCATCAAAAGCATCTCACTCTGTGCATAAGTTATTCCACTTAAGGACTGAAGTATCTTTTTTTTGCCTGATGTAATCTTCATTTCAACACAGCCTGAGACTGAAGAACTCATCCCAGTGACGGTGAGGGGAGTTATAAACCTTTCTATGGATTACACCACAGGCTGCTGGGTATGGTGAAAAAGTATATGCTTTCATATTAGGAGCTCAAAAACCAATCTTCAATTTTTATAACTTACTTATTATAGATCCACTCTACGGATCTGTTAAGAGGAATCAGGTCTATGTGGAATAAACACCACAATCCGACGGAAGTGAGGCATTTGTGAATTGCTCATAGCCATATTTGAAAAAAAAAACCCTTCTGCTTAAAATGGTGAGCACTGAGAGTAATATTGCAAAGAGGGCAGAACAATTCAAAAGCAGAATCGACTTTAGCAGAGGAAGCCTAGCAGGTAACATCTCATTGCATTTTTTTTTTTCAGCTGGGAACATCACTTTCTAAAGGAAATACTATTACACAGATTCATCCAGGAACAAATTCTCTCTAATTCATTGTCTTCAATCATCTGATCATTACAATAGACTGCAGTGCTGCTTTGCACCTTTCCCTTGCGCATGGAAGAGGTAGGTAATATGTCAGATCACTGTGATCACTTAAAGCAGGAACACACTGTCGAAACGACTGCCTCTTTCTGGTCTAGGAAAGGTATAGAAAAAAATCATCGTTTAACCAGTCAAGAGATGAATGCAGAGTGTGCTACATTAGCTAGATGAAGAAATATCACAATTACACACCCAATGTCTGCTTGTGTATAACTGACACCACTGGATGCAGAGACCAACAGACTGCTGCTGCTTTATGGAGAGGCGGGCAGCAGTGCAGCTCCTGCGGGTGAAAGAGCCAGGGAGGAATCGAGCCATTACACACGCTACTACAGTATCTGCTAATTACAAAATCACTCCTAGGAGGAAATGAGCACCGGAGGAAGGATAATGTAGCTGGCTATTTTAAATATGCATGCAAGAAATGCTTGGGAAGGGAATAACAAAGTTTATTTTAGAATACAATTTTAAAAATCTGCTTTAAGTGGAAAAGGGGGAGTCACCGTTAGTTAGAGGTAGTGGGTTAGCTGCACAGCTCTCATGAAAGACCGGTTTTTACATGCTGGCAGGTAGCACACTAAGATTACTTTCCTGAGGTTTTAAGAGCTCCTCTGTTGGGTCAGGAGTTGGTCTGCACTGGGGTAACACAGATACAGCTCTGTGTCACCGCTCTCACTGGGACAGCTCTGGGTGGTGCCGTCGTGTCCACACTGGTGTCCCCAGCACGGATACTGCTGACAAAATGGCCCATGAGGAGTGCGCAGTTAGGTGTTCAGGGTCACTAAGCCTGGGACAGGCTGCCATCGACGGCTGGGACAAGAGTAGAAGGAGCCCCTAGACTGTCTTTACTTTAAGAACTGTAAAAAAAATATTGTGTAAAGCACAAAAATAGACAGGCCACTTACTTCAGTTATTCTATGCATGCAGGAGCATGTATGTCCACATTTTTGGAGGGGTAAGGGGAATTTTTATTGCAGCATGATGCAGCAAGATGATCCAAGGTGACAGGATGAATAGCTTCTGTTAGTATGATTTATCACTTAAATTCAGGAAACGAGCATGACTGATTTTTTGTAGTTGTTCACTTACTGCATTAAAACAATTTCTGCACTTATTTCCTGCATAAAAAAAACTAAGAAAGTGCATCACTGTGCCTGCCTATGTTGTCCACTCCTTGGAACTGCATCTGAAATCTGCCCTTCCTTGTAAACATTGGACTGGATATATTACAGACAGAAAACCAGATAAGCAAGCATTTAAAATCATTCAGTGTTAAAAAAAAAAAGAGAAATCAAAACTATCTATTGTCTATTGAATAATGCTGTATTTTCAAAGCATTTATAAAATCAAAATGTCAGTATTATATTTTAATTTAATCTCCCTAATGCCAGAATTTTAACTCTTAAATGAAATTTCACTGTCTTCACTGGACATTCCCTTCATACAACAGTTTTAATACACAACTAATTTTAATATTAACCTCATGGCAACAGTTTCATTCAGTTTGAATGCTCTGGCAAGAATAATGGTTTGAACATTATTTAAAGCCGTCTCTGATCACAAGTTTCTCAAATTAGAAATAGTGCTATCTGATCATTTTTGCTGCATTTTTCATTGTTTCCTCTATCTCGTGATTGTTCTTTATGCAACAATACTACTTTTTCAGAGGAAGATAATCCAATAATGTAAAAGAGACTGGGAAAGAAACACAAAACTACAATCGTCACACTCATTTTCATGGCAAAGCAGCTGGCAGCAGCATCTTTGCCTAAATTAACCTCAAGTACCTCATCTATATAATAGCCTAAACTGCTATTATATAACATACCTGGTAATGCATTAATATATGCATGATGTAATCATATATTTCTCCGGCAAGTCGGTTTTCTGGTCTCCAGGGAATAATAACAAACTGAATTCCTAGCAAGGGCACCAGGATTAAAGTAGCTCTGACAGCTTTCATATACATGTTGGACTCAGCACGGTGGGTATCTCTTAGCTTTGTCACCAATACCCGGACAATGTTAAGCAAAAAGAAAAAATTGACCTGCAAAAGAGAAAAACTTATTGGCAAATCATTCAAATTAAGCAGGCACTCAAGATAAAAATACAGAGCATATAAATGACAGTAAAGTATAACTTTCCAGCTTAACTGAAACTCATAATGGGCAGTTCCTTGATTGTCTGGCCTTGGTAAGTACCCTTCAGGGCTTTAAGACAGAAGGTGTTAAGCAGCTCTACATGCATCCCTCAGGACCTACCTGAATGGATGTGTCAGAGAGTTTGATCTTGCTTCTAGAAACACTGAGTATTTTGACACTGCTGTAGTCAAATTTAGGAATTTCAGGGCACAATTCACCTTATATCTACCCCAAAGTCTAATACAGTGCTGATGAATTGCCCCTAGGACTGGCTGTTTCCTGACTCTGAAGATGGCCTAGCTATCTTGCTTCGTTCTGCACTGAGGTCTACAGCCAGGTGAGACAAAGCCCTCACTGTGTTCCTGGGCACATGAGATGTATGCAGGCATATGTGTTCTCCAAGGAACTTGCGCAGGCACACATAGGCCAATATTTCAAGCTTGTGCCTGCCCAAAGGGGCAAAGGCTCTTGAGAAAAGTCTAGGCTTACCCTTACCTACACCAGGCATAAAAAGCCCATGGTATTTCATTCACAGGTTAAAGCTAAAACTGCTGGCTCAAGGCAGAAAGGCTGAATTTTTCAGAAAGTTTTGACTCTTTTGGTTGGGAATTCTGACTAGCTCAGTATCTTATTTCCTGAGTCATTTCTGGAAATTTGGGTTGAGTTGCAGACACTCAGTATATGAAAATCTGCTCTTGACTCTGGCTTCATGTGCTGGGAAGTCAGGGCAGGAATAAGTTTGGTGGGTGCATGATGAAAATGAGTCCAGTGGGTACTTGCTGGATGTAATAGATATCATAGGCTGCTTTTCTACTCTATTACAATAATTTATGCACATATGCTTCTGAACTTTAAAGGACTCTTTCCATATAATGTTTTAAATAAGTATTGCATAAGTTACATAGTTATTTTAATAGCCTATATTCCATAAATACATGAGAAACTTCATCTGGACCTTTCAGAGCAATAAAATATGAATCAGGAAGCTTCAATAAACCATTTCATAAATTCTTTGCCATTGAGAAATCTTTCAAATATTTTGCATTCATACTCTACTTGAAAAAAAGGAATAATAAATGACTTTTGAGTTCTTATTCAGCATTAAATCTAAAATTTACTTTCCATTCTCCTCTGTCTCTCTGACTTCACTCACTCAGCTTATCCTTCACTTTTAGAATTTCTTGAAATAATTATAAAAGGTGGAAAAAAGACTTTGCAAAGGTAAAAATCTTCAGCTCTTTTGAGTCAGTCTGTCACTATCAGATTCTTCTAGCAAATCATGTAGGTTGTTCTCTAAAAAATGTCATTTTGACCAGAAAAATCTGACTGGAAATGGCATAAGCACAAGCCAGAAATTATAAAGCTTTATTTTAAAAACAATTTAAGATTGTTCTTTATCCATAGAATATAGACTTTTTTTTTGTTTGTTTGTTTTTGTTTTGTTTTCATTGTGGTTGAGACGTACAAACTTGGAGCACGGTGATAAAAATAAAGGTTAAAGGGCCACCCCTATAAGCCAGCATTGTGACAGCAGAAGCAATCCATCTTGAACCAACAAACCCATAAAAAATGTAATTCTCAAAGAATGGCAGAGAGGTTTCTGCTTCTTGGTATTGCTGACTTACAAGATTGCTTCTCAAAAAAGGGTATAAAGGTTTCCAGACTTTTCAAATAATCTTACACAGAAGCTTGTTTCTCTATTTAGAGATGTTCCAAGTTTTCACCGCCTCACCATTTGCTCTCCAGAGTAATTATTACAAGTATATCCATGCAGATGTTTGCAAGCAAGTGGAAGCTAGAAAGCTGAAAGTGCATCTTAGGTGAGACCGAGATGGGCTTGGGGCTTGGCCTGAATAAAACTTTCCCGCATGTTTCAAGAAGTGCAACTCCACTGCACTAAACAGGGCACTGCTGGCATATATCATGCTATATATGCACATTAGCATGTTGTGCCTTTTCTTGTCTTGCTCCTACTCATACATCCCAGTCCAGGCTCTTTTCTGGTCTAGTTTAGCTTTGGACCTTTGGACCATATAGTGTAGAGACCAGTATAACCAGCGCTGATCAACTTGCTTGCATTCACTCACAGTCTATTGTTCAGTACTGTACGTTTGTCGCAAATAAGTTACCATGGAGGACAGCCACAGCTGTGATTTTCAGAAGCTGTTAGTGATTTTCTTTGCTTCAAGATCTCATTCCTTATTGGGAGGTCCCCTTACAGCGCTGATTTTTGAAGAATATTGAGAACCTGTTCTCTTAACAAATATGTCCTTTGCAAAACAGAAAATCACCAGCTACTTTTCAGTTTTTACCAGAATACTTAAGATACAGAAACTTCTATTCTATGCAGGCTACCGGCATTACTAAAATAATTATTAAACTGTTGAAAGAAAATAATATTCTTACCAATAAGGCTGCCATTACAGGTCCATGAACAATATAGAGCAAGTGAGTGTCAACACTCATCCAGCAGCTGGAGGGGAAATGCAACATTAAGCATATACCATTAATTCAAATGAATTGTGTTACACAGCTAATTAAAGCTAAGTAACTTAAAAAATTGATGTACTACTCACTTGTCGTTGAAGTATTTGGCTCTTGCAACGGCATGAATAGATGCTGGCACTAAAGGGAACCCTGAAACGATTAAAGGTGTAATTAAGTCTTGGTATCTTTTTGGCATAGATTTCATGTGACCCACACACATATAACCCTCTTCTCTTTTAAACCTATATATATACATATATGAAATTACAGCTTTTATGAAAAAATGGTAATCCCATTTCACTCAGGGCCTTGACTGTGAGATACAAGAGGGAACAACACTCAAGGCAGGCCGATGGGAGAAGCAAAGCATACGGGCAATGCTCTAACAGTGCTCCCCAAGCAGCTGCTGGACACCCCTGTTCTGATGTGGATCATACAGGAAGGGGTATGAGCAGGTACGTGGGAAGGAGGCAGGGAGCATTCAGTTCTCCATGGATCATTCCTTTGGGAAACCATGGATACTTGTTATATGTATATGTAAATCACCATTATGCAAACTGGAGGCAAATTAACTTGCACACCAGATCATGGAGCAATAACAACAGAGCAAAGAGCTGCTCTTTCTAAGCCTACGGCAACAGAGAACATGTGGAGCCAGGCGTTGCATGGGAATGGGATCTGGGATGTTTGCTCTCTGTGAGTCCTGCTGGTCCCCAGCACCCTCGCAGGCAGGTGGCCCATCCGTGTGCACTGGTCCCAGCGTCGGGGAGCTGCAGGTGCTCTGCTGCCATGTTTCCTGTCCTGGATGTGAGTCTCACCCTGCATGCGAGGGGAGGTCCCTATCCTGACGCACAGCTGGAGGGAGCATTGGGCCAAAGGCTTGGGCATGTGCCGTCCTACATGAGCGTTTCCAGCATGGGAGGCAATAGCAGCGTCTTGAGGAACAGGCTGCAGCCCGTGAAAAAAACAAGCCCTCAAATGCTGGTCTGCAAGCCCTCGGGGCCTGGCCCCTCTGGACCTTGAATCATCTCTGCCATGCAGTTTTCCCGCTGTAATGTTAAGTTTCTGCCTGCTTGTACGTTTTCTCCCTTTTCAATAGGCTAGAAATCTGAAATAAAGCATCTGTTCTGAAACACACCAGTTTGTACAACCCTGTACATACCAAGAGCTGGCCAACAGGCAGATGTTATACTGCCTAGTGCGCCCTTTGCAGAGTACTTTGTGGTCACATTTGGTGTAATTGCCGTTTGTTCCCTATAAATCATGCATGCTTGATCTGGGCTGTGGATATTTTATAGCTATAAATAAAAATGTGTGAAACTGTCCTGATGATGCTGTAATTAGTCACAGAGAGAGGAATGTTGTTCCCTGTTTTCTTGGGTGTTGGCAATTTCATAAATACTTTCAGAAGATGTAGAGAATTCTTAGCCAAATTCTCAGGAATTCTTACCTCAGGGCACAGGCCAGCTAACGCTAGAATGAGAATAAGGTCAAAAAAGTATGTAAATGGAGCACTTTTGTGTCCAGGTATTCTTACACAATAGCTTCTTACTCTGCTGCCAAAAGCTCTTACTCTGATTTACCTTGGGATGACAGATTGCCTTCCCCTTTGTATATTGTTAGTAAAATGAGTCCTTGGCGTCTGATTGCAGAATGCCTCTTCAGCGTGATGATGCATGGCAGGGAAAAAAAAAAAAAAAAAAAAAAAAGCTCAGAGCAGAAAGAAAGAAGCTTCCAGTCTTAGGGGGAGCCCATGGGACTGAGAAAATCCTTTGATTTGGAAATGGAGCAGGTCTGATACTGTTTTGTTGACAGACAACATAGATGGGAGAGCAATTTCTAAGGGGTCATTCTGTAAGAGCAAAATGTTTTCCTCTGAAAGCCCTGGCCTGTCGTATTGAAGTAGAGTGCTCCACATGATGAAGGGATTTTTTCTTCTGTTAAATGCATTAGCCTAGAATATTTGGCTCAAGAGATTCACATGCATATCTTAAGAACACTACGGAAAGTTTTCATTAGTCAGCTACAGGGCAAGAAGCTCATGACTGTCTGGAGCTCAAATTTCCGGCTGCAAGCCAGTCTGTAGGGCTGGACGTCGATTTTCCCTTGGGAAGGGCCAAAAGGTGGCAGCAATGAGAAGTAGAGCACCAAGAAGGCCTGTTGGGTCTTGGTTGCTTCACAAGGCAAAGCTCCCAGAAAAGGGTTGTGAAAAAGGGAGATAATAGTTCAGCTCTGCCTTTTCAGAGCAGAGTGAATTAGATGCAGCCTGGAGGAGAGGGAAAATTTGTATAATCCTTGGAAAAAAAACCCAGATGTTGCAGGCAACATGGTCATTGAAGAGACAGTGCACATCTTTAGGAACAACATATTTCACACCAGTCGTCCCACCTACGCATCAGGGGCGTGAGCCATGCAGAAAAGGTTTCACCCCAGCCATCACAGGAACAGGTAAGTCATATCCCTTTAAGTCATGCTGGATCCTCTATGGCATAGACTGGAAATTATACTTAATTGCATTTCCTTTTGAATCTAGAAGGCACTCTGTTTCAGCACTGTCCAAATAAACAATTCCCTTTTGAATTCTAGGTGGATGACGCTGGCTGAAGCAGCCAGACTGAATGGACTGTAACTGGATGAAGACATTTGGTACTATTTTCTGGCCCCATATGAGGATGACTTCCTAAGCAGAACCAATGACGACTGAAAAAGGACATCCCCAGCTGCATATGCCAGAGAAGGTGTCACCTGAATATATCAGGCTTGAAACATCTTGATACATCCATTCATCCATGTCAAATTATATTCAGACATCTGAAACTTTTGGGGAAGTGTTTGATATTTGCTTAGACTTTTATTTTCCTTATAAAGCTGTTTTTAAAATGTCATTAGAGATTTTTCCAAATAAAATAATGCAAATATTCTTGAATAGGGATCAGCCATAAAAGTGAATAATGACTATATTCATGTTGTGTTGTACATTTACCTTGATCCTTTCAATAATAATTGAGAGCACAGCCTGCTCTAGGTGCTCTGGATTGTCCTTTGGAGAAATGCATCTCTTTCTATTGATTAATAAAGGCAGCTGCCTAAAGTTAGACCATGTGACTTCCACTTCTGGAATCAATGGAATTACACTGATTTATGCTAACTGAAGGGACAGTCAGACAGTCTTAGATCATATTGCTCTTAGTGATTTCTACCTCAGAAGGTGTTAATGACTTCTTTTTTGTGTTAGGTATGGATTAATAAGGCTGCAAATCAAAGATCTGTGTTCATTTTTATTAACCTTTTCCCTGCCAAGATAGTGTCATCTTCTTCCCACAGCCACTCCCGTTTGCTTTTGGGGCAGTGCTGCAGAAACTAATCAGGATCTTATCAGGCATCTTTGCTGAATTATCTACCATGGTGCTGTTCCCAGCAATAATACAGCCACCTCATAAGCTTCCACTGCAGGCCAGCTGCACCTGTTGCATTAAACTGTACTGCCTAAACTGAATGTCACCTGAAGGATATATGTTTATGACCATTCTCACATGATTATTGGATAGGAAATGCCACAAACTTAGAATCGCTTACACTGCAAAACATGAAAATGGCAAAAGTTTTACCTAGAAAGAAATATTTTAAATGACCCTTAAGGTAGGGCTTCCACTTCAAAAGCAGGGCTTGTTCTCACTCTGTATATTCAAATATTCTGAACTATCAAAATTTTGTGATACTGCAGCTTCTTGCTCCAGAGAGGACTTGGCTATTTGGGTTGACAGAGGAATTCTGGAGAGATGAAGTCAACTTGGGGTTCTTTAGTAAGATTTTCTTCATTTAAGATCTCATGGTACACTTTTAATTCTAGAAGCACCACAGGTCCCTCTTTTCTCAGGAAAGACACCATTCTCCTACAAAAAATCAAGATGGCATTCTCATAGAAAAGGAGCTAAATTTCAAATGAACACAAGTGAACGTCCCTAAGTGCAGTGGGACGATGGATAAAGAACCACCACTTGCTGCTTTGCTGCTTGAGATATTGGGATGGGCTCACCATGAACTGGAACGACGCCATAAATTCATGTCATGTTGCCGAACTGGAAAAAAGCTACTGTTAGTAATGACTTAATATCAACACTGTTGTGGACTGGATTTCCAATGGTGATTTAAATGAGAAAGGGTCTGCACCTCACTGTCATATACCGGTTGTAGATACTTGGCCTTCTTTTGGGTCAAACCATCCAAAGGTTAAAGATCTGTTGTTGCTACTCCCTAGAAAGCAAGATCTCCCTTAGTGAAAAAAAGTAGAGGCCTGCATGTTTGGAAATGAAGGACCAGACTTAGTGAAGGGCAATCTGCATGGGAGCACATAGTTTGTATTCATAGTGTGTGGGTTTGTAACTTCTCCCCAAGAATATCATTGAGATTTGCTGAGACCAGACTTAGTGAAGGGCAATATGCATGGGAGCACATATAGTTTGTATTCATAGTGTGTGGGTTTGTAACTTCTCCCCAAGAATATCATTGAGATTTGCTTAATTGACACCTGCATGTTTCTCTGAAATGCTTTAGAGCATTACAGTTATTAGACAAACTCAGACCTTACAGCAAAGCCACAGCAGAGCAGAACTACTCCTATGTAGGTAACATGGTATCTTTAAAATAGTATCTGCTAAAGTATATCTGATAGTTTGATTCGGCTCCAGAAGGGCTCTGGTTCCTTTTGTATGTGTTGTGTTTTTTCATTCTGGGAGACAGATACTGATTTTCCTCCTCTCCATTCCAGAATAAATATAGTTTTATAGGTCCTGTGATGGATTAATATTTTTGCAAATAACATGATAAAAATAGAAAAGTTTTGCTCAGATGAAAGATGTTTTGGGATAGAAACCAATTTCTCGAAGTTTTGCTTATTAAACTTAAATATTTCTTTCAGCAAATCCCAAGATCCAGAAAATAATGGATAATAACTCCTGTTGATTTTTATGAGTCTCTGGTCCCATCCAAATAAATGCAGTTAAATCTAGGACTTAAGAGCTCAGTCTTAGGCTATGATCTAGCAGTAGAAATACAACATTTAGGAGTGTAAATACTAGAAGAATTCAAATGCTTTAAAGAAATGACCAAATTGCTACAAATTATAACATACGTACCCCAGCCCAAGAGGTAATACCAATGCAAACGCTGCTCTTCAGCAAACACCGCCACAACAATTAAAGTGTGAAGATAAATGCCTTCGCAGAGCATCCAGAAGTAGTTGCAGCCCAACATGTACTGGTGAAAGAACTGCAGCACTTTGCAGCTTACCTGTTAGACACATGAGATAATGTTATGCACTTGACCTGAATTTTTCATCTAAGCAGGCAAAGACAAATGCTAATGCTAAGCTATAAGAAAATAAAGTAAAATAAAACTTCCTAACTTTTGCCAAGTTTGTTCACCACATATCAGTGGTGGGGATTTTAAACTTTAATAAATGAGATCAATAGAAAAAATAAACCTCAAAAATAGTAAATATATATATATATATACATATATATAACAGCACTTCAAAAAGTACTATGTAAAAAAAATCAACTTCAAAATTTGGCAGTCTGATAGATTTTAAAACTGAAGCGAGGCACTTGTTCTGCAAGTACAAGAAAGGCTGCAAAAAGGAGACTTAGAACTCCAGTCTGGATGTTTTCATTTACTTTTAATCACAGTTTTCTAAGGTTTGCTCAGCTCCCCTATATGAGTCAGAGTCATTCACTCTTTAAACTGCAGCCAGCTCAGAGCTTGCTGCTTGGCAAAAGAGAGGTGCTATTGGCAGTGGAGATTTTTTTGGTAAGGTATCAGGAATACTGTCTTGGCCTCTTTGCAAGAAGACAGCTTTACTTTATTTTGTCCACATAGCAATAAGACACATGAAGATAAATGGAGTCAGTGAGGTAAAAATAGCCAGGCTGAGTCCAGCTTTGGTGTCACATTTTGAAAAGGCTCTTCTTGCCTTTGCAATCACTGTGCAGGAGCTGAACTTCATTTGCCAGCTTTGAAAACACCTGGGCTGCAATGCCCTTGGGTTACATCCAGGCACCCTCTGGGGATAGCCTTACCCTGCCCATCTGCTAAACGTGCACCCTGGGGACACAACTGGGATGTGTCGTTACTTCTTTTGGACTCCCTCTTGGGCTTCTTCCCCATGGAAACCAGGGGATGTGGGATGGGGACACCTGCTCCAACACAGACTCATGATGAAGTTCATGTGTGACAAAGTTCCTAGGTAAATCCAGGAGATGGGAAGCGGTTCCTGCCTGCAAATACACCTTGACAAGAGATTGTGGCTTTGACTTGCTGAGAAGTGGGCAGGTTGTGTGGGAAAATGTGTCATGTCCGTTACCTGCTTTTCTCCTAGAGAGCTAGTTGGTGTGGGACAACATCATTTGTCCTCCAGTGATGTCTACCCACTTCCTCACAGTAGGCAAGCCAGGCCTAGTGGCTCATTGATGGTAAACTTCACGGTGCGGTCTATGGGTACTGTACATGTGGACCTCCTGATCCCCAGTACCCCAGAGGCCCAGTATGAGGAGAGTTATTGCTGGGCCTGCAGAGGCCACGGTCCTTGGGGGGGACCACATGCTCATCAGAAATCTGGTCACTGCAGTGATGGTGGCATGGCAGCTGTCATCTGTGGCTGGGGGAAAATACTCCTTCTCCTTCATTTCTGAATTGACTACTTTGACTTAAAGAGATGGTTTTAGGTTTTTCTTGTCTCTTTAAAGGGATGTTTTGTCTGTTAAGCAAGTAGAATGCTGCACGTGTGTGGAGGACCCAGGCTGCTACTCTGGACCAGAAAAGCTTGCTTCATAGCCATTCAATGAACCATCTTTTTTGCTAATAAGCCCTCCAACCACAATTGCCAGAAGATGTGCATTTAGCTCTCTTTTGATATTTAAAGTGCAGTTTGGTGCCCATGAAAATTTAGGACTGATAGGATGAGCATGAAAGACCGATTTTTTTTATAATCTTTTGTTTTTTCCTACTCACTATACAGGGCAGAGTGGATGGTCACACTTATTTCCACAGTGTGTCTGAAAAGTATGCAGAAAGAAGGGTTGTATGCAAGTGGTCTTTAAAAAAAAAAAAAAGGGGGGGGGAAGAAAATGAATAAATATTTGCCTCTTTTGCTGTTGGCAAATGTATTCATTAAGGCTCTTAAATCATGCTTGGGCTGTTTTTCACAGATCTCGGTCAATATGCCTTGTGTGCTCGGTACAGGCTCCCAGCTGGCCGCCAGCCTTTCTCCATTCTCCCCTTATCGATCACCCATCCACCTGGACCAACAGATAACAAGGCACTTCAAAAAGGCTGAATCTAATTTGGGTAGCACTCTTCCTGACATAAGCCAGTTAATGGCAGTGTGTAAAAAGTCAATTAACTTTTTGGGTGAACATACTAGTTTGCCAGACAGGTTTGATAAAATCAGTCACATCTCAGGTTTGACCTGGGCCAGTCAAACACTCTCCTCTGAGGATTTCCTCGCAGAAGTCGCAGGTCGGGAAGTGGGTCCAAGGGCTCCAGCTATCATTTCCCCCAACAACAGCGGGGCAGGACAGCGACAGTCTGAGAGAGTAGCTATTCCCATGGGAACAACTTGGGGTGCCCACAACTTGCACATGCACAGATCCTACTTTCTTCCAGAGTCTGGGCAGCCTCAGCTTTCCATGCAGCTACATGGGCTTTGGAACAGCGCCGCACTGCAGCCCCGGCAACCCGAGGTGGGCAGAGCTGCACTGGTGAATTCTGCAACAAAATCTACAACATATTCTCACTTTCTTCATTTTAACTTAATGCTTCCGCTGTTTCATATTTCCTAGGTGAAAAGGAGATGAAAGATGAAAAGGAGATGATGTTTGCGATGTTCATCAATGCTCTGAACCAAGATTTACTGAACATGTAATTTGAACAAAATGAGTCCTTGCTGAATTTTTATCTGTAGCTTAAATATATATACATATAAAGCACATTTCCTGAACATGAACAATCTTTGTTTCTTGAAGAACTATATACCTAAGACTTAATTTCCTCAATATTTCTTTCTTTTCTGTGCCTTCCATGTGAACTATCAATTGTGGCTTTTAAAATAAAATTATGTATCTATCTTTCAAAGTAACGGCCATGCAGACAGTTCATGACTGCTTTGAGGAATGCACTCACTTGCCATGCAGTAAGTTAAAGAATACCCTTGACAAGGCATGAAGGATGGATGTGATTAGTACTTAGATCCACATCACATTAATTTGAGAATGGATGTGAAAAAGTTAGCATGAATAGCTGAAGTACGACAATGCATCAAGATGAATTATGTTAAATTCATATTAATCAAAGCACAGTGAAAATCAATCCTTGCTTAGGATGAGCTAACAAATGCAGCATGTTTTCATCTGTGGCTAAGTGGTGCAGTGGAAATATTTTCCTACGATCAAAACAGAGTGTTTTCCTTAGATCAGAGTATGTGAAAGAAAAGAACCTGCTACCGAAGAAGAAAATTTCCAACAAGTCCCAACCTGAAGCCATTCATAACACGAACACAATATGAGAAACGTTACAGCATATCTCAGTGTACGTTAGTCTGAGCAGGAGAACTGCAAAAAAACAGTAAGTTTTATTAAGTATTTAGTTTTTACTGAAAGAAGTAAAATGAAACTGCAAGATGATACAGAAGCAAATCTTCCATTATTCCTATGCTTGATAATGGACTGACTGTAAACTTTGAGACAAAAAAAAGTAGGTCTAGGGATTTTGTCTTCTGTTGAAGTCAAATATATTTTGCTGCCAGTTATTTGAGGCAGAGTATCTGGCCCTGCTGCATGTTGTAGACTATGCAGCACAGTCAAATCCAGGACTCAAAGGATTGGTATTACACATATTACATTGATATTACACAATATTGATACTATTACTTCTATACTGCAGCTACTGACACTGTAACTCATACTATGAAAGAAAGTAAAATATCCTTGGCCCTCAGTCTGCAGGTTTGCAGGTGACTTAAGCTTTAATTCACAATTCGTAATCAGGGAACTCTGATAGGAAATAGCTGGTCCTTTCCACTGCAGTTCAGTAACTGCTGCTTGGGCTGGTGTGTTTGTCTCCTAAATGGAGGAATAACAAAATGCTCCTTTCTTTAGAGAATGTGGAGACTGGCAGCACTGCGCTGCACCGGCTGGTGGCTCTGTGGGGAAGCGTGATACGGACAGTTATTAGGAAAACAACCAGAAAAGTCATGTAACTACCTAAGGCAGGAGCTTTTTGGTGGCTCTAGGAAGAAGACCAAGAACGAACCCTTTTCTGGCAGTGCTTCCTGGAAAGAAGCTTGGATCCATGAGCAAGGAGATTGCTGCTTGCTATTTGTTCCTACTGCACTGCTGCACCGTGCAAATCTTGCTAGAATTTGTGCAGTTCTTGGGAACACCTCAGCTGTGATACATAATGAAAACACTTCGAAAGGATGCTGGAGCTTTTTCACACAGAAGAAATAAAGTTTCCTTTTACAGGAAGGAGCTGGAACTGGGTGTCTGTGATGTGTTCCAGGATTTATTGACATATTGTAAATACTATTTAATGTTCTACCCCTTTCAAAGGCGTCTCAAAGGTTCATCTGCCAGTGCAGGACCCAGCAATTGCACTGTAATAGAGCGGGCATGACACTCTCTTCGGCTAATTTAACAGCCCTTCGTCACATATATTTACCACTTCTCTGTTAAGACTTTCCTTAGTCTTAAGCTAGTTAATAGCTTACGGACAGAGAGCAGCACTGTTAATTGTCATTACTAGCCATTATGGCAAATCAAACCAAAATACTCAGACAAAAATAACAGAATACTGTCCTCAATGGCAAAACCAAAATGTAATATTAAATAAATTACAAATTGTTATTGAGCAGGTTTTCTAGTAATTCAGTCAGAATAAAAAGACCAGCTCCATTTTGGGCTGGGAAAGGAAGATTCCTGTGTGCCCCTGTTCCCTTGCGTTTTCCCTGCTGAAGGGGCTCACGTTGCCAAGTTAGGAGGTCTGTGTTTTACACCAGTCTTTGACAACTCGGAAGATCTACAAAAAAGGAAAGCAGTGTAGTTTTTCAGTGTGCATAATAAAACCTCTTTTCAAATGTTCTGTAGTGGCTGAAATGCCCCATACTGACATTTGAAAGAAGTAAGTTGGTGAGAATAAGTGAAACAAGGTTAGTAATTTTAAACCAAGTCAGTTACATGGATCACCACTCTAGCTGTTCATTTCTTTGTTTAAAGGGAAATGAATATACTTGACCTCACCTAAGATCGACTAGGGTGGCTTTTCTTCACTTCTGTGAAAGTCCATGGTGCATAGCAGCAAAGGGCTCTCCTTATGGAGAGTTTGTACTGCTCACCACGGGGACCAGACATGATTTATTTGAATTCAGTTTGAAGGCAATAAAATATATGCACAGACATTCTTAACATTTAAAGGAGTAACTTGAAGTTTGATTACTGACCTGCCTTTTTTTCTGGTTATATTAGATCACTATTCTATGAAAATAGCTTTAAATTCCAAGTATCCATATGTTACACAAATAAGCAGTAAAAGGACTTTCCAAAGCAAGACCGTGCTAGGTAATGTAGCTGTAAATCAGTGATTATCAGAATGTCATAGCATTATACAATATATCTACTATGAGTCATCCATTAAAGTGTGTTCCAGTCATAAACCTGGCACACAGGAGCTCCGACTAAGATTAATGCTTTAATATACTTTTAAACCATTTACAGAACAAAATGTACAGTTGCTCAGAGGGACCCTAGGTTTTGGGTTACAAGAAAGCAAAATATGAATTTAAATGACGGGATATTTTTAACAGCGTCTGTGCCCATGTCTATGCTATAGAGAAGCAGTCACTGAGTCATCTCAGAATTAGGAGTTCTGGATGGGAATTACCACAGCTATATCCATACAGCCTTGAGTCCTGGCTACTGTGGCTATTGCTCTTCCGGGGTCCATGCTCTTAACTCTGCACGGTGCTTCCCGGGGCTGAGCTCTCTTGGGGTTTGGGGAGTACCTCCAGCAGTGCTGCTTCCCACTGCTAACACACCATGCTAACATTGGCAAGGAGTGTGCAAGGTGCTCACAAGGTCTGTTACTATCTTCTCAGATGAAGGGAGGTTAATCCCCAATGAAGGGGAATAAATCATTCCAGCCACATGCCCCAGGTACCTCTTCTCTGCAATCACACCTATACCACAGTCACTAGGCACAGGAGGATCGAGCAAGGCACAGGTTCCTCAAATATGCAGTGCTGATTTTGCAGCCCTGCCTGAGCTCTGCTCTACTCTGGATATGTTGTGATCACTTCCCAAGCCAGACTAATTAAAACTATGTGGAATGCATCTAATACCTGATGATACTCATGCTTAGATTTGAGATATAAGATATAGAACTGCAAAGGCATTTCCTGATGGCTACATAAGGGTACATAGATAATTTTGATGACATTGACATAATCAATCCATGATTCAGATAAACAGGCATTTTCTAATGGTAGGACTAGAATTTGTCATACTAAATATAGACACCTATACTGTCTTCCCCGTAGTCAAAAGTTATTAAATCTATGCAGCTGATGAAGATTACAGCATAAGTTAGCTCATCCTAAATGAGATATCTAAAATAAATCAGTTGGACTATGCCCTAGATGTGCCTGTGTCTATCATTAGCTGTAAAGGGAGCATAAGCATAACTCAGCTGTACATATCTACAGACAGGTGTCTAAATGCAGGTGAGATAAATCTGGCTTTAAATGACTATGGGTGTTTTAACGTCTATAAAACTTATAGATGCATTTAGACTCTGCTCTTTCTGGGGGTGACATGTTGCCAGGTGGAGCCATCAGCCCTTTGAAGGACATGGGGGTACTCCTAGTAGGTAGGGAGAGTGAGCACAAGGAAATTCAGAGACCAGCTAGTTAAGTGTAGGCTACTATAAGCAATTCAGAGGGGAAATGTTGAGGAAAAGAGCTTGATCCTCCAAATAACTTAGCCTCTAGCCTTTTTCCTCTTCCTCAAAGTCATTATTACTATTTGTTCTCACCTGCTTTTACCCCATCTGCCTGGCTGTCATCTATAAAGATACTCTGGTGCCCTTCCATTTGTTACTCTTCTGTTTCAGGCTACACTGTGTTTGGTTTTAAATACCTTTAAGCGGAGCTAGATGGCTGGGCCTTGATTTAAAATGAGCAGTAATACAGGTCTGCACAGCAGTCACCAAGGGCAGCTAACCAGTGTGGATGGCATTCACACCACCTAACTCAGATGCTTAACTTTGCAGTATAGATGTATAAACCAAGCTAGTCCCTGGACAGCACTCCTCATTTAATTTGTCTGACCTGTTTTCACCATTTACTTTAGAGTGAGATAAATCACCGCCTAGACTCAGATAAGGGTGCTTACACTGGTATCACTGTCATTTAATCAGACAAATCCCAATGAAGAAAATAGCTGCAGCAGCTATTTTTTTTCTGTTGGGAGGTCTGTATCAGAGAAGATACCTTGTTTTGGAAATAATCATGCATGCTACACTCCCTCAGAGAGGAATCCCTCTTGGAAATATCTGAGGATTTTTGAAAATAGTGTCTTCTGCCCAATTTAGGTTCAAATTTCTGAAGTTTTAGGTGGCTTCTTTTAAAGGACACTTAGAGGGGAACCTCAAGTTTAATTTGAACTATCTTGAATTAGGAGTTGTTTCTACCTCACCAAAGTTTCTAAACATACTTGCTTTATGTTCCCAGAATAATAACAAAACCTATGGTGCTTAAGTGTAGAAGTGTAGATTCATGTAGAAGGCATATGTGGAAGGCACAGGAGCAGGAGTTTTTTAGAGGATGTCAAGTCCATATAGCACAGCACAAAATTCACTAACAAGGCAACTGCTAGCATTTGAGCTTTTTGCTCTGACACTTAAGAATAAAAAGTTGTTAAATAACATTTTCATGCCTGAGTGTTCAGGGGCTAATGACATACCATCTATTTAGCTGTCTCCAAATGCAAAAGGAAACAGTACAATTGATAGAAATCTATGGTCACCTAGGTCTCAGCCTACATTTTTGTCTTCACTAAGTAGTTATAAACATCTCCAATCTGTTGAGGAAAGTCAGAGGAAAAAAATGATTAAAAAAAAAACCACAGTAAAGTATGGAGAATTGGCTTAGTGTCAGAATTTGGTCAACAACATCTCCAAAATATGAAATTCTTACAGTCTTTTAGGGACAGCTACTGCTCAAGTCTTAGGCTAACATAAGTATAGCTTCCTTGTGCAGCAGTTTGGAATGAACGTCATGAATTTTAGCAAAGCGGATGCGGTCATATTACATCTACAGCCAGCATGTGCTTTGCTGCAGCAACCTCATACAAAAACCCCAGTGGCTGCACATGCCCAGTGCTGCCAGAGATTAGGACTGCTGGTTCAGCTGACGATAAAATGGCTGGTTGGCACGAGTTATTAGAGAGCAGGCTTCTTATTCTGGCTTCTGGCCTAATTTCACAAGAGTTTAACGGATCTGCTAGCTATGAAGTATGTTAGGAAGGATTTCCCAGGAAATAACAGTGGGAAATAAAAAGAAAGCTCTTAAATGACAAGACCGGGATGCAATGACTTTGCTAATTTTGAAACGGCTGTCCTGGGAGTGCTTACTTCTCTCTGCCACAGTGGCAGCATCTTCAAGGTCAAACAGAGATCGTGGAGGTGTGTAATAATTAGGAAGAATGACAGGTTAAATCAGTCTTTTCAGGGAGAGAGTCAATGGACTGTGTGGTCCATTCAGCTGTCTCCACATCTGCAGCCTCCATCTACGCTGTGACTGAGAGTATGGTTCTTCCTTAGCCAAGCAGAAAAGATGCATCCCATGCTCTGAAAACCTGGAAACAATCCTCATGGCTCTGGGGACCACAACACATTTTGCAGTACAAGATCCTTTTCTGGAGTCACGCTTATGGAGGAAGTGGCACTCAGCCTACTAAACTATAGGGAAAACACTGCAGAAATACCATCCACACACGCTGATGTAATTTGTATTGTTTTGATATGAGATACTTTGGGATGTGGCTACCTGAAAGCTCTCCCTTCATGATGCTATAACAGTTTTGAGATGCTGAAGCTAACAACACTGCTTCAAAAGAGAAAGCAAACTGCAACGTAGATAGAATAATTCCTGAGGAAAGTAAGATGAGGAAAGCTGGCCCAAAATACATCCATACTTGGAGTCTTAAGTCATTTTTTCCTCCTTCCTATGGTAGCTCTTAACTTGATGGTGCTTCCCATTCGAGAAAGCAACTGTAATAACTTAGTTGAAAAAGTTCAGATCTTTCTCAGAGGTGATAACTGACTTCTATTCAGTCTGAATTCAGTACTTCTGTATGAACCACAAATGCTCTTCACCGAAATGACATTAACGAATGCTGTGAATGTCCTTTTAACATCCATGCTTTGCATCCAGGACATAGTATGCCATCCCAAAAGTAAATCTGATACCATTGGGATTACGTAGAAGTTTGTGTTTCCCTCATTTCCCCAAGAGTCTGGAAGATATAATCAAGAATATTGAAGACCTAGGTCACAGTCATTCACTTCCTCAAAGGAGAATCACACTCACTTGGAGAGAAATGTGCCTTTGCTCACAGGCCCTGAGCAGTGACTGTGCATTGGTGTACCTGGGTGCAGAAGAAGAGAGTGGAAGATCCTGCCTCAAGGCAGCCTACAGAGCTCTGCTCCAACTCACTTGCTCCTGTGGCTTAGCAGGGCTGGACAGGTCTGGACATTACTTAGCAAATGCTGTTAGGAAACAGAGTTATTTCCCAAGAAGTGCAGTTCTGTTGATATTAGAAAAATGCAATAGTAACAAGATGAATTATTCCACTTTATGTGTCAGTCCTGTTCTGTGGGTCAGGGCAGAGGAAAATAGAGCAGGAATTTCCTTCTTCCCATCACCTCCTGAGAATCATACGCAACGAATGACTCCTCTGTAGCCACATGCACAGCAGGAACGTCACTGGGGATTGTGCTGGCCTGAACCTCTCACAGTCTCAACCACCATAACAAAGAACCTCAAGGCTGTGATATGGGCGCTTTGTAGTCTAATTCATAAAAGTTCTATAGCTAGGCCAGTTTCATTCTAAACTTGAGCACTAGAGACTGGTCTTTCCTTCTCTCTCTTTCTATTGTTTTCCCCATAAGCAATGGGATCCTTTTCATGTAAAGAACATAGTCAGGCGTTATTAGAAGGATATTAGTGACAACACTGGTTTCTATTTCAAAAGATAGTTTGTGATTTCCCTGTCTATGGCATGGCATTTACTGTGTCAGGAAAGAACTTGTGCCTTGTGAGTGTCTGCTCCTCTTCTCTGCTTTACTGGTAAAATTAATTAACAGACAGGTAGCTGTCACGGGAAAGGAGAGTGATGGAAGACTTGAGTTCTGAATGCATCAGCCCAGCTTCAATGCTTGTTTGGATGTACCAGCTCATGGAAAGGAAAACTAATGGGATTTGGGTATTTATTTTTAGATGTCAAAAATGATTGTCCTGGGACATCTCCAAAGTTCAAAGCACAGCCTCACTGCTTTGCTTGATGGATTAAAGTGCATAGTTCACTAGCCCACAACAAATATCTGAGATCATCTGAGAGTCTGAGTTTCTTGGGTAACTGAATGATCTACAAGGGGCTGGCCAGTGTGACAGAAGAGTTAAGGGAGAACTCTGTCCATCTGGGGCAGAAGCTGGAGATCATCATCTCAAAAGGGATTACATCTTTGTATTCAGACCCAGAAGACTAGAGTGCTTTTCTGCTTGGTTACACAGAATCACAGAATCATAGAACGGGTAAGGTTGGAAGGGACCTGTGGAGATCATCCAGTCTAACCTCCCTGCTCAAGCAGGATCACACAGTACGCATTAGACAAGGTTGCGTCCAGGTGGCCTTTGAATACCTCCAGAGAAGGAGACTCCACAAACTCTCTGGGCAACCTGTTCTAGTGCTCTGTCATTCTCACAGTAAAGAAATTCCTCCTCATATTCAGGCAGAACTTTCTGTGGTTCCCATTAGGATGTGGTCCCATTAGGATGTGACAAAACTGGAATTGCAAAAGCACTGCTTTGATTATCAGCTGTTCAGAGAGTACAGTGAAAATACTTTGAGGCAAACACAGGGCTAGAAGTCATTCTGTAACAAGTCTTCTCTCTATTAACAAAAGGGATGAGAGCGCATGGGTTCCAAGGGCAGCCCCATTCATTTATCCTATGCTCACAGTTGGGAGAGATGCCGAAACTGTGGAAAGCAGACAGGCATGAAGCACATGTGCAAAGTGAAGAATCCAAGTCAGCAGAAGGTAGTGTGTATATGGTGGTGCTGTGCTTCACACAAATGGGGGGGTGTTGGCTTGTGAGCTCCTTGGCCCAGATAAAAAAATTCCATTTGACCATTTGTAGCTCACTGCATCTGGGGAGAAGCCATGGGAATTCCTGGAAGCAGTGAGGGACTGACAAAGTGATGTCCACTGTCTGACACACTCCTGTGCGAATGTCTTTGCTCAAGAGTAACAGAGGCAAACAAATACCCAGCTCTGGTATTTCCTTCCTCTCCTGAGCAGAGTGGAGTGGAATTGTGAAGGTTCATTCTAAATTCAGTGTTTAGCATGGAGTAGAGATGAGAGGATGCTTCCTAATATGTATGTTTCTGTCTCTGAGGCTCAGTTTCCTGTTTGCTCCTAGCTGTTTTTTAAGTGCATTCTGAGCTCCTCTCTATGTTGAGTTCCTTATGCTGTTAGAGGACACTCATTTGGTTTTGGATAGAAACTTGTAGTTGTTGATTAAAACAAAAATAGAAGCAAAACTATTTGCAGGCACTTTTGCTCTTTATTTTGGAGGTGAACAAAAAATGCTTTTTATTGTAGAACATAGTGAACAGAAACACACAACTGGTGGAAACACTTTGATTTCAGTAAGGCTTAAAATGGGTGCAATGGAGAATGACTTTGGCCCTCTTTGACTCACACAAAAGCAACTAATGTATATTTTTTTCTCCAAGTGAGGTAGACATCCTTGCTGAGCCAGTTAGTCCTAGTGAAGTCAATGAACAAATACAATTACAAACATTTGGCCCAGACTTGTCAAGCTCCTTCATTCCCGTGCTCAGACAGCAGCAGGACAGTGGTTTAGATGGCCATTTGGAGTCTTCATTAGGTAAATGGCCCAGTAGTAGGCAAGATAACACATAGCTTCATAAGAACACTCACCCTTTCCTAATGAAGAAGATGTGCTAGAAGATTTAGGAGATATGATCATTAGGCACTGGCTTGTAATTCTCTGCTAGTAGTTTTGTCTGTGATTACTTTTGAATCTGGAGTGTATGCTAGGATAACTTTGAGTCATCTCTGCGTCTAAACTGGTTACAGAGGCCCCTGCAAGTAAGTTACCTGGGATGAAGGAAAAAATATACTAAGGAGAGGATTTGGGGGTGCTTTGACAGTGACAGAAAAGTTCTGGAAATAGATACTTGAATAAAGAATCAATTTAATTTAACAAGAATGGGGCTCTTGAAGTTTTTTTCCCCAAACATAATACAGGAAACAACTCCCAGGATCAAAGTGCCCTTCTCCTTTCTGGAGCTCCCTCTTTGCTGCATCTAGTAGGGGTTGCACTATGGAAAAGGCCAAGCCTAGTGAGGCAACACAAGTCACAGGTGACAGCAGTTTCACCATTCAGTAGTCATTCTTTTTGAGAAAAATATATTTAAAAAAATCCCCAGACTCTGCCAGGCTACATAAGAAGGAACTAAAAATAACAAAACACAAAATTCTGTCATAAGGAAGATGATATATATATGGTAAAAGACCAAAATTAACATTGTTTCTGAAATGCTGTGAATCTTGGTTTTCTTGGCTTTCATTCTCTGTCTATTCTTCTGAGAACAGAGGAAGTCAACAGTATTGTAACCCCATAAATTATAGTAACTACCCTTTCTGCTCTTTGTTTTCACACTGCTCATCTTTTATTTGCTTTGTTTTAGTCTGATAGGGAGGAAAGCCTAATATGCTTGGAGAAGTCATGGTATTCATTTGAATTAGTCAATTGTGAGATTATTTATAGTGCTCTAGTGTGCATAAGGATATTAAATTCTCTAATATTACTTCTACCATGGCTTTGCTTTTAAAGACTCTAATTCTAGCGGACACCCCTTTTTGTGCTTTCCTTTTCACTTTCGATTGGTTTTACTAATACTACTCAGTTGGAAGTAGTTTGCTGTTTTCTTCTGAAAACTTGTTTCTTGCCAGGAGATGGGTTTTGTGCAGTACAGACAAACTGCGTGTGCTTCGTCATCCTACCTCACACCCACAGTCATAGAAACTTCAGCAAAATGTGTGAGAAGGAAAGGGACTACACACTGCTGGTCCTGGGTAGAGGGAGAAGGTACATGATGCACCATCAGTTAGGGCTGTAAAGAGCTCAGGCTCTTTAAAGTCTTTAACGTACAAGGAGGCAAGAACAGGCTTTGCCAGCGCCACTGGAGCTCAGCATCACACTATTCACACTCTGTTTGGCACCAGCTGAGCTACTGGCAATGCTGGTGGGAAGGACTGTACCATCCTCAGTCCAGCCTGTACCCAGTCTGTCCTGGCTGAGAAAATGGGTGTATGGTGCTCGTAATAAAACATGGACTGCTTTGGACTCCCACTTACCAGCTCTAGTGCTGTGCCCTTGCTTGCAGGTTACAGCTTTATTTACGCATTTGGGCATAAATAACGTGTGGCAGATGGATGGGACTTGACAGTGAGACTGGAGCATGCCTGAACTTACTCTCTAACCTACTGTGGCCATGCACGAGAGCCCACACAGGGCTCCCAGGAGCTCCCAGTGGAGCATTGGCCCCTATTATGGACTCTCTAACACTGCAGTACAAATCTAAATGTTCTTACCACACAGTGCCAGGTGCAGTAAGCAGCAAGGGGAAAACTACTGCTCCAAAGATGAAGAGACTACAGAATAGGCTGGAGAAAGAAGACGACAGATACCCTCTCCATTAGAAGGACAAAGTGATAAAAATACAGTAAGATTTATTAAAGGTTTTCTGGAAGAGTTTCAAATCAGCCAGCTATTACTAATTGGTGACTAAGCTTAGTCCCATCTACAAACATATTTATATTGGTGCTCATGGAGCACTCTGTGCTAGCTGATAAATTATTCAGTTTCTCATTAGCAGTTATCCCTCCAGTCAT
This sequence comes from Rhea pennata, assembly GCF_028389875.1. Classification (NCBI taxonomy): domain Eukaryota; kingdom Metazoa; phylum Chordata; class Aves; order Rheiformes; family Rheidae; genus Rhea; species Rhea pennata. Next base: position 26,735,264 of record NC_084664.1, read on the forward strand.
TAGCTGCATTTTCCTTTACCTCCATCAGTATTCAGTATTAAAATTACTAGGTTTGTGGAAAAAGAAAAAGGAAAAATACAGACCTGATGTGCAAGACTACGTTAAAAGATAAGGTAGTAAGTGTTTTATTTATATTTCCAGGCTTTTTAATGGAGAATATAATGTGTTATTCACAGATCATCCTTCTTTTGCAAGTCAGTCTCATTTAAGAAAGTGATAGAAGATACACCTTCCAATAATATCTGTAGTAATAGTATATTTAATGAAGTAGTTAGTTTAGATACAATATGCAAAAAATTGACTTACATAACATTTTTAATATACATATTATATATGTTCATTTATATCCTCCTGGGTTTTTTTGCCAAGTGTCTCTGGACATTTTGCTATGCTTCTTTGCTTCCTATACGGATACCTAGAGTCATAGCTTCTTTCTCTTCCATTACTTTGGGCCCACATCAATCCGAGAGAGAGAGTGAGAGAGAAAGAAAGAGAGAGAGAAAAGAATTATATAATCAGAAAAGCAGGAACAAACAAGAAAAAAAGGCAAATTAAGATATAAGGAAAAAGTGGTTTGACTTACCATTTTCTCATGAGTAGAATGATCATGACAACAAAATATATGTGAGTGAGGACAGGACCTCTCTTCACGTAACTGGTGCTTTGGATTGTCTCATATTTTTGTATCTTGACACAGAGAGAATCTGGGGTCTTGGTCTTAGGGATGAATTTCCTCTCTGTTCTTCCTGTCTTTCCTCTTGAATGTTCATTTTATAATAGAAATTTCTTTCTTCTTTCAAAATAATATGAATTTGGTTGATATCCTCATAAGTATGCCTACACAGTAAGCATTTTTTTGTCCTGTATTGCATATTTAAATTGTTTCTGAAATTAGGCAGGGAAAAAAGCTGGAGCTATTGGGGTGGAAAAACATTTATTATTGTGCAGAATAAATACCACCAACTTCATATCTGTATATTGTCATTAAATAAGGGGTAGGACTGTTTGAAATTCCTTCTACCCACTTCTGTATTTCTGTGTATTTCTGAGGTAGGAGCCCCACACTCACAAGCCTGTAAAGCTCTGAAGACACACAGGAGGAAAGAGGATAAATGCAGCAAACTACAAAAACTCAGAAGTAGTCATTTTCGAATGGACTTAATAGAATGGAAGATACAACATGGTTAGACAAAAGTAAACTAAAAAGCAAACTACAAAGCCTTCCTTTGCTCTGTTAAGCAGTGTTAGTAAGAAAATACTAAGGGAATCTGTCTGGTGGAATAAATAAAATTTAAACATAAATCCTTTAATTCTGCTTATAATCATATATAGCTAATATGTATTATCATAATGCATTAAGGACTTACCCCTGGTAATTCATTTTCTTTTTCTAACCATATATTTGCAAATTTATTATACTCTTAAAAGAGCAGAACATATTTTCTATTAAGAGTCTGTACACATATTAGGATATCACTTTTTCTTTTTTTAAGGAAGGAAAATACAGAAAGTAGGGTAAGATCAAGTAATGCACATACTCTCATCCCATACTTCATTGTAGATTAAAAATAGAAAATTCTAGGTCTTCTGGTCTCAGATTTTATATCTCAGCTTCTTAACAGGAGTTCACTGTCAAACATGCAAATTTTGTTTGGGAGAAGAAAATGCAAAATAAGATCTCTGTTCTTCAAAATAATTAAATATATTCCTAGATATTTTGCTAAAGTCAGGCTTGCTAATATGACTATATTCAGTATCAGCAGAAGTATACTGGTTTTGATGATTTCTGTGTGTTTCTTTTGGCTGAAGACTATGTTCAGTGTTAAGGGTCCTTTTTATCTTACGATCTGATATCTGAGAATAGTCTGCAAACAGAAACCTTCGCACTGCTGTGGGGCTTTGCTGGTTCCAAAGGCAAATACTTATGTAATTTCTATAGTGTCTGTTGCTGTAATAGGGGAGGTTGGGGTTTTAAGTGAGTGATGTTCAGCATCCTGCTTGCTGTCCTGTGGCTACACGGATCTACAGCAAGAAAGCTCGGTCCACTGAAGCCATGGGGAGCTTTGCCATTGACGTCACTGGGGTCAAGATTTCATTTCAAATAAGGATCTAGCCCAAAGGCACCACAACACAGCTTGTTTATGAAGTCTTGGAGTACAAGAGTCCTGGATGTGAACTTTTATTTTAAACCACTTCAGTTCAGCAAATTTACTTCTGCTATCAGGAAGTACCATTCTTAGCCTTGAGGTAAGATCTCACTTGAATTAATGTGCCAGCTTTTTATCTTCAAATATCAAGTGTATTTTCATCACACCTTTTGCACAAGTTAGGTAAACAGGATGCTATGCAATAAGGATGAAAAATGTGTGATTTTTTAAATTATTTTCTTGCTGTTCTATTTTTTTTAACCTCCAGATGGTCCCTGGAACTGGTGATATTTTCTTTAGTCTATACGTTTCCAGCCTTAATTAGCTTACTTACCTGGCAGCATATGCTTGAGAAACATATGAAACACCTGATAATATCAGGTGCTAATGCTTAATTGCTTTCACAAAATTAGAAGCAGACCAATGATTAAACCATAAGCAAATGATCTTACTAGAAGACAAGCTGATCAGTGTTGTGCTATAACTTCAGAGGTTCCCAGACTTGCATTAATTTCTTGTCAGCCTAGGATGCTCTGACAGCGTCAAGCACAATGTGATAGCTCCATTAGTGAGTCCGATCAGATTTACTTTACTGAGATCTACAGATGCAACACGTATTTACCAACTGAGGGGTTGGCACGATTTGCCAGACTAACAGCAATGAACTAGGCTACTGGTTTGATTTACCACTTCTGGAGAAAAAAAATGCCCTGAATAGATTTTTTTTGTTGGAATTTTGGAATCAGGGGCCAGATTCCCACCATCCCCACCCCTCCAGGGAGTACTTGCTTGGGAGAAAGGAGAGAGGGCCTGCGAGGGGATTTCTCTCTTCAGGGACTTTGTTGGCAAATGTCAGGTCACCACTGCTGAGGTCAATCGGGATCTGACACAAGTCCCTATGGACAAACAGACTGGAGCAAGTCTGAGTTTTTTTTCCTCCTGTGCCATATTCAAAGATTTCTTTTCTAATTGCTCAGTGAAGATTTGAGTAAGGCTGAGTGAGGTTGAGCCTCAAGGAAGGTTGAGGTTGAGCACCCTCGCTGGGGGGGGGGGGTCACCAGTTCCCTATCGTTCATTGATGAATGGTGATGGCTGTTTCTGGAGTAGCAGCAGTAATTTTACTTGGGTGTCAAGACAAAGAAGAGTCACGCAGTACTTACAGGATCCCTTTTTACAAGGCCCGGATTAGGCACAACAGCAATGAGGTGGGCAATTGTAAACATGGAGTTCATCACATAAGAAAAAAACAAATTCTTGTGCAGCGTTATCCTTTGACAGCTGAGGCTCCTGAAAAATATGTAGCACACGTTGTAAATTAGTATTTTCGTTCTGATGTCACTTTAACAAGCACATTCTGGCAGCAGTTTCTCAAGAATGCTTTTTGGCAAGGCATAGTCGGAAAATACATGCCTTGCATGGCAGCCATAACCCCTGACAATTTCTTTGTTTTTGTTTTTACACCTGTTTAGTACCGCATGCTTTTCAGAGCATGTTGTAAAGAGCCATCCAGTTACATTCTCAACCCTTGATGTCTTTCTTAATTTAATGGTAATCAAGATATTAAGCGGTGAAGCAGAACCCTGAGAATTATTACAGATGTGCATGATGCAAGTAATGAACCTCAGGAATACTGCTTCATAAGTAGCTGTTCCATGGAGACTCGATATCTCAAATATTCAGATGAAAGTTATTTGCTACTTCAGGAATTAGTGGTGAGACAGGATGGGAAATTTGGGCAGGAATTCCCTTAAATTTCAGGGAGATTTGGGTTGATATGATATTGGGTTGCATGTTTCTTAGTCCAGCTGAGATTCCAAACCAGAAGAGGTTGTTTTCCTGTTCAGAGGGAGCAGCAACCTTTTCCGAATTTTCTGATTTTTTTCAAGATTTCTGCTAATGTGGGTAGACAGAATTTCATAAGAGATGTTCAAAGAATTCTTGTCCAACTAAATCATGGCTGTAGTTTCAAACCTGAACTGTCTCCCTTTTCTAATTCATACTTGAATCCTAATGCCACCCCTTTGGCTGCTTCTGTGATACAGAGAACGCCTCTGCAGTGCTCCACGCCCGTGAGCTCATCCTGGGGCTGTCAGGAGGTGACTGCAGAAAAGCAATCACGGAGCTGTGAGATCATGTTGTGATGTCTACATTTAGCAATCACTGGGAGCAAGCAGGCAAAATGGCAGGTAAAAGAACAGCTGGGAAGAGCAAATATCACTGCCTCACTGAGAAAAACCTCACCCTGTGCACTTAGGAGTCTTTTACAGTCTGGAATTGGCTGCTGCTGTGACTTTCTGTGGCTGGGTGTATGCAGCTTAACGCAGAACGCACTCTCCATCTAAAAAAGCTACCAAAACTAATCTAACCAGCTACCTTCTTTTATGTTTGTTTATCCTTTTTTTTTTGTTTGTTTTGTTTTTTCTTTTCCTTTCTAGTTCCTTGGTCATCTGCCATTTATTCTTGGTTCTCCTCACACTTTTCTTCTGAGTCACTGAAGGCAGTTCTTCCTCTAGCTTTATACCATCCTGCTGGTCACATCTTGATCCTGCAATGCTTATCGTTTTTGTTGATCTCCTTAATTACCAAGAGTCCCTCTTTGGTTCAGGATGTCTGTGGGATGCTGGTCACTTCCTAGGAGGATGAATACTTTATACATGCACTGATTTTATGTTATTCCTTTAGCATCTGCTACTGGTAACTGTTGGGCACCAGATGTAGGGCTAGGTGCACCTTTACTCTGATCCATGTAGGATGGGATACCAGACTGAACAGACCTTTTTCTGGACTGACTGCTCCTACAGTGTTCTCATGCTTACTCCTGCTGCATTTCACCGCAGCACAAATCCATACTTATGTTCTTTTTCTGCTCTTTCTACTCTGCCTACACTACTTATCCCACCTGTCTTGGAACACTACTATGTGCCCATTGTCCTCCTGTCTTTTTCTTGCTCTTCTGGCAGCTCCCATGCATCTCTAAGAAATTAGAACTTCATCAATTACAGAGGTCTCTTCAGCTCCTGGCCACAGAGACAGACCCTTGACTCTCCAACTGCCTTTCCATGTGAGCATTGGTATAGTGAGACTGTATTTTGTGACAGTCATTACCATGTATGTGTGCTGCCTTACTCTTGTTATTCATCACTGCTCCTCCAGGCTCTTCTTAAACTTATTTCTCTATTAAATTGGACAGAGTTTTCCTATGTGTTGCCATCATCTGCTGTCCAGATTCCTTTCCCTGCCTGTCTTCCTCTCCTAGTGTTACTCCTGGATTGCTCGGCCGCTTTCGTCAGTATCTCCTACTTTTTTTCCCTGACTCAAGCTTTTATGTTAAGGACACATCAGACTCATTAAGTGCCTATTTCCGTATCTCGCTCTTTCATTTGACCCTCATTGTTTGTCATCAAAATGGCAAAGGCACCTGCCTGACTTGGTCCACACTGAGATAAGAGTCTTCCCTCTGCTCTGCCTGCTGCAGTTCCTTCTCTTACAGCCTCTCTTCTTTTCCGCGTATCTTCTTACTTGCCCCTCCCAGTCCATCAATTATGCTCAGACTAATCCTGCTGAGATGTTCGGTTGCTGATTCTCCTTCTGCTTTCTTCCCATTTATCCTTCCTCATTTTCCCACTTCAAAGTCTACCCTGCCAGCTCCCCAATTTCACTATCCTTCAATATTGACTGCTTTTGTCTGAGTTCTACTTTTCTGGTGGAAATCCTTTGGCAAATCTGAATTCTCCCATTATAAAATTATTCACTTTTCCCTCATTTCTGTTATCTCCCAGGTAAACAATTTTACCTCTTTAATCCCTTAGCTCCAGCCCAAGCTATCTTTACACCTACTTTTATTTCTCAGTCTAGCCTTTCCCTCTACCTCTCCATCTTTCTGGGCACAGGGTTGCACCTTTTTCATCCCCTGGAAAACCAACAATTAAAATTATTTTGACCTTCCCATGTCATTGACTTCTTTCTCCTCTCTATTTCTTTCTGCAAGTATATCTCTATTGCAGATATGGAATAGCCTACATGCACTCTCCTTGTCTAATCTTCCCACTTACTTTTGTGAGCCCATCTTACCCCATCCCCTTCAATGCCTCAGCCTTCTCTTTAACATCTCTCTCTCTCTTCTCAAGATGTCCCCTTATAATAGAAACTTACTTTACGTTTTCTAATTTTGTATCTACATCCACGGCCCAGCTTATCTCCAGTTTCCCTCCTTCCTTTTATGTTTCTTCTCCTGTTCCCCCCTTAGCTCATTCAACAAATTGCCTGCAACTGCTGCCTGGTGATCCTCTTCCCTGGTTCCAGTCTTTCCGGTCTCCCTTCTTCTTCTTGCTCTATACATGAAACTGCTCTTACGAGTTTGTGATACTCTCTTCCTTGCAAAAGTCAAACCTTTATTCAGTCCCTCTGCTACTTTTGACAATCAGCTGTGATTTTTTCCTTGTCCAACCTCTCTTGGCTCCCTTCTTGCCTCTTCCTGCCTCATTAATCACTCCTGCATCCTTGAAAGATCCTCCTCACTCTCTACCCATCTTTCTGTATGTTTTCTACGGTGCTTTATTAATCAGTATGCAACAAGACATCACCAAGCCCATTACCTGGGTCTAAAACACAGATTTCCCTTGTGGCTTTCTCTGTGTCACTATGCCACTATGTATTGTATCTCAGACTTTCAGAGACTCCTATGTCTTGTTTGAAAGATATAGCTCCTCCTATATATTTCCAGAATCTCCCTGCTTTTTTAATGCCTAACTTCATTTCTCTATTTCACATATATTGACTTCCAAGGAAATTTTGGCATTATTGGCAGTATTTTCTTCATATATCTGCTCTGTGAATCTGTCATCACTTCTCACTCATGAATATCCACAATACTGATTTTCACCCTCAGTCAGTTATTTTCCATCCTCTAGCCTTTTGTTTAGTTTTCAAACAATTATTTTCAGGCTTTCTACCATGCTCTTCCTTATCCCTGGGGAAAACTCACCCAAAACATCCAAAAAACTATCTTCATTATCCTTCTTCAAATGCCTTTATAAACTTTGGCAACAATTAGACTGGAGGTATGTTGACACCACCACCTATTACTCTGGCAAGTCTAGCTATATTGTACTCCCCATCTGTCTGCATCCAAATGTCTTTGTTTTAATAATTCAGTTGGAAATGAATTAGTGCCAGGAATCCTTTTTTAATTTTATGTTTTATCATATAAGATAATAGGATCTTAGATGGTAATTATAAAAATAAAAATTATAAAAAGATCACAATGATAATATGACGCATGTAACCATTAGAGACTCCACTTTACGAATATTCTGTCTCCTGTTACGAATTAGTATTGCTTAATACAGCTAGTCACTACTGATACAGTACTCACTTCTGAAAGTACTGCAACATCTGTGATACTAGATCATTATGAATCTTTATACTCAAAACTAAAAAGAAAATAAATCTCTGCCAGGAAAGACTTGTTATACGTGGGAAGAGTTTTCTCTCGCATTCTGAGGCAGCAGCCTCTGTAGCTCTTGCCTCTACAGTCAAAGGCTGTATTGTACAGCTCTGAAACCTGATGTTGCTATCTAATTGACCATCTGATTGACATCCTACCTTCTAATGAAGGTCATATAATCCATCACTGTCATATCCAGATGATAGAAAACAATTGAATGTATCATCAGGCTTGCTCCCATACGGCTTGATTCTCATTTTCTTATGATCTTAGTTTGGTTTCCTCTTCATCCTCCCATTTTGCAGTACTTTATTTTAATTCCTTTCTCTACTTCTTCCTGTAATCTTTGTGTCAGGGATTAGTCATGGAAGGGAAAGGAGAAGCGGAGCAGGAGAGAGAGGAGGAGAAATTGTGTGCCTGTCAGGAAGCCTGTTGCAGAGATGAGTCTTTTGGCACAGCTTGGGAATGGCCAGGCTTGTGAATTGCCCATGACTCGGGCCAAGGAGTGAGTCAGACACCTTGGTGCCCACCTGCCTAGCTGCAAGGTCTCAGTAGGATATAATCACCTGCTGGGATCATTCTGGATATCTGGCTTAACCAGATCCTGTCTCTCCTGTTCCATACAGCTCTTAATCGTGGGTATAAGATTTCAGATCAGATTAAACTCTTCCCAGGTTTCTTAAAACATTTCTCTGGCTGTGCTTTCATGCTCTTCACCTTCTACATAGATGGGAATGGAATTCAGTAGCCCATTGCCCTTGTGTAGAAGGTGCTCCCTCATCAAGGCTCGATCCGGTTGATGATCACGTAGGTGCTTAGTACTACTGCAATAGTCTGACTGCAATAATCTGACCTGCATTGGAGATAGTGAGAGGAGATAACACACACAAAGCACCTTCTTACAGGATCAGGCTGTGCCTGGAAATTAAAGCCTGCTATGGTGAATATAGCTTTCTCTAGAAAACAAAAACATTAAAACCACTTATTCTGGTTTCTGCACAATTTACTTTCTTTGTGTGAGGAAGAAATCCTGACCTGTAACAAAGTTTCTTCAGTGGTCTGTCATCCCTGAAGCACCAAACATTTTTCCATCCTTGGAGCACTTTGTTTTCTACCCTCTCAGCTTTCTTTATATCTGCTCTCTAATTTTAATTACTTAAGAAGTAAAAGTACCTCCACAGCCTCCGTGCTAATTAATTGAATCCCTCTAGTTTCGGATTATTTGGTTTCATGACCTGAAACTATTTAGTCATGTTACAGTGGAATAAGAAAATTCAGACCTAATTTTATTCGTGAATATGTGTATTTCTATTATTTTGCCCATTAAAGACACAAAGCCAAAATCTTAACTAGTGTAAATTAGCCTAACACCAAAGCAGTTAAGCAAGATGCTGATTTACATGGAGTATCTGTCTAAAAAAAATGAATCTTTAGCTCTCTGTAGCCATTATTCCTCTAATCAAAAGTTTCAAATGACTGCCACCAAGAGTGAGCTAGTCCCTGTTTAACTGAACTAACTTTCCTCTTATACTTGAAACTATTTTTATCATTACATTCCAAAATCACCTGTTGCCCACTTTATCCCTGATTAACTACTTTTTCTTCCTCAGCCCACTATTTTCTGCCTCACCTTTTTGAACAAATCTTTCACAACAACCTCCATGGCTGCTTTAAAATCATTTTCCAAACACTTTGCAGGACTAGGCATATTAAGAATGGCACAATAATTTGTCATCCGCAGGTGGGCATATCTGTATTCTGGCATAATCAACAATCTTAACTTGAAACAATTTCTTACAGGTAGGCTACATTACAATCTCCAAACCTCTACAGCTGGTGAGCATTTTCCCTGTCTTTGGTCATGAAGTGAATATCTGGCCCTCTGATTGCAGATAACTGATGTACCTTTGCTGAAATCAGCAAGACTACACCATCCCACCTGGGTCATTTTACCAGGTTTAAAAAAAATCCTGTCTTTGTCATTTGGTTGCATCAGAATATCTGTAAATGGATATGACAACACCAGTTTCTGAAGCTTGCTATCAGTCCTGGAAGTTTACAGTTTATAGTGGTGTAATGAAAGTGCAATGCCACAAAAAGATTACCTAAGAGCTACAAGGAGTATACACTTTATCCAAGTCCTCCTAGCTCTCTGTGTGCAATAGCTCAGGGCTTTGCCAAGTGGTTATTCTTGAATGTTTTTGCCATAGTAAACTCCCTCTTTCATCTAACATACAGATGTATTTACTGTGACTGGCACTGAGAAATCCTCTGTGGCTAGAGTATGATTTAAATATACGACTTTTTCATGTGATTTGAAAAAAAAAAATAAAGAAGTGATTAAGATTTAAGATCTGTTAGCAATGTGGTGCGTTGTTACTTTTTAGTACTTACTGTTTCCCTGAGCTGGAAACAGAAGGCCATTCCCTGAAAGCCCGTCACTACTAATTGCAATTGAACCTGTGATTATATGTCTGAAGGCAAAACTGGGCTCTTTCTGCTTCTTCACTGCAGACACATTCTGATAAATAGTGTGCAGCAGGCTCTCTAAGGTTAAGATTTAAATGCTCTCGTTCAGTTTTTGTACAGTAGTTGCAAATATTTTTGGTTAATATAGGAGAATTCACCCTCCTTTAAAGTTCTCATACAAAACATCATTTATTTCCCCCTAATGATGACAGTAGGCTACGTACTAGGTGTCACATTCAGCCCTTACTGCTGAATCTTGGACATGCCTCCTCAGTCTTTTGGTAATGGATGGGAATATTCCCATCCCACAATAGTCTTGTCTCACCCTCAGGGAGCAACGGGCTCCAAACTTCTGCCCTTACCATCATTTGACATTGCAGTAGCTGGCTGAACCCTCCCAGGATCTACAGGCAGCTGGTAAATGAAGGAAGCTTGCTGAATCCCCAGTCACACCATTTCTCACTTTTATGTTAGTCTTGATAAGTGTTACAGCACGCTCTTGGCGACACACCACAGAGAGATGTCCCTTTGGTGAGGTGACCCTGTGATAAGGCTATGTTACCAGGATTATATAAAAAAGTACTGAGAAGAGCTACTTCTCACTGCCATGTCCCCTTCCAAGCTTTTCTTCGCTTAACACTTAAGATCCCTCAGGGAAAGAGGAGTGTATATAAAAAACACTTACTTGAAATAGAAGAAAATTGCCAAGGAAATCAACAGGGATGTTATAGACAAAGCATGGCCAACGATTGCCATATAATAAAGTATGAACGCCATCTGCAATTTAACAGAAAGAAAAGGAAACATGAACAATTTGCAGGCATTCGTTTATGTCTCATTGAGGAACAGTCTACAAAATCAACTTTCTGTTTTGCATTTCTGTACTTTCAAAGGTTCTTTTGCAATACATTTGAAATGCCAGTAATATGTTAAATAGCATCAGTCGAGGTTTACAGATAAGTGTTTCTTATATAAGTTGATCTGTTTCTGCTGTCTTGTGCACTGAAGCCACTGACAAGATTCCCATTAACTCTGCGCCTCGCTAACTTTCCAGAGCTCTAAGACAGCACAGCGGACATAACTTATGTGGATTTTCAAAATAGCCCTTGATAAGATTCCACACCAAAAAAATATTAGAGAAAACAGGTTGTCAGGTCATTTTATGGTCTGAAAGCTGCTTAAGCAGGAAGAAATCTTAATGGTTATTTTGGGATGGAGATCAGTCAGCAGTGAGGTGCCTCTGTGACTGGCATTAAGGCTATTTTTTTTCAACATTTTAATGATAATCTTCCCCAATGACCCGTGAGAGGAGAATGCAGAGAAATCTTTGAGTTTCTTAGTTCTTCCAGATAATAGGGAAGGAATTCAGAAAGGCCTCAAAAAACTAAATGACCTTAAAGTGCCATATGAACTTCAAAATGGATGAATGTGGGGTAATACATCTAGGGACAAATAATTTAAACCAATGCTGACCTCAGAAATGACAGCTAAAACTCAGGAAGAGATTACATTGTCATCCTGGACAGTTTTGAATCATTGGCTCAACATATAGTGACAGCCAAAAGGTCAACAGGATGCTGGACATAATCAGGAAAGGTACTGAGAGTAGAACAACATTTTGCCACTATTTAAAACTTGGCACTCCCATATCACAAATGCTTGTGTATTTCTGATCTCTACACCTTAAGAAGGACAGAGTGAAGCTGGACAAAGTGCAAAGAAGATGACTAAATTAATTAGGGGGGTGGAGCAACTGCATTACGGTGAGTGCTATAAATGCTGGTATTCTCCCATTTGGAAAGCAGAAATTAGAGGGGGCTTGTGGCTGAGGCCCACAAACTCATGAAAACAACAGAGACTGAAAACTATTGTGCAGCTTCTACTACACTAGAACAACAGACCCTGTGACAAATTCTGTTTTTGAGACTAATCCAAATCTAGCTGGAGATATTCAAGGCCTGCCTGGATGCAACCCTGTCTAACACGCTCTAGGTGACCTTGCTGAGCGGGGAGGTTGGACTAGATGATCTCCAGAGGTCCCTTCCAACCTTACCGATTCTATAATTCTATGATTCTGTGGAGGGCAACTAGCTAATAAGTCTTACATTGCTGTAAAACTGTTATGCATAAACAGAGAATCAGACTTTAACTAATATCACTGAAATCCAAGATAAGCCTATCCATATTTTATATGCCAACACTGAAATAAAATCGCAGGACAGCACCTCGACTGCAGAATGCTGCGGGATTTAAATGTTGTATTTTGGCCTCAGCTGAGCTCTTAAGCATTATCCAGCTTCAGAAGACTGCAGGAGGCTAATGGCATGCCAGGCTTTGCCATTTTCTCCTTTTCTGAGAGTGCTAATATATTATCAGCCTGTAGTGAAGAGACTGCTAGATAGCAGGTCTTAGCTACCCTGCTGGATTTATTTTGTTAGCTCAATTTCATTCATTTTTCTTGTGTTATGCATGAGTAATTTTTCTTTTCAATGATCAGATGAATCCTTTTAGGATCACCCTCCTCCCCGAAAAGCTCACAAGTACCATTGCAGCATTTTAAGCACTGTTTCTATATTCCTCCTCCTTCACTTCTTTTGTGAGTCTTTAGCAAAGTGTGAAGAATAAAGGGAGAAGGCATGTTTCATGCAGTTCTTTCAGTTCAGACATCTTCAGTTAATATCTGGCTAACTTCTAATTGGCTTCTATAGTCCTGATTTTGCTGGTCACGCTCTTTTGCAGATTCCAGCTCATGTTAAACTTTCAGTTGGAAACAAGGATGAATAAAATTCAGAAAAGAAAACCATTCTTCTTAGCACAGATGTAAAGCTTCCAGTTTGTTCTTTTGCCATTTTACAACTTCGGAATCAGCTCCTGCTCTCATTAATGTAGATGATGTGGTGGCCTGATTCATATTTACACTGAAGTCACATTTACACCATTCTAGCTTGTAGAGTGGACACGAATATAAATACCATTCCCAAAGTTATGGAAATCCATGAATACCAGTTGGAAAAACTCTAAGGTTCCTAGTTTCCTTCTGCAGTGACTAACCATATCTCTGAGTGCAAATGCTTGACAAGCTGTTCTGACAGCACCAGCAGCTGCAGGAAGAGTCAACCAGACTGCAGGGAAGACAAGACAACTTTCCAAATACGGAGTAGCAGGAGAGGCTTATACACACGTGCACGTGACATTTCTTTCATTGCATAAAAAATGATTTCCATGTTTTTTCACTCTATTAAATTGAATAAAAATTCCAAGGCTGAATTTTATTTGGACACCAGTTGTTTATAATCTTTTTGCTTTGTGTTGCCTGAAACAGCTATAAAGTAGGAAAGGATTCTGGGTAGCTCCATGCAGGTGTATGTGTGTGTGCACCACAGACGACTTACAGCTATTCAAACTATCTGTCTTTCATCACGCAACTGCTAAATCATTTTAAATGGATACCTGGGGCTCAGCAACAGCATTTTTTTGACTACTCCATATAAACTTACTATTGTAAGCTTCAAAAAAGTTTTCCAAAAATAATAATGAAGGCAGATCAGAATGAACTGAAATGTCAGATAACAAAAAACATGGTGTATCATTGCACTTTTAAGAACTGGCTGCAATATGTTTTTTTAAATGATCTATCTCACAAATAGAGCATATTGATTTTTTATGCAGGAGCTGACATTATTACTTGTTTGAAGTTAGTAGGAAAAATCAATCTGTCATATCTCTTCTGCCATATAGGTTTTATAACATGCTGATTCACCAATTTTTTTACAATTTATGCAGCTTTTTTCATCTTGGACTCGGAAAATGTCTAAAAGAAACATTTAAATGTTCCTTTTTGCCCTCATATTCTTCACTTGAGAAAAGAGAATTCTCCAATAGAAATGCATCCTACTTAGTTAATTAAATTGTCTGTAGGTACATGGAAATACCCTAGAAATAAAGCATACTCCTGGTTTTTGAAAGCTTGAATTAAAGGTCATAGTCCAAGTTGGCATTACTGTAAAGTTAGATTCTTTCTGCTTTTTCCATTATTTTTTATTTCAGAAAAATCTCAATGTACGTATAATTTTCCCTTGTGTTCTATCTCCACTTTGCTTGAAAGATGTTCAAAATTCTTCTTCTGGAAGGCATGGATAATAGGTAACAGAACTACATTTTTTGCATCTCCACATGGGCCAACATCTGGAAAAAATATATTTTTATGGTGTTTCCATTTAATGCCTTTGTGATCTCAGATTGTTACTATTATTCTCTCCTGGTTACACAGGTGAGCCCTATTTTACCACAATAGCTTTCATGCCACAAAAACTTTTAGAATTTACCTCCCATCTAGTCCATTAGCCTTTTCCAAGGCACTTCAAGCTGGATCATTACTAAATATAACCATAGACTGCTTTTTGGCTGTGTAAATAAAGATCCTCCAACACAAACTCCAAATTAAATCACTTTCTTACTCTTTTCCTTTCACAATTCCAAAGAGCCACAAATTATTCTGTCATGAATCTGTAATCAGATTTTCCTGGAGCTCCATTCACATTTGAGAAATATGTTTATTTTCATAAGCTTCCATAACTTAATTTTTCAAAGCTTTTCTCAGATTTCTCTCTCCTTGTTTCTTTTGGTGCTTTTATACTTAGTTCTCCTCTTTCAGCTGAGCAATTTGATTTTGGAAATATCGATGCAAATACTTAATTTAGTAGTGTAAGTAACCTCATTGACTTCAATCAAACTGTTAAAGTTAAATGTGTTCAGGCTTGTACAATTTCTGCCATAATAGTATCTTCATAAATATTTTTTTTTCAAAGGGAGTGAAGATAGAGTGATACTATTTGCTTATAAAAAGTGATTTTAAAATGATATTAAAATCTGTAAACCTGCAGAGAAGGCATCAACAGCTTGGGAGATGCTTGTTATAGAAAGCCAAAATGAAATTGTAAAGGATCACTTTATAACTGTGGAACAATCAGGGAAAATGACAGTAATTAAAAATGCATTTGAAAAATCCTGCAACACTGGTCATATGAATTGCTACGAAATTACCTGCAGCAAACCCATATTTAGGTTTGAATATTCATCAAATAATTTTAATAAGTTAGCATCTCCAGGACAACGCTATTAAATTCTTGTGCAACAAAGAAAGCTGAATGCTAAGGACTATTCTGACCTCATTGATATGTATCCTGCTGCTAACCCAGCCCCAAACCATTCTCAGATGATCACTGTCTTCGTAACTGTAACATACCTTCAGTTTTTCAGAGGTGAAAGAGTTGCACAGAGTATAGTTGGACCAAGTTCGGTTGCTCTCAGGATGTCTGAACCAGTTTCCAGTTTCATCACAATATTTTGAAGCCCTTTCTGAAGATAAAATGCAATAATAGTTATTTTAGCATGTGCATATTATGCTTTTAAGCATTCATCAAAAATAAACAACATGTTTGGAAATAAAATGCCTGTGTAACAAAATCCAAAGGATTTTCAGCTTGTCCAATTAATATATATTTTCTGGTTTCTTTTTTTCCTCCCAGAGATTTATCTGTCAGTATCCTTGTTTTTTATCTGTCTCCTTTGGTCTTGAATGAATGCAGTGGAGCATAACTATCAGCCTTCAATCAGAAGCAATTATTTCTGTGATAATTAATTTAAAGCAGCTGTTAAAACTGTTTATGGAAGAAGTAATGGTAAGCTCAGACACAGAACCTGTACAAGGTGTACACGTGAAACACAGTGGTTTCTGCATATCTTCAGTTTTCATGGCAGTCTACAATATTAACATTGGAAAATGGATGCATGCACTTGCTAGCATGTAAATCAAAAGGTTTTGATTTCAAATGTTTTTTTTTTTTCACTCACAAGAAGACACTGCTATCACTACACAGACACAGATAGACTGAATCTTGTAGCAGGGTTTCATGTGTTACGGGGAATACCTGACCGAAGGAGAAGCCATAAGGGAAACTAGCTCTCACTAGTCCTGACGTGGTGCTCTGCCGCTCTCTGTGCAGAGGTGCCCTGGAAGACAGCTGGGGCAAACGTTATGTATCGTTGCAAAGTGCTTCAGCGGTTTGAAACAGTCTTTTGAATCAATAGTTAAAAATACTGTGTGGCAGAACTGTGGCAAGCAGTGGTATAAACTGGAGCCTAGGAATCAGAGAAATGGTGGTACAGTGGCACGGTAGCACTGCTTTAACGCAGATGGTGAAGCGTCCTGCCCAACCTCTGCGCTGGCTAAAGCCTGCCAGAGGCCAGCGGGAGCCCTTTTTCTTTGCTCTGAGACTGTAAAGCACGCAGACACACGGAGAAGTACACTCGCAATGGATGGACGCTTTGGCATAGGTCCCAAGTGTTCATTTGGCTCCGTTTAAATAATCTGATGAGTTCTTGGCCTCCCCAGGCGTGCATCGGGGGCTGACTTCTGCACCACAGGTAGCTGTGACAGCCTTTCCTAGAGCCGTGCAGTACAGATAGCTCATCAGGTTCGTGTTTCTTCACACGTGCCCCTTTCTTGTGGAAGAGGGACTCTAAGGATTTCAGAAACATGTAGCTCTGACTAGGCTGAGGGATGTCTGGAAGCACAGATGTGTGCTGTACATGTGTCCTCTCAGCCATGCACAAATTTCTGTCTGGGAAACCCTGGAAGCTGAAGTGCAGGCAGTCACTTCTAATCACCTGTCAAGATTTGGACTCATTCCTTTGGCCTTTGCTCAAACTTAGCCACATGGGAGTCCATGGAAAGTTTGCCTGAGTAACAAAAGCAGGAAATGCATAAGATCAGACACGTTAATTAGTTGATGTTTTCTTAGATAGTGGTACAGCTTTTTTTTTATGAAAAACAAAGTATTTCACATCTGACTTTTTATCTAAGAATACAAAAAGTCCACCTTGGCTTCCCTTCACCTATTTTATCTTTACAACTGCATTGGTTCTATACATACCATATTAGCATTTTTTTCTGTTCAAGATGTGCATTTATTTTTCTTAAACAACTCTGATGATTTATGATCCCATTAATTTGTAAGATTCATATTCCCTCTTTACACCATAATTAAGAAAATCTATTGATCATATGGGCAAGGTGAAGTTTATATAAGCTGTACTCTCTTCCTCTGACTTGAAATAAACTTTATACAGCACCATGGCAAAAAAGGACAATTCAGTCATCCAGAAAATAGCATGCTGTTGAAATTAGTGTGAGTTTCAAATCATTTTGGGGGGGAGGGGACTTGCTGAAAATCAATACGTGCATCAACAGCGAGAGGAACAGTACATGTTATCTCAGCCTTCCATCATTTCGGCTTGGAGATAATCTTATGCTGCCTGTGCAGCAATGTTCCCCTTGTTCTCTTTGCCAGATATTATCTGAAGATGGAAAAAGTTTTCAGTGACAGATAAAGATTAATGGTTACTCTAGCAAGGAACACGGTGTACAAACATTGTACCTACTATCCTATGTACTGTGCAATGCGCATGGCCTTTGTTAATATGCTATAGAACATAATGCTAATGCCATCTATCATCACTATTCTTTAACGTCTAGGTAGGCTTTCTGCCTCAGCTTAATACAGCCTCTGTAAATTAGAGGTAAATCTGTTGCCTCATACTTTTTCTTGAATCTAGACAGACATAGCTGAGCCTAGTTTGGAAGCTGCTTGTGTTGCCACAGCCCACTGATTTCTTACTATGATATTGTCACAATATGGGCTTGTGATAGACTTGCTAACCATGATGTATAACTTTTTAAACATTTTCTTCACAAGATGACAGTTAATTCTATGAACTTTATCAGGAAGAAGGATAGAATAAACTGTTCTCTGCTCTTGGAAGATTATAAATAAAGAGAGTCAGTCTCGGGTACCTGAGTCTCCTCTACCCAGGGTAACTCTGAGATGTGATGGGTTTAGTGAGTAGAACTGGCTTCTGAAAAAGTTTACAGAAGAAGCTGTAGTAAGCTCAGAAGAAATACACAGATGTGTAAGAATGGGAAAGACTATTACCAAGGCAGAATGGAAGTATGTGCTTTAAGATTATTAAAACATTATGTGGACACTAATCATCTAGGTTGTGACTATGCCCTATCAGCTTGGATCGCTTGTGTATCACATTATTCAGAGTGTAGGAATTGTGATGTTGGGTGGGATCCATCTCACCTGACTTTAGTTACTTTAAATTATACATTTATTTAAAGGTAGTTGCGCAGGCTCTCTGTAGTTCCCTGGAATGACAGACACTTCAAGAGATATCTTGGCATCAGATGAGAAAAATCTCCCCCACAATGGCAGTTTCTTGGGTGTACTAAAGTGTCTAAAAAGGTTATTACTAAAAAGTAATAATAATTTTGCATGGGGTTTGAGCTACTGATAGTACCTCTATGAATCATATTTTCATACACAACAACTCAGTCATTTATATTTCGCAAATATCTAAACCCAGTAAATATGAAACAAACATGACACTTCTATGAATCAGGTTGTTTTACAATTAGAACAACTCTATAGCTAGCAGATGCTAAAAGAGTCAACACCTTTTTTATTGTTGAGTTACATGTTGGTAGCTAACAGACGTCTTCCTCTGTTGTAGTGCATGCTCAGCACATACCTGACATTGGATTGTTTGCCATTCTTTGGATAGATCTAAATAGTACTTAGTTTTGCAGAAAAGGAATTGGAATTGCTAGTACTTCTGTAGCACATCTGATTTACTTATATCTTCAGTAAAATATTCTAGAAGAAATTATTTCAAAAACAAAAAACCCTCTGATATAACACAATGGAGCCCATAAAAGAACTTCAGCTCTGAGGTCTGTAACTGAAGAGTGATACTAATAAAATGCCTCAGTCAGCAGAACTGGAATCTGTATAATAGAGTCATGTGGTGTACCGTGGGAATAAGAAATGGTATTTAAAAGGTAGCTATTAAGCTGGCTAAGAAGCACGATAGAAATGCACAGAAGAGGAAGAGGAGAAAGAAGCAACTGGACAAAGAATCCAGCTGAAGAAACAGATTTGTTTTATTTATCACTGTCTAAATGATATCACTTCAAGATAGCCAAATAGGACCTGCAGAAATTCAGAGCTGACTGCTTTTTAGCATAGCAGATAAAATCTAATTTTGTGGCAGGAAGAGAAGGGCTCTCTGTGGCACACTCCTTCCTGCTAGCAGGTCCATGTGGCTCCAGGGCACCTGACACCGCTTCCTCCTGCCTCCAGCCCGGCTGCAAGCACAGACTCGTCACCGTGTGGAGGCATAGCGCGGGTGGAAGGAGCGCAGGATGTACTAGGCACATGGGAGTGGGCTCACTACCTGGGGGATCGCAGTTAGGATGATGGCTGAAGCAGGAGATACCTGCAAAAGTGGCCTTCCTAACTGCCCTGAGCCAGGAATGTCAGATGGAGCTGGCACCCAGACGGTCTCTCTCTGTCCGGTTTGTGTAAGGTCATGATTTCTTGTCTGAAATGACTGTGCCTGTCAGTTATGTATTTTACTCAGCTTTATACATTTTGCCAGCTGAGGAAAGGACTAGTCTATGTCCATCATATCCAGTCCCTTGTAGCCACAAGCCTTGGTGTCATAGCTGCTATGTCCAGAAGGATCCATAGAAACTATTCAGTGTGTTCCCCTTCTCCTGCATGGGACATCTGAAGATATTTTTTACAGAAGACACAAGGTTTCAGAGACTGCAAAATGGCACAAGAAGAGAACAGTAGTGAACAAAAATACTGCCTGGGCCTTTGCCATCTCTGCTGCCAGGATGGTCCTCAGATTGCAGTGACAGCAGGGAGTGAACCATGATCCATGCTGCAGAGTGAAGGGAGCTCATTCCCTCCAATCAGTGTCAGAGTAACAAGGTAAGGCTCTACTTCTGTGATTTTCAGCCATGAGAGATAACAAGATATCAATCCTCCTCTGATGTAATTGCTTATGCATACACATATAGATCTGTTTTTGAATTGTCATCATAAAAACTTTGCTCTTGGAGCCATGTGGAGAATTGCGAGCAATTAGTTTGTAATAGACATTAAAGACATAAATAAACTAATCAGTGAACTGAATGGAGCTTTGGTAAGAGCAGCCTTGGATCATTGGGTGAGTCAGTTGCCTGTTAGCCAGCCAGGCTTGCTCCACGTTGGATGGTTACTGCTCTTAACCATACGCTTTTCTAAAAGAAGAAAGGGAATGAAAATGAAGTGAAAATCATGTGACTATCATAATGCATTTTGTACATTAGACTGTATTGCTATATGAGGTTGGGCCAAATTCATCCTGACCAGGAGCAGAAAGCTTGCGTAGTGAGGTGGGTAATATAACATTCCCCTGCCATAAAGCAAACTGCCTGTGCATCGTGTGAGGCACTGATCTGCACCTCATAATACCCCCAGCAAATCCATCTCGGTAGAAGGCTATAACATCCATGATATATTTTCATTCTATTTTATTAGCAAGAATATTACCAGAATGAATTATGTACTATAGTCCTATCAAATGCAATTCCTATCAATTTCAGCATGACTGAGAGTTATTCCAAGGAATTACACCAAAGATTAACTTGGATAAAATATGAATATAAAATATAATTCAAGGGAAACTGTATATGATGTCTGAATGTGGGAATATAAAACCCAGCCCTGCTCAGAGATTCACAGACTGGGATAGATGAGACAACGAAGTTCCTGCTGTCACTGGAATTAACCCAGTAGGTCTCCTTATGTTCTTCCACAACATTGATTTGTTTTTATGCATTATCACATTGCACATGCTGGTCATTGTGAGAAAGAGATTGCTACAAAAGGCAACAGTTGTCCCAACTTGCAGAGAGGGATTTCTGTATGTTTATTTGCTTTAAGATACTAATTTCCTTTCATGGAATAGATCTGCATCCAGGTGGGAAAAAGAAGTGTAGGAAACCCTAGTTAATTAAGCAGACTAGATTTTTACAGTGGTCCTTTCCTGTTTCAGAACTCAGATTTCTGTCTTGTATGAACTAATGTAAGCTCAGTGAAATAAGTGGAATTACGTCAAGTTGAGCTGGTTGTGAACCTGTCAGGCAGAAAATGGACCGAGCACTAAGCCCACTGGAGCTGTCTTTCTCATCTTACTTCTGGGCCATTTTTGCCAGAATATGATTTCACCTTATTTACTTTCTAACATACTGTAAGAATTTCCTCTCGGCATCGATGCTGAATGTTATCAGGGGTTTGGATATGGAGATCTGTTATATAATATTCACAGGTGCAGATGGCTAGGAGGATCAGACCTTATGTTGCCTGATACCGTTTCACTTTTCCAGTTATGAATGAAGTAAGTATCAAAGTGCAAAAAGAAAGCTTCACAATGACTTTTTTCTAGGACTCAAAGTTATACATGTCCCCAAGCAAAAGCAGTTTAGATGTCAGTGGTCTGATACGCACTAGTTCTGCAGATAGTGCAGTTCAAAGCAGACTTGTTTTTGAAGTCCATTTAGACATTGCGTGTCTAAAACGTACGTTGAGGTGGTTTGATACCATGGAGCCTTAGTGAGAAGGAAATCTGACCAGCACTGCAGTTTACATCTTGTAAAACTATTGTTCTTTAGGATTAAATTTCTCTTTCTTAAAATGGAAATCTAGCTGTATTTTGCTTAACAAGCATAAGTTACCAAATAAAATAATGACTTGTGATAAAAAAATCTGACATACTTTCCACGGGATGGCTGAACTTGTGCTTCTGGTCACCTCTAAGTGGCAGCCACTTCCATTAGCAGTTGAAAGATTTCTAGTCACCACACAATTTTGTCTCCTCCTACTTTATTAAGTCCCCATGTGACGATCAGGCACCTAAAAGCAAAGGCCGACTAACCGCTGTCTTTATGCAGTAGCTGTAATACGTGTTGAGGTACCTGACAGATACTCTAGGAAAGTGACTCTGGCTGAAGCAGGAGCCGCCATCGTGTCACGGAAACAGCGTCAGTCGGCTAGGACGGAGGCAAGGAGGCAGACAGAGGCGCTGACAAAGCAGCAGAGACATGTCGGGTTGGGGAGGCCGTATTTGTCAGTGTGTCAATATGACAAATGAAGACACCGTTCTTAAATAGGACAGTGGCAAAAATAGCAAGAAATTGCCAGAGACTCCCCCCCCCGCCCCACCCCAACACAGTGGCTCTGTAGAGATAACAGGAATTAAAAGAAAAAAATTAAAAATAGATAAGCTTTAAAACGGAAGAAAGAATAACAAGAATGCCTGCACAGTGAAGAGCAGATTCTGCAGCATACGTATAAGTACCTAAAGGAGCCATCAGCAATCAGCAGACCTCAACATTAATAAGCATTAATAGGAAGAGTGAGGTGCTTCTCTATGGATGGTTTAAAGTGTTACTTTGAAGAGTGTTGTTGTAATGGAGAGACTGGCTCAGAACAAGGCTTTGGAGATAAGAAGGTGGGGAGAAGAACTGGTAAAAGGTGTCCTGAGAACGAGGAGGAGAGCTGCTCTATGATTACCCTCATTCATCCTGGGATGATGGTCTAGAAGCTGTGGAGAGAGTTCTGGGACTTCATAGCTGCCCAGTTCTTACTTGTGCTACGAGCTAAACACAAACCAGGACTGTTAGCACCACTCTTTTTCTTTTCTTTTTTTTTTTTTTTTTTTTTAATGAAAACCTTGGAAGCAGGGAAGGCAGATGACTTGTACTGAATTGTCCTATTCCTCGGAGGAGTGGTTGCCACCTAGAACTGCTTGTTTTGAGACAACATGAGGATGACATAATGAGTGAAATGGGGAAAATAAACTGAAATGGAAGGTGTAGACTTCATCCAAGAGGCATCTCCGCCAGGAATGTAAGCAGACCTTTATAACTTCGGAGCCTCTTTGAACTCTTTACTGAACGTGGGCACCTCTGTCAGAGAAGTGAATGAAATTTGTCCAATTCTTTTAAAATACTATTACTAGCATCTTTTGTGCAAATAGTCTAACAGTTAA
Organism: Rhea pennata; assembly: GCF_028389875.1. Classification (NCBI taxonomy): domain Eukaryota; kingdom Metazoa; phylum Chordata; class Aves; order Rheiformes; family Rheidae; genus Rhea; species Rhea pennata. Next base: position 26,758,274 of record NC_084664.1, read on the forward strand.
AGCATTTGTTTGTGGAGTGGAGACACAGGTGGAAGGCTCCCCTTAGCTCGAAGGGTCTCAGCTCTCATCAGGGTGCCCCAGGGATTAGCGTGTGAAGTTGACCCCATGGCAAGACTCTCCAACCTGCTTTTGAAACTATGGTACTGTATAGAAAAAAGTTCAAGACTGAGTGTGTCAGTTACTAAATCAGGACACAAAAGACAAGAATTTGTGATTCATTGCTCATGAAGTATGCCAGGAATGTTAGTTATCGTAAGAATTGTGCTGTAGGTTTCAGAGTATTCCCATACGAGCATATTCCCACGCAGCCTTGCTCACTCGCTTTCTGGGGCAATGAATCCTTTCCTGTCCAGTGCCCATTTTCAATGAAAAGGGGAAGGTTCCTTCATCCAGGTGAAGATGGGGATTTGAGTCCTTGAAAACTGGGACTGATACTGAAGTATCCCACCTGCTGCATGAAGTCTCTAACCATGGCTTGATTTTTTAAAGATCAGAAAAACTGACAAATCTGGCTGCTACTACAAACAGCATTCAACTAAATACATATTGGGTCTTATTCAACATGGAAACTCCTCTGTTTCTAAACAGGCAAAAAACTCACCAAAACCTTTAACTATTGGACTCAGTAATCAAGACATTAATTTACAGCTCTGCAGTAGTCTATTTACTTTCCAATTAGGCACATAAATTTTGTTTTAACCTTGTTGAAAATGTTTAGATTTATATGTCCCCTCCAATATTTTTTATTAGCAATTGACACACAGTATCTGTGCTTGATCTAGCACATTGTAGCATGAAACATTTCCATAAGCAATATGTCCTGGGTTTGGAACATACAACTATATCTTTCATCAGGTAATATGCTTTGTGGTGTTTTAACAGTATCTAATATTTCCTCATACTTATTTATTAGTATTTCTGTCCCCCTTTTCCCTTTCCTTTTAAATGAATTTTTAAATGACCTTTTAAATATTCTTGATTTATTTCTCTTAGTCTGAAAGACTGCAAGTATCTGCATGAAGATTTCAATGAATAACAGAAATTGTGGCTGAAAGAGCATTATTTCTGCTTGCTTTCTTCCATAAAGCTGTATTTTCAAATAAAAATAGAAGACAGAAAATGCTGATATACATTTCATGCATAGAATAATATTTTCAGCATTTTTCTCTTCATTAGAAAAATTTAGAATTGTTTTAAAAAACGTTTTGATAGCAATATCAATATAAATAACAGTCATTGACTAAACAGTCAATATTTTCATAAAATAGATCTCAGAAATCCAAGAGTAAAATTTATACAAAAACAAATACATTTAAAATGTTTTAAAAATTCAAATATATAAATTTTGCAACCCTATAAATGTATATGTTTTCATCTCAGACAAACTCTCTGAGATTTCACAATGTCATAAAAATGCCTTTATAAACTTGCTTCCATTTAATGGCATGAATGTTCTGAAGGGCTTCCTTCAAAACATAATATTATGAAAAGTAATACTCTACCAGTTGGATCAAAGTCTGGAAAATAATCTGGACAATTCTGAGCAGTAATTCTTCCAGCAGGTGTGTCATCCCAGCACAACCATCCGTCCCAGGTTCGGTTACAGAACAGACCTAGACGTTCAAGAGGAATTCAGCAATTAATTTAACAAATAGTCACTCTGAACACATTCTGCTCTACTCTCCCAAGGAATAGTGGCATCTGCAGTTAATAAAGTGTTTTGTTTTTGCAATAAATAACCTTATTATCGCTACACTTTGAGTGTCCTTCAGATGCTACAGAGTTCTTCTGGTTGCTGACCAATTGATGACAATCAATGGTGTTAGTTTTACCGGAAAGAAATGTTTTAAAGCCAGTTGAATTGAACTTCAAACGTAGATCTAATCCTATAGATTCATAGTCCTGATTCCAGTACCTTTTTAGCCCTAGTTACATGCACTAGTGGTAAAGGGGGCCTGAATTGCCTGGATCCTTACAGACATCCATGCTTCATTTCCCCTTCTGCTCTTCAGCAGGTCTGAAGACCAAGTCTTTGAAATGCAAAGCTGGAAGAGCTTTCAGGGCTGTCCCAGGTAAAGACAACATTTGCAGAGACTGGTCCCTGTAAGCTTGTTGCATTGCCCAACACTAAAGATTAGTGTGTGTCTTTAAAGCTGTAGCTTGTGACGCCAAGACTGCAGTAGCTGTGAAAACCTGTAGATCCAGTGAAGTGAGGTGTAAGATCAAAGGGTGTTTGCAGCTGTCTACAGCAGGCTAACTCTGCCCCCTGAGGTTGCCCGGGGAAGGCATGTAAATCCTGTCCTCGTCCTGCCCCTTCACGGAAGGCAGCGCTGTCCAGGCTATGTCCCTTACTAGCGTTGTTCCCAGCCCCTGAAAAGATGAAGAGAGGAAAAAAAAAAAAAAAAATCCTTGATTTCGTTTTTCCCTGCCATGCTAGAAATACATTATATAGCTCATTCTTGATTCCCATTACAGAGAAGTTACATACTGCTTAACTGAAATTGTACGGCAAGACTGTTTGCTGTAACGCATTTTCCCCACTCATTGAAGATTTAGTCAAGTAACACATTAAAATAATTGTACTTTGTTATTTCCCATTTTAAATCAGTTTATGCTGGAGAAAAGATATTTATCATCATGACTGTCAGGTCAAAGGGAAATACAAGGAGAAAACACATCTTGCATTTTATGCTCTGGTCCCAAGGAAGTTTTAGAATTGCTGTTATGATCATGTAAGTTGTTTTTGAAAGACTCATAAGGAAGTTAGGCTCTAAATAGCCACTGAAAGTTAATAAAACATAACCATCTAATCTCTCCTGGTGCCTTTAAATTATCCTCAGATAAGCTTCTTCTTTAAGCTTTCCTTAGAAACAACATTTACAACAGATTTAGAAAGCTGTAAAAAGATACCTGTTATTTTAAGTCAAAAGAGTTTTGAATTAAAAATTGAAAGCATAAAACATTCTAAACTAATGTTTTCCAGGTTAGTATATAACAAAAAAGATATTTTTATGAAGACTTTTTCCTTATTAGCTAAGATTTTATGCAGATACCTTTTCCCGTTGTCAAGTTAAAAGTGCTAATGCTACATGCTCAGTTCATTAACAAATCGTGATATCAGCAGTTTGTTATCTATCTTTCAGGCACTCTCATATTCTTCTCTGGCTTTGAGATATAGTTTGATGACTTTTAGGGATTATTTTGTAATGTTAAAGAAAAAGACAGGTAGAAAATGGATGCAACTTGAGCGTTGTATCTGAGAGACACTGCAGAGTGAGCTTGTCAGGAATTTCTCCCTTTTGTTTTAAATCCTTTGCTTTGCCGTATAAGGAAAAAAAAATTCATTGGTGTTGATCTATACATTGTAGAATGTGTATTTCAAGGTAGATAAATGGATATAGATATGTATTTTCAGAACTGGTGCAGGAAATAAGCCAGTGTAAGCAATAAAACAGAAAAGGATGAGGAGCAGGATACTGGTGCGCAACTGGCTGAAAAGATTACAATTTTGGATGGCTAGGGAGGGAGGGAATGCAGCAGTGCCCCCGAAGGATGCGACTTCAGGGGCTACAGAGGTCACAGGAAAAATTTGGACACATCTGGGCAGGGTGTCTCAAAGCAGTGCAAGCCTTTCTGGGAGCTTCAGTTAGAGATAAACTTCATAACTGTTTGCGCTAGAACCTTGTAATTGGTACATCCCTTCAACCAATGTCTCTTCTCAGGAGCTGTCCCACAGTTGTCCTTTGCATCAGAATTTCCCGTCTCATCCCATCTTCTCTTTCAAATTTGCAGGCAAGACATTTAGACCCTTGATCAGTTCCAACACTTTAGGAGGTATAAATGTTGGAGGATGAGTAAGGATTTAGTTGTGACTTATAGAAACTACAGTGAAAAGATGTCTTCAGTAGTGTCATTCCCTAACCACCCATTATCTCCATTCTGAGACAGAAATTAATTAAGAGCATGTTGCCATGCACACAACAGTCCCGAATGGCATCACTTAAATCTAGCTGCTAATCAAAGAATGCAAGAATTGCTGCGCTGTGTCAGGTTCCCGCTGACCTACAATAACTGCTCTCCTGCGACAAAGCCTCCCTTGAGAAAACTACCTGGAATTCGTGTCTAACGAGAATTAGTTCATGCAGGGCAAATGCTTCAGGAACTAATCACACGATTAAGGGGCAAAAGAAAGGGGAATCCAGTGGAACTATCCATGAACGCAACAATTACGTACTTATAGACTGAAAGAGCAATCTGAGCAACTTTTTCCTTATCAAGTCCAGCAGCTAAAGGCGTGTTTATGTCTGAAATATGAAGGTTTCTATCCCATAACGTACCTGTGGTTCTATTCATTCCAAAACATCAAATCCTGAGCATCTTAACATCTAATCATTCTTTTAGCCTTACAGAAATTGGTAAAGTCTTTGTGGTAATGAGTTATAGAAATGTCTTTATTCTTGTATTATGAAAAAAAAACATGATTTCTCCACCCCATTCATTATGTTGGGTACCTTTATCATGTGCCTTTAGTATATCTTCTCTTTAAACTGTTACCTCAAACTTTCTGTTCTTTGCTTGCATAAATTCTTGCAATACCTCCAAACTTTTTTTTCTCTAGTTTCTCGTAACTCTTTCATATTTTCTGTGAGAAAAACTGACCAGAACAGAACACTCAGTCCCAGCTAGGAACGCTTCTTGATTTATACTGTGCCACTGTAACACCACTGTTATTTGCCATTTCCCTTCTTATTAATCTTATTATGTACCTCATATTCAGTAAAGATATGTCCTCAGTGGCTTATAAACTTCTTTTTTACCAGTGTTATTACTGAATGTGAAATATATAGACCATCTGTGATAGTACAGAGCACAGACAGGTATCAGTCAATACACAAATGAGAGCAAAATGAAACAGCGAAGGTAGCAAATAAAATGACACTTGTGTTCGAAAGACCATTCATCAGAATTAGATCTTTGTGTGAGCTTAGCAAAAGGAATCGAACTGGTAGTTCTGGAGAATCATATTCCCTAAGTGGGAACAATGGATATTCAAGCTGCAAAACGCTGAGCCAGAAGGGTACTTCATCTACGGGAGGGAGGTAGGGAAAGGGGAGGAAGGGAAAGCTGTTCATTCCCTCTGCTCATTTTAGGCTTTTTCCTTCTGTGGCTAATAAGAGGATGCTAACTTAGTGTGACTTTGACTACTGTTTACTTGGAAGACATCATACCTAGGAAGACCATGTATTAATATACAGAAGAAAATGTTTCTTTGTGGTAACGAATATAAACAAACATGGCAATATCCAAACAGATTTCTTTTTGCTTTTTACCTTTTTTCCTGTATGGAGGAGCTCTGTTCATCCTCTCATAGCACTTGAACTGCGAATCTATTATCTTTTGTCGTATGACTGAATTTTCAGTTACTACAGGCTCTAATGTAGGATCAGTGTAATTTACAGTAGAAGTAAGACTTGGAACCATTCTCTGTACAGAAAGGAAAAACTGTTAGAACAACTGAATAAACAAGTAGGATAAACAAAGTGACGATCATAAATCTCTATCATGCATTATCAAGCACATATGTTTAGCATTATGATAGGCCTTTTACTGCTTGCAAAGGAAATGCTGAATTTTTACTAGTTTACCTCATTATAAACTCAAGATTTTAACCAAGCCCTTTTAAAATCTTTAAAATCTTTTCATATGGCATAAAGGTCTGCAAAAAAATGTTGTATGTATCTCACCAAAGTTACATGCACCTATTTCCTCTTACTGGTACTGATTTCTCTTTAGACTACCCAGACAAAATACTTCAGTGACACAGTCTAGAAACTATCTGGTTGTTTCATATTTTATGCCATTTGCTTTGAGCTCCTTCAACTGTGAAGGTAATAGAAATATAAGGCAAAGTTTAAACCTCACTGTCTGACCTTAGCTCTTGGATAGTCATCCAAGTGAAGTGTTCCTAAATTTGAGCCTGAAAGGAAAAGTTCCCTTCAATCAACTGGTATCTTCCAAGCTTTTCCACTTGGAGCTCCCTTCAGGCATACAGAAGGATTATTGCCTCTGGTAGGCAAACTGAGGGCCTCAGGTAGATGGGTCAGTTAGATGAGAGTTGACCTTTTTCCATCCCTACATGCAGGCTTGGTCTCTCTGGTGCACAGTTCAGGTCTACCAGCCAGGGAAGCTTCAGTTCAATTCTGTTCTGCCTCAGTCCTGTATCAGGACACTTGTCCACATGAGGGTGGTAGGAAAGAATTAGTCCCTCTGCTTCCACAACCAAAAGCAAAGCTGCTGTGGCACTTTTCCTGCCTGAGCCACTACTTTTTTTTTCCTGTAAAGCTGAACTAAAGCCATCAGAAATGCATACAGAGTCATCTGTAGGCTGCTTCAAAACCTGAGATTCATGTAAACACACAGGTTTGACGTTCTGGGGACTTTTTCTCACTCAAAGCCTAGATTTCTCTAGACAACAGTCATGTAAACAGGCTTATTAACATTATTATTTTTGCAATATTTTTTTAGTGTAAAAGGGATGTCTGGGATTTCTAGAAGTATATTTCATATTATATTGATCACCTTCAGAGCACATTCAAATTAGTGTTACACTGGCACTGAATACGAGTACCCAGTTCTTCAAGTAAGCACTTGTTCAAACTGAAAACATGACAGGTTTCAAAGCACAAAGAGCATTTTATTTCTCAGATTGGTACTTTTCCTTTTATCCTATTCCACTAGCAATTCCATTAATAATACATTACTTTTCTATTAGCACAACTAATAAGTCTTGGTAAAATCCATAACAAAGACAGTATGTTTGACTTAGACAAAATAAAGTAATTACTTTATCATTATATTTCTGTTCCAAATCATCACAGTTTAACCTTTTTATGCTTTTAAATTTAACCAGTGTTTTCTGGAATCTAATCTAATCTCATCTCATCTGACACTAATATTTTCATTTCCACCTGCATGTTATTTGAATACCATGGAGGATAGCGAAGGCAGCTGACATCATTGCATTTAAATAATTACTTGATATAAAATGGGAGGAATAAGAAGGAAGATACTTTCTAGTAGATACAGTTTTATTTATATATAACTATATATTACTGTATATATCTATATAACTATATTAACCATATATAAACTATATTAACCATATATAACTATATATATGTATATATATATATTACTATATAAAACTATATCCATAACATGGACTGAGAAGCTATTTGGATCATTTCATCCGGCCACTAAAGTGAAAAATCAAACATTTAGAAAGCCAGAGCAATTCAACAGAAGCAAAATCAAGCATATCTGCAATCCATGATTTATGAAAAATAATGGAGTCCATAAAGATCATTTAAAGACCAAATGAGCAATGTCCCATATCCAACAAGTGGTGTGGGAAAGTGTAGATGAGTTTCACAGGATGCCCTTTAGAGGACCTCAGACCTGGGGTCTACGGGTCCCTATACCTCTATGGGCTTTAGTGCTTCCCTGAAATGATCCATAGATATTTCATGCTTATTTTGGATAATGCCTATTTCAAGCTGTTTGGATTCAAAAATGGAATAACAGTATCACCCAAGAAAGCTAGGGCTTCTGTGGGATTGCCTCTGTCATTCTGAGTGAGTTTGGGAAGACATCTGTATTTTGAAAGCATAACCATCTGATTATTCTGGGAAAACTGCAAGTTTCTTTCAATTGAAATAATGTTTTCATCTGATTTTTGTTTTCTTCTAGGAAGGAGTTTATTTGTCCTTCAGATATGTTTGACCAAAAAAAGGTCAACATTTCACATTGACAAAGGGACAGAAAGGTCAGGGTCCTTGCTCATAAACACTGTTGCAGTTTCATTTGCTTTATCTATACAGAATAAAGCTCAACACACATATGAAATAAATGCAAATTATAGACACATAGATGGAAAGTGTAAGTATTTGTTAAGTATTTCAGAACATCCCTCTCTTACTCTGATTTTTGGATCCTCTTTTAAAAATATATTTTTTTAAATGACAGTGCATTCCCACAAGATTGCACAGTATAGAAACATATAAACTGACATCAAAAGTTACATTGCCAGTGGAAAAGAAATGGTCTAATTCTATATTTTAACTGGTGACGGTGTAACAATTTGTTACTGGGGTTGGTAATTTTTTAGGGTGTGATATAATTCAGTGAGTGAAGACACCTTACTCTTAAAAGCCAGTTCCATGACTTGCTTGCTATATGTAAGAGACTAATCCAATTCCTGAAGAAGTCATCTCTCATTGAGTATAGATTGAGGAGTATATTTTAATATTTGGTGGCAGAAGGTTTATGTGGAGGTGGATGGGATAAGTATTTTGTATTTTGCACAAAATTATTTAAAGTACTCAACCATGTAATGAAGATGATTCTATGGTCTCTGAGGAAAGCAATGTTTGCTTTATTGAAACTACTAGCAAAATTTCTATTGCCCACATTTCAGTCAGGAATTCAGTTAGAGAGATTAAAAAGGCAGAAGAGACTATGTCACCAAAGCTCTATGGAAATTACTTCACCAGTGGAAATTACTTAAATATAAAGCATGTTTGATAAAGACTAGAATATTTAATACTAGGTTACAGCTACCTCTTAAATTAACAATTTTTTCTTATTACCAAACACAAAGAGTCAGATTTTTTAAGTTAGTCACATACAAATATTTACATGCACTTTTGATGTAATCAAATATCTTGTGCTTGAAGTCAAATAAAGAGTTATACATAAGTGTCTTACTAGTACTGTTCATACACATATGCCCTTGAATTTGAATACGCCACTTGATATCTATCACTCTTTTCTATTTGCCTATGTTTGAAAAGCTGGCCCATGGAAGTCTGAATAATATTTTCTCTGTGTTAAAATCTGATGAGCATTTCAGCTAACTAATGAAAAGTAAATATGGTGGCTGGCTGGAGTCTCCATTTGCAATGTTCGTGGTTTCCAAAGTACACAGGAGAATAACGTCCACCACCACTTTGATGTAGGGAGCTTAAAACCTAATCTCCCTGAAGCTTGTGACAGTCTTCCCACTCATTTCAGTGGGCTTAAGATCCAACTTTGAATATCTAGGACTTAATCAGCCAAAAATATTAGTATGGTTTGTGTTGTTAGATATTAATATTAATTTTTCTTCAGCTCCTTACCTTAGGAGTCTGGAAAGGGCAAATAGTGCAGAAATAAATATCTGTGTTATTATTCTCTTATCAGAACTAGAAGAGGCCTGGGCACGACGGCACGGAGGGAAAAGCTTAATGCATAGCATGCTCATGTGAGACATTGGGAATGTCCCTGTGCCCCCACACACACGAGAGGAAAAAATGATTACGAACCACCTCTTTATTACATTTTGATGATTACACCTAGATATTTGGGAAACAAAGTTTTAAAACATATGTTTTTACCATAAAAATGCCAAGACTAAGCCATTTTCAACTGGTTAGTATCTACAGTATTGGAAGAAATTCTAAATTTTCACAGCCCATTAAGGCAAGGTAAAAACCTTTCCCATTCTTCCATCTGTTATTTCAGATGGAAGTATAAACACTGTTGATACAATAAAGTAGAATGCCTCATTCATTTAAAATATTCTTTATTAAAGAGAAATAAATAAATTACAACTTGTGTGGCATAGCCTAATAATAATTAGTGTCATTTCTTCTGAAGAAAACTAAGTGATGTCTCATGCAGCAGTTTAGCAGCCGTACATATGATGTCACTCCTAAAAGTCCAAGTAAATGACGTCATACATACGACCACCAAGCCACCGCGTGACAAGTGACTGTTATAAGATGAATTATCACTACAAAGAGAAAGAACAGACTGCTTGGAATGCTGAAGATCACTTTGCACCTAGAATTGATGAAGCAAAACAATTTGGATTTGTTATTAATCTATATTAGAAATTAACCAATTAGTGCACCAATTTCTGTAAGACAGACACTTCTTTTTAACTCATGAAAGATTTTCCCCATTGCTGAAAGACATAATCCAGATAAAGCAAGCATAAAATTCAGTTGTTTCACAAAACATCGGACATGATGAACAAGTATTCCCAAATGTTTTTCTTCCACTACAAAGAACTTTAAAGTGTACAAACTGTTAACCGTATGTAACCTTTAGGATACTAAGGTATCTTTCTGTAGCTTTTTTTCCTTCTTTTTTTCCTGCTTCCATTAAATGTTTTGCAACACTTATTGTTGAGCTCAGTCAAAACATACTTCAAATTTGGATGCTGCAACTATTCATTACTGATTTTGAGCACTCAAAAATATATTTTGCTTTAAAAATGCCATAACCACCTTATGCCCTTCAAAACATCATCTCCCTGAGTGAGAGCTCAGCATGACTAAGCTTAGTTGCAGAGCCCTGTTGCACCTTGATTGTGTTTGAACTGCTTTTCACAGCTACTAGCATTAGGACGGTGAAAAAAAACCCACTATGATGTTTTAGGAAGGTCATTAGTGCATGGTAATCAGTAAACATAACAATAATTTTCTATCCATCAAAAATGTGCTTGAAAAAGGCAGACAATTTCTTTGGGGAAATACCTCAATGCAGTATGTTTTGTTTAACCATTGAATGTTAAAATCTTTTCGTACTCAATTGCTGTTGAAGCAGGATGGAAAGTTATCTCATACTGAGATTCCATCCAACTTAGTGCAGATTTTGGCAGCTGTTTAAACAAGCAAGACATTATCACGAGCAGAGGAAGACAAGGCCCATTTAATTAAAAACAACTCATGAATCTCTTCTAGTTCTTTTCCAGTGCTGCAGTATTTGTGCACACAAGGAAGCTTTACTCCCAGGGTAACTTGATGGAAAATATGGGCTTAAAGGAAGGCTGCAGAAGGCTTCAAATCTTTTGGCTGCAGCTCTATTATCTTCTTTTAAGAGTCCTTTTTAGGGTAATCAGATGCATAGCAACTTTAACTTCTTCTTTTTTTTTTTTTTTTTTTTTTTTTTTTTTAAAAAAAAAAAGCAAAGATGGAGACAAAAGTCCTGATCACCTCTGAATCTTTTGTGCTAACTTTTAGAAGTTGCCATTCCTCTCCCTGATGGAAAACCATCACCAGTTTGGTTCTGAAAGTAAATCTCACCAACTGTAAAGTATCAGCAACATATTTACTTTCACTAATTTTCCTTGTGTGAGAAGAGCTCTTGAATTTGTAAATTCACTTCCTTACAGCTGGCAGCAATCCACAGTTACAAAGGGAAATATGCACTTCAGAATATCCCTCTCAAAGGCAATGTCACAGAAAATGAGGCTCTGCCCCTGCAGATATGAGTTGGGAGGGCAACAAGTCAATGAGTAAAAGTGTTACCCGTAGGCCACAAGAAGCTGATGATCTGATGATGCTGGCAGAGATGTGCCATCAGGAGTTTCAGCATACTGAACAACCAGACTGTCAGCTGGGCATGTCCTGAGGAGCTGGAGAAGCCTCTGGGCTCCAGAAAATTCAGAAGGGAGGGTAGATGTTTCACGAAGCTGGGGAGACGGTGACAAAACTGTGATGCTCTTTCTGGCCAGTGACGGGTGAGACCTGCTCTGGGCTAGCTGCTGGAAGAGCTGCTGTCTAGGTAGGGAAAGGCTTATGGTGTGATTAATAATTATCTGCTGTGTGCCTCATAGCATCTACCCAGATGCTGTTTTTAGAGACTCATGAGTTTTAGAAACTTTATGTAAACTGTTGATCTGAGAAGATGGCAGGAGCCCAGTGGAGCACACAGGTGGACTGCCATCTCTAGGGCCTCTGTCCTACTCATGGCTGCCAACAGCAGCGATCACATGGACACACCATGAGCAGTGCCCTCATTCAATGGCAAATGCTTTACTAATTGGCTTCTGGGGATCTAAACCTTTTGTAATCATGTTCCAAAATATACCAGTTTTTGCAGTTGCATAAAATTACAAACTGATTTTTAGGCTTTCACTTAACTATTTTTCCCTGTTTTGTGAATGAAAATTATTTCAAGAGTTCATAAGCCTTTCAGGATCTGACATCATGTAAAAAATTGCATAGTGGCTGAGGCTTGGTACTGATTACCCAGATTTGGACTTAACGAACCTATGCAATTTGTTTCTTGCTTAAAATGAATCTATTTTAAAATACAGTCTTGGTATAATGGATCTAATGGAATAACAGTGTGACCTTCATCTGGAACATTCATTTTGTCTTTCCAAAGCACTTTGTGGTTGGCCTAGGATGACAAAATTAGACTATGTGAGAAAATCTGCTTCATTAATCCTCTTTTACAAGATAAGATTACATCCTCAGTCAGATTCTTTGGCTTTGAATACTTACTGAAAATTTGACAATATCAGGAATAGAGTGAACTAAGAAATATTCCCTGAGAAGAATTGTTGAAATTTCTAATGGAATTCACTTTATCTGAAATGCAGCAGAATACCTGGTGATGGTGGCACACTGACATTACTCTGCATCTAAAACAAGGGAAGTCATCAAAGAGGAAGGCAGTAAGAAATTAGTTTTATATCTAATACATGAGTTTTGGAGCAACTGCTGCTCCAGAACTAATAGCTTCTGTTAATAGCTTTTAAATAGCTTTTGTTTGGCAAAGGAGCGTTATTATGACCTTTACACAGAAGAGTAAAGTGCTATTTATTCTACACAAAAATGAATCGTGTAAGAGAGATGGCTTCTATCAGAAAGCACCAAAAAGACTTGGTGATCAGTCTAAGGCTGGAGATGGTGGGGAAAAGGTCTAAGGACACTCTATAACTGGGGTCTAGGATAAAGCTGTCAATGAGAGACATGGGAGAGAGTCTTTGCAAAGTACTGACCCTGTGCACAGGGCGAAGTGCTCCAGCACTGAGGGTGTGCTACCGAGTCCCAGCTACTGGGGCACGAGGAGCTAACAAACACAGCACAGCTGACAAGAGCAGGTATTCAAAGCTTTCTTTAGGAACATGAAGGTTAGTTGAAGAATAAGGTGGCACCAAGTAGCCAAGTAACTCAGACAACACTGAGGCAGAGAGGTGCTTAGTCCCAGTGGCATCATTACACATACCTATTGCTCTGTAACTGAGGCTGATAATTACTAATTGCTTGAAGTTTATCAAGCAGAGACCAGAGAAAGCATTCCGCTTACAGGAGAGGTATTCAGTTAAATAGAAACTAATTTGCTACATATTTAGAACAGCAGCTATTCAGCCACGTTGCACATGCTGGAATAAAAGAACTATTGAGATTAAACAGTTGAAAATAGAGTTTGAAGTGAATAAGTAATCTTTATACTGTTATTTTCCCCTTTGGTTGCTTTCCTCGGAGCAGAATAACTACAAACAGGGAAAACCCACAATTAATTAGGTCAGTCTGTCTCACACAACAATGTTATGCAAGTTTTCAAAAGTATAAGTTTCCATGTCACTGATACTATATAGTCTGTAAAGCATGTGCATACCTCTTCAGTCTTCCATTTCTGTATCACCAAAAAATACTGATTTCAAGTTAAAACTTTTATGAGATATCTTATTTATGAACTTTATTAACTTTATTACCAAATTTATCAGTAGCAGAACTCATTCCTTGACCTGTAATGTACAAGAAATATAACTCAGTACCCCTTATTTTTCTGAACATCACTAGAGGTCTAAATTTGGCAGGATGCATGAGCAGTTCATTTTTCTCATACTTACAATTAGAAGGATAATCAGTAAGAAGCAACTGTGGGTTGTTCTTTTCATTGTGGATTCTTTCTGGAGAGACACGTTGTAGCTGACACTTCTGGGAATCAATCAACAACAAAAAACAGTATTAGACTTTATTCTGATAATCTTTTCTTTATGTGTGGGCATCTTTTTAAAGTGTACTCTGTGTGTATGTATGCGTGTGTGTGTGCTTGTGCCTGATTTCACTGGAGACTGGTGTGCTTTTACTTCTGCCTCCTCTGTGGATGTCCTGGCCGTAAGCTCAGCTATTTAGGGTACGGTTCCATGTTACTATTCCCTCAGCAGATACGGTTTAAGTTCTTTCTTCACACTTGTTGGAGGCTACCTTAATTGTCTTGATTCAGAAGCTCCTAACCTACACATACAGCTGCAGACTTTTGTAAAAATTTTTGTAGAATGTGGATATTTAAAAAGGGACCTAAAAAAAAAAAAAAAAAAAAGAGGAAAGCTTTGGTCCACAGTGAAGCATAATAGCAGCAGAAAAGGCATATTTATGGGGCATATTATGTTCATCTGCGGTGAGATGAACAACCAAGTTGGGCAGAAAATGAGAGAGAAATAGGGACAAAGGAATGCTGCAGTGGGGTCTCACCCTCCTTGATGCGTCTGGCTCAGCCTGACTACAGACAGACACACTGCATATAACCCTCAAGCCAAAAAAAGTGACTGATTCAGACGCACAAATGACAGGAGAAGAAGAGCATGGCCAAAGCTCCACAGGCTTGAATGGGACTGCATCGGCAACCTTTTTCTTTTTTTTTTCTTTTTTCTTTCTTTTCCTTTAATCAACATTCCTCTGGCCTTTCTGGGAGCAATATCCATGGTTCACCTTATATCAACATATTGTGCGGCAGTTGTGGGCGTTTAAGCAAGTCAAGCCCTTTGCATTAGCACATCCTTTCCAGTTTCACAAAAATCAAACTTTCATATTAAAGTCAGAAAACCACTTTTGTTGAAGGCACGGCACCTTCTGGTAGCTTATGAACCATCAATGGTGCTTAGGCCACAAGTTGAGCAACACGACTATACAGCATCTTCTGCCACAGCAAGAAACTAAGCAGCCTGTCATACCTTAGCTATTCAGACAACTTAGAAAACAACAGTGAGATGTTTTATACCTGGGCAAATAATCCAGTGAGCACTCTAAGTATCTGAAACCCAGGAATTTAATGGAAAAAAAGGCACACGAACTTGCATGCTCAGTCCGGTTTACATATAGTGAGAAATACAAACACTCATACAACATTTGTCTCAACAATAACACTGGAACAGCATTTCTCATGCTGAAATGGTCTGGAAAGTCACCCATTTACAGAGCAGAAGTAAAATATGAGATCAGTTGTAGTCCTTCTCATCTGAAGAAGAAATATCTCAAGATGTTAAAGTACTTTTATTGCAATGTAATTTAACTGGATGTAACCTCCTACCAGATGAGAATGTTAGTGCTGCGGTCATATGCCACTGAGATTACATGAAAAACAAACTGATGAAGAAGAGAATTCAAAGGATTTGCCTCTCTGTAGGCAAATCTGTCTGACAGTGACAAGTAGCTTTATCACTGTCTGCGCCTTGCCAGAACCATTCTGGTGTGCCAGACGTAATGGGACAGGCTTATGACACAGAAATAATATGCAATTACAGTCAGCTGCATATTTGCGCCTGGTCTGAAATAATAGGCAACTGAATTGAAGTAAAAAATGGACATCTGTATCAGAGGAAAATGCTTGGAATTGTTTGCATCTTCTTCAGAATATTCACTGCAATGGGTATCAGTTCAAAATTGTAAAAAAAGACTCATAAGCGGATAAGATATGGGAGTTGGTCAGCTGCCTGATCAGCAGATACACATGCATGTATGTATGTGTCCACGTGGTTTTACAGTGTAATGTAATGATTCTGTAGTGCATTGCAAAGACCCCAGTCTTGTAGGTGACTTTATATTATTCTTTCTTGTCTCACGTACTTCTGCTGCACCTAGGGGAGGCGAGAAATTGTGGGCAAAGAACTCCTCCTTACAAGCTGCTGATTCATAGATAGTTTTAAAATATGCATCATTTGCTACAAATAGCACAATGACACTATTGACTAATTACTAGAGATCAACACTACATTGTGATCTAGAAAGCATGTGCAAAATCAATAGCAGTTGAAGTGATAGATCTACTTCTCCCATACTCTGTGTTGGAAGAACTTGTAGCATTATTTTGTGTTTTAACTGTTGTTGCAGGTAAATCTTCTCCTAGTGAGAGAGTGATCCTAGTGAACATTTGTTATTATATGCCAAAAGAGCTATTTAAAATGCTTCTTGTTCCCATCTCTCCTCCCAATTAAAAAAAAGCCATCTGTAAAATATTTCACACATTATTTTTCCCCTCTGTTAACCGCAATGGCTGTGCCATACGCTACTATATTTGAGGAAATGAGTAAGAATTATTTCCCACACTAAATCTTACATGGTCTTGATATTTCTAGTCTTTCTTGTTTTAGCCAACTTTAACCACAGGAATGACTGACATGCTACATAAAATCCAGTACCTCTTTTTTCTTCTTCTTCCACTGAAGTCTTTTCCAGTGACAACAATTAGGATAGACTCTAACTATACAAGTTAAAAAGCTTCTGACTGAGAGTCAAGACTGGGTGACTTTTCATTACTTTATGGGTCATGAGAATGGCCCTAGTACTGCAACACTCTTGGTTTAGCATCAGTATTGGACAAAGGATGATGATCATATTGAAATGAAGAGGCATGTGCAGGCAAAAAGCGTTGATGAAAGGACAGGGCAGAAGCAATGGGCAGGCAGAAAGGTTCACAGAAAGCGAAGTCTCTTTGACAGGCCCTGTCAATCTCTAGATGGAGAACCAGAAGATCAGCACCACCACAGCTCTGCTTCCATCTCCTGCCACCCATGTTCAAGTCTGACATGACAGATGGACTTGGATGTGCAAAGCAGTACACTCAAGTGCACTGGGGTAAGAGATCTTGTGTTACACAAATCACTTTTCTATAGAAACTTGCACTACTACCTGTGGATAATCTGGACATGGAGATCTGATAGAGACTAGGTAGCCTAGAGGAGCCTCAGGCAGAGCGTAGCTGTGCACAGCAGAGTCTCTGATGTCCCAAACACAGGGATAAATCAGGAATGAATCTGGTCCCTACCATGATTAGCCACATACTGCCTTTGATGGCAGCCATCTTAAAATAAGTGAGAGCTCATCTCCACTTCTTATTGACACCTTTGCAGCAGCATCTCTTGATGTGCTGCATCCTGACTTCTGGTACTCCGACAGCTGTTTAGGGCAATGTTATGAAGCAGATCAGGAAATTAATTTTAAAATGCATATTTTTTTAAGCAGAACACATATTTGTTACCAACACAGAAGGTGGAACAACAAGTTCTAATCTTTCAAGTTGTTTTATGCTTTGGTATTTTAGAGGGCTCCACATTGCAGATGTTTCTAGGTGTGCATGAGGTTTTCCTCACATGATGCTTATTGCAGGAAAACACAGGAGATATAAATACCAAACTGCTAGTTCTTACAATCAATGGAGTGAAAATAAGAATGGAGATTTTTCTTTAATATGGTTCATAGAGACACAAAAATTTGTTCCAAATGCTGAAGTTCACAAGTAGATTTTATGTATTGTTCTGATTCCTATTTCTATACTCTTTATCCTATTTTCCATAAGTCTAGCAATGTCCTTGCTTGAGGCTAATATAATGTGCTTCACATATTTAACTTTCATAACATCTATATTTAGTGATTAATCATAAGCACGTTGTTAAAGTCCAGTACTTTTTCATGATCATATTAACTTCATCCTCTGTTGATTATAATAGCTATGTATGAAATAGTCTGTTTTTTAAACTGGAACATTGTTCTTTATTTTTTTGCTAATGTAGCATGGCTTATTATGTGCTGAGATATTCCTCCTGTTTCAGTTATTATAATAACATCATTGACCCCTTTGTATTGGTCCTGAAGCTCGTCTGAGGGCCATCCTATTTAGTAGTGGCATCTCTTTTGGCCCCACCCTCATTTCTAAACTCGCAATACTAAACCAATCAGAGCTTTAATTACAGTTATCATAGGACTACTCAAAAGGTGGGACAACCCTATCCCCTTAGCCATTTGCACAAGCAATCTGAGCTGGCCAATAAGGAGGTCAAATTCAGTCAAAGAAAGAGAGATGTAAGGAAGAAGATTTAAGGAAGAGCAGTAAAGCAATATATTTTTTTGCTGAGGTCTGAGGAAATACAAGAAAGACCTTTTGGAGGAAGAACTGGAGAAACTTCTCATTTAACTATTCTGCCATGCCATACTTCACAATATTGTTGGCATACCTTTGGAGGAAGAAAAGAAAACAGAATTGGGGGTTGTGTGATTACATACAGAAGTGTGATGCAAAAATATCCTTTCTTCTGTATTTGCCTTACCCCCAGGAGCTTTTACAACTCACTTGCTACCTCCTCATTTGGCCTGCAAGTTCCTTCCACACCTTCATTTCCAGCTCAGGGCAGTTTTCTCATTATGAATAGCTGTGTATCCCCCTCCAATCTCAAGGTGTCTAGAATTTTTAAGCTCATAGGAAGTCTTGCAGATCCTCTTTAGGTGCATCTTGCCACTCAGCACAGACAGGGTACCAACCCTGGAGCAGAAATGCAAGGCAGAGGCTCCTGGGCAAGACACAGGGAAGCCAGTAGGCCCTACTACTAAATGTTTAAGAAACTTGGGTCCAAGTTGCAGGTTGGGGGTTGCAGGTCTATTTGCATCTGTTTTGCCAAATGCAAAAACAGTTTGGGGGAAAGGATTAAAATCATCTCCTTGTTCCCAGCTGTACATCTTACTTCTGGGTTCCTAAATCAGGCTTCTGCTTAGTGGTTCACCCTCTGGGCTAAGAATCAGCTGTGTAATCACACTCCTAGAGACCTAAGAGCATTGGCCCCTTCCATTTCCTAAGCACATGCTCTAGCCATTAGCCTACAACAGTCTGCGAAAAGTTTAACTGGCACCATGATCTTCAGGCAGTCACATTTCCAGTGAAAATGGTGAACTCTGCTCAGCTACTTCATATACATGGGAAGGCTGGTGAGTGTCAATATCAGGAGATATCTTAAGAAATAGAGGCTCCAGATTCTCAGTTTCAGGTGTCAGGCACATAAAGGCACTGCTCTGTGTAATTTATAGACGTCCAGGTCAATTGTGGGATCTTATCTTATTCCTTGTGGTTGTCTTGGAGACGATTTCACTGTCAGGGAGAAAAATGCTCGGTTTCTTGATGATTAACTAGTTGTTACTGAAGCAGATTACCTTTAATTTCCATTAGTTTGCCTGGCTCAGATGGTAATGTGTCTGTAGTGCTGAGTAGGTGCAAATGGAAACTATTAGCTTTGGCAAATAGGCAATTTCAGAGCTACACAGATCAAGTGACAAAATAAAACTACTTTATCGATTCATTTGGATTACATAGAAGCTGCAACGTTTGATGCTTCATTTTCCTAATGAAAACTATTTAACAAGAAGGGGCTATTTTACCTTAGGCTTCTCTTTTTTTGCAAATCCTTGTCAATAAGTCAGACAAAAATTGAAAGAAACAGAAAAGCAGCTACAGACTTGGCTGGTATTTACTTTTAAGATAATCACAGAGTTTTGAAAAGCCCCCACACGACACATCTGAGCAGCCTATGGTGATCATAAAAACTCCAGAGAAAACTGAAGGTGATTATTGCTAGATGGAGTCACATGACAGAGATGATTATACTTTGAAAGAGCAAAAATTACAGAGGCCACATTACAAGAATGTGCTTTGAATGAGAATTATTTACCTGAAACTAATAATATGCAAGACAAATTACGCAGAAGATTTTCAGAAAAGATTGAACCTTTTCATTAGGCAAAAGACACTGAAGCATTAAATGAAGCTGGTTTTACTGTCTACCTGTCACAGACACCTGCCGAAAGCTGGGGTGAGGGACCCTTGGGAGGTTTCCATTAACTAAGAGTGGCGGTGACATAACTAGTGACATAACTAGCTCAGTACAGGCACCTCATTTTTAGGTCCCTGAAGTTAGATTAACTCCATTTGTATTTTATGTTGATCTGGGTATAGTATTTTTTTTATCCTCTAGCAACTAGTCCTACCATACTAGTAGCCAGAAAATTACAACTTTTTCAGTACTTAGGAAGGCATCGCTAATCCCCCTTCTGGCTGCTGGCCAAGAGGCTTTAGGTGTCTTAAAAGAAAGCAAAAGGAAAGAAAACACCAGGACTAAACTGACAAGTATTTTAATGAATTTGATGGTAGCAAAAGTTTGCAGTATTTGTAAGGATTAAACTGTATGGTTTCTTATAAAAGAATTTATTTTTTAACTTTTGCAAATGCACTCTGGGAAGGTATAAGGCATAAAATATTTTAGCAAGTGTTAACAGGAGAATCTGAACATAGGAATTCCTAGCATTTCTGGGTTTTAGGTTACTCAGGAACCTTCTCTGAAGCTTGTAAAACCATTCTGTTTTACCTAGGAATAAGTGTCTAAACAATGCCTAAGAACCCATTTTGTAATAATACTAATGAGTCTTCAGATTAACCCGGACATCAATTTATCCCAGGTAAACAAATAAATAACACATCTTGTGCTTTCTGGGGTGCTCTGGCCTTGGCTACACGTTTCTAGCTGTCCCTTGGGGTGGTGGTGTGAAAATGTGGCCCAAACAGCTATCCCAGCAGAAACTGAGCACTGCCCTATACAAGTGACTGGTTTTCTGCCTCTGCAACTCTCTGAACTGGCTGCAGGCTCAGGTGATACATGCACCAGTTAAGGGAAGGCGACACACAAACTTAGCTGGCAGGAGAGGAAGAGTAACCAGAATGTAACAGCCCTCCTATAGATCAATTTAAGCTGTTGTGGAATTTGAACTAAAAAAACCTGGACTTCTGTACTTTCACAACGAAAGAAGCAACCGTGTTTGCAGTGTGCAATTGAGCAACATGTGAGATTACACTTTGTACTCAGGATCACACTGTCTCTCTTGAAAATGAGTTCACTCTCCTCAGTCACTATTCAAGGATATGCTCTTAATATTATCTTATGTAACAAAATAATGATAGTTCATATGAGAATTAAGTCAGGCTCTCAGCACCACCACCCATATCAGGTGCAGAGGGCTTTCTTTTTTTATATACTCAGATTTGCATTGGCAATGTTCAATAAAAAACTGAAAATCAGATTTTAGTGGCTCTATTTTCAGTGATGGATAATAAGATAAAAACTTCAATTAAAAAGAAAATCCAACTATTAAATGCCAGTAAACATGTTATCATGTTAAAGTCAAATATTGTTAAGCTATAGAACAAAGTAGTAGAAAGCTATGTAACACAGGAGAGGAGTAAATTCTGTAGCAGAGCGTTTCTGCTACTCTAAGAGTAGTTGAATAAAGTTGAAGAAGTTTTGGCTAGTGGTCTACCACATGATGGATGAAAGCAACCGCATTTACTTGGCATAAATGCCAAGTTCATCACTAAGCATTCCTCAAAGCAGAATGTTTCCATGCCACTTAGTCACACTATGAAGCTGTGGTTTAGGATCTCACATAGAAAGACAATATAATTTTAGTCTTTTAGGCATAGTTGTGAAAGATCTTTTAGAAAGTGCTTACAATTTTTTGAGGTCTCTGCAGCAGTACCTGTAAAACAAGTAGGTATACAATTACCTAAGTGTGGTCACACTTCAGCTTGCACACATCCAGAAGCCTGGCATGAGTACCAGCCAGGTACCATGAGTACCAGTGCAGAAGTAGAGCAGTGACTTCAAGAGTCACACACATTTATGTCAGATCATAATCTTTTGCATAGCCTGCAAAATTAAAGTAGATTTTTGGAATGTATAGTCATCTGTATCTGTAATTTGCTTGGAGATTTCAGAGTATTTATCATCTCCAAAATAATCTTTGTGACTAGTATTAATAATGTTAATATAATTTACAACAAGAATTGTAAGGAAGAGAGATAAATAAACTGAAAGTGATTACAAGAGGTTAAGTCAAAGCTATCTGAGTTAAAGAAAGAGTCACTTCCATGGTTGCCTTATGACTTTAATCTGACTTGCATCATGACTGTACTGTACATTAGACCTCGGTTGTATGTACAGTACAGTCTATGCCAGTGAATTCATTTAGAAATATTTTAACAAGTAACCGAGTTCATACGGTGACAATGCCGTTGTAGATGGACTTTGGAAGCACAAGTGAAGAGTTCATAGGAGGCAAGAAAAACTGCAGGATAAGAGTTGAACTTAAGGGTATTCCTCTTCCCAGCTCCCACATTTTCTCTCCGACACATTATAAAAATCTTCTTTTAATTGGAGATGAATGTAAGCTCATATGTGACAGTCTCCCCTCTTGGGTCAATACCTCTTTGATTCTATATATTGGGATTTTTGTTAAAAAATTTCTTTCAGCTGTAGCATATATGTACAAGATCAAATACTGGAAAGAAAAATAGTTATTTAATATTCACTTGGGCCAATTCCTTCTCAACTTTCCATTCTACTCTTCTTCAGGCAAACTCCCACTGGTCCTTTTTTTGTAACCATACATTCCTGTAGATTATTTAAAGTAAGTGAATATTTTATGGCGTGGGCAAAAGAACAAGAAAAATATTATACTCCCTTATTATGTCACTGTTTTATATAAATCATATAAAGTGTGAAAAATCATGTGAGTGGATTGTTATAAATCAAATACACATGACACACTTTTTAAAGAGTTTTGTTCCCTTTTGGCAACAGAATAACCTATGCTATAGCTGGATGCAGGTTTCATTTCTATCCTGACAAAAAGGAGCCTGTGTCAAAACACTAACACTTCTTTCTGGAGTCTGGTTCTAATTTTATAGGTCTGCTAATAAGGAATAGAAATTCTGATTATGATTTGAAGTGAGGGTAAACGTGTTACCACTGATCCAGAAAGGCTGTATCTAGCATATTAAATGGCCCAGTAGAGACAGACAAGCTTTTGAGCACGCAAACCATTTTGGGACAGTGTGAAGATGTCTTTGTGTGTCTGAGAGCTTGGAAAGTGCTACAGATACACCAGCTGGCCTACTGAAATAGG
This sequence comes from Rhea pennata, assembly GCF_028389875.1. Classification (NCBI taxonomy): domain Eukaryota; kingdom Metazoa; phylum Chordata; class Aves; order Rheiformes; family Rheidae; genus Rhea; species Rhea pennata. The sequence goes on from NC_084664.1 coordinate 26,781,112, forward strand.
TATTATCTCTACTGGCAAATCTTGCCTATGTTCTTAAGCTAATACAGCTACTGCAACACTGATATTTCTATTACCATATCTACACTACAAAGTAAGATAAACAGCAAGTTATCCAAAGATGCCTTTGTATTTTATACACATTTTATACACGATCTAATGATGTCCCTAAAGAATCAGAAATAAAGAAGCACAGGTAAGTCAGTAACAATAAGATTATCCCCATGAGTTATAGATTAATTAAATATTGCACCTGTAGTGCTTGTTTATTGTTATGCCCCTGTCAGGAATTACAGCACTGTAGACTGAATGCAACAGTTTAAATTCCCAGTTTCAGTTAAGGTAAAAGCAGCACATTACTCACTATGGCATTGCACATTCATTACAGAAGTTTAACAGGGTGATTTACATATGATAAATTACTACATTACTACTAAATTACTACTGATATTTTAATTCTGAAAGCACCAAGAGGTAGCCATTAGCCACTTAAATTAAAATTCTGTGAAGCCTTACACTGGAGAATTTCTACTGGGAACCTGCATTGAAAGATTGTCTCTCACTGATAACCAGGCAGGCAATGCTTGTTATGAATACACACGTGTTTAGGTTAGAGTAAATGGGGAAAATGGGTCCTATCATATGGACAGAAGGATAGTATTTTCTTTAAGTAGTTTCTTCTGCAAATTAGAGAGGATTAGCCAGGGATACAAAGGAAGGGGTGGGAATCACTGGAACAGTCAGGTAATCATTACTTGTGTAAGTAACTCACACATTCCTAGAAAAAAATATAGAGAAATCCTGGTCCTTCATCCCATATACCCTTTCAGGCCTGCAGTCTGGAGTCCAGAGTTTCATCCAGGTGTCCCAGTGGGATAGGTCGACCCAGATGAGACAAAAACTATTCACAAGTAAACAAGGCCCAGAGATGGCTAAAACAGATGGCTGAACCATGTACACAAGCCTTGTGAATTGAAAGGTTCGTCATGACTTACTACTAACTTCAACTTTGACCTCCCAAGGAAATCAGCTGCTTGTCCACATGCCATGCAAACAACAGATCTGTCCTGTTGCTCTTATATATTTGTAAACTGAGGAATTAACCTATCCACTTGTAGGGTTTAGAGTCTCTTCAGACACCTTTCACAGATCCTGAATACACTTGGATATCAATGGCCGTACACCTCTTATGGAAGTTGTACTGGCACATGAGTATTCAGGTCCATGGAAAAAAGCTTGGTTTTCTGGTGAATCAGAGGCAGATGTAGTGTTACCCCCAAAAAATCACAAAGCAGGCATGAGGAACATGCAGTACAGCAAGGAAATAAGACTTGCACCAGAACCATGCCAGATGATGAAGATGCTGGATCCTGAAATTGGAAAAGTACAAGTTTTGGACGTGTGAGTCTTTGCATCTTTCTACTAGGTGGACGTAATTTACGCAGTGTTCTCCAGGGCGAGTTACTGTTCCTAAGGAGTTGGTGAAGCCTTGCTTGTATTAAACCATAGTTATTGAAGATCTCTTCCTATCCTGCATTCTGAGGACAACAGGAGCTCAGGATTACTATGAAAATTTGGGCAATCTCTCAGATTACAGACAGACACTTTGTTCTTCCTGCCCACCATGCCAGGGGCAATCTCAGTAACAGATGCTGCAAAGTGCTAAGATTTTCACTGCCTTCAATAGTGTGTCTGAAACACAGACACAAAACAGAAAGATGCTTTTCTATGAGCCCTGGGTTTTCTTTCCTCCTTTATACATGTTAAGTAGAGCTGTGGGACAGCACTGTGGAGCTAATCTACCCCAAATAGGAAAATGGCACAGTATAGGAATATTTACTGTCACCAATACTCGCAAAAGTGGCTCCTCAGAACCTATCAATTTTAATATGGATAAGTTTTTAGCCTCTTGGCTTTGCCACTGTCCCGTTTGCTACACCTGTGATTATTTCAATTCTTTCTCTGATTTTACTCTCTTTTCATGCATAAATTCCTTACATGAGATTCTAGTGTGACAAGTAAATACATAGCATAATTTTGTCCTAGTCAGGGCACCAGAAGGGAGCAGAGAACTGGCCTGAAGCATCCTATTAGCCAGGAACAATAAGACAGCAACATCTGCTCTAGATAGTACCTGCAAGTACCTACTCCACTCTTACGTCTGTGAAAGCCTCTTGGGCCACTGAAATTCTCAAGTAGTTCAGTCAATCAAAGCTCATTTATGATCTCTTCCAACATAATATTTTTCTTACAGCTGCCAAAACTAACTCTGAATGCTTCCTTATGCCAAAATTTGCTTTTGGTAAAATCTTGATATATACTGGCTACAGTTTGTCCTTAGCAGGGATTTATTTTGCTGGGGCCGCAAAACTGAATTTCTGGCTCTAATACACAAGGAATTCAGAACTAACCCTGAAGTGTCTGCTGAAGTCACTAATGAGGATTAACCTCCAAGTTTTGAGTCAGCTGAAAGTATTGAATCAATTTTGCTTTTCTGACCACAGTCCAGATCTGTGCAGGTGCCATGGGGCTGTTCTTCAGTCTAGCCTATAGAGCATGCAGACATTTTTGTAACCGTTATGCTTAGGGTTGCCCCAATATCTTTTTTCCAAATCCAGCTGCAGAGACAAAGAATAATCTGGACTACAAATGATACAGTTAAATAGGAAAAGAAATCCCTCCAGTACAGCAGTCTATTTGTAAAGCTTTTCAAAATAAAAACCTGGAAGAAATCTGTAATTCTCCACAAGATCTTTCTTGTTGCCAAAGTTAGTATTTATTTCACTGGGAATGAGTAAAAAGACCTGAAACTTTAGCCTCTTGGTGCCGTTAATGACTTCAAATATCTATCCATGATCAAAAGCTTCATGTGGAAAAACAATAGATGGTCTCTTCCATAAAATACGTTGCCAGATAAGGTGTCTTCATATGGAAAGTACTTTATATAGCACATAGAGGACAAAAGGAAAGCCCATTCAGATGAGCACTGAGATTCATAAAAATCTTCTAAGGACTTTGGAAAGAAGTTAGATTAATCTATTCAGCAGCAGCTAAGGCTGACCTTGCTTGACACCCAGACTATCTTACTGAATCCAAGTGTGCGTGTGTATGTGTGTGTGTGTGCGCATATGTGTAAGCTTCTGCAGGACTGTGCAAAATCTCAAGATGTAGGGAATGTAACACAGTTTTGTTCATATAGGCTATGCAGTGGCTGTCTGGGGGCTTTTTGCCCTTTGTCTGGGGTTGATTAGGCCTTTTGGTGATCCAAAGAATTCAGGTTTTTATTTGCTTACAAGTAATTTTTAGCTTTTGCCTAAAGCATGCCATGTATGCCTCCTGGTGAAGCATCTGACCTTTCTATGCAGCACGTTTTTCACATACAACCTGTTTAAAAAGCCATGTAAAGTTTTCTCAAATAATCTAAATATTTCTAATTTTGGAAGGCAGGTATCTTCTGCACCACACTTACAGAGCCAGCTTCACTAAGACATTAAGAGGCCTAACTCTCACTGGTGTCTTGGAGTAAGATCTAGCTTTACATATTATATAGCTCACATATCACACATACACAGGCAGAAATGCAATGTAAAAGCCACATGTTTTACTTGAAATGACCATGAACATCAACTGATATTTTTTTTGTTTTGTCTTTTTTTAACTGAGATAAAAATACTTTTTTCTGTAAACTCATTTGATATCTGTATGCACAAGGTAATATCAGTTGCATAGCTTCATACTCTGACCCCATTTGAGTATTTTTTTTTTTTTTTTTTTTTTTTTGTAGAGCTATAAGGAAAAGAGAAAGTAATGCTTTAATAGAGGAAAATATCACTGTAAAGCTACAGATGATGTCAGGAGCGGGGTTAGCATTGGCAAATGAAGTTGTATGTCAATAGTGTTTGCCAGCATCTGATATTGAATGGGTGATCTTGTTTGGGAAGGAAAGAATGGAGGGATCTACAAAAGCAATGTTTCCCTACAGAACAATTCTTACACAAGAAGTTAATATTTTAGCTGTGGAGAAACATCTTACACATTCTTATTCAGGAATCCAACTGACAGCAATGAAGCAAGTAGCAAAACTTGGTTTTCCATGGATACACTAAAACCTCTTCTTCCAGACCTTACAGTCATAGTTCCTGCCCCCACATTTAGCACTTTCTCACTATCCTTTTCAGGTGCATTCTTCCCAGAAGATCCTGCTGCCACCTTATTTATATATATTCATAAAGCAGTCCTATACTGACAACATAAAAGTTCCATAGCATTTGGAAATAGAAAATCTGGTACATTACGTCAATTCCACCTGATGTCAATTAATGTTGTGCTAATTGCTTTCCATATTAATTCTGTAAATCTCTCATGTGGAATGTGTTTCAAAAGTTTACAGCTTATATAGCTGGCTATATTATGTGTCTGCAAAATCCCCAGCCCTTTGCTATAGAATTAGGCTGACTTATTGGACTCTAGTTACAGAGTTTTGCTCCAGGGATCTCATTACGCTTAAGTCAATAGAATGTACTTCCTCCGCTAACAAATGGAATCAGTAATGCAGATTCAATTGCAGTCAATGAGGAATCTTAAAATCCATTTGAAATCAGTTCAGATGAAACACTGAAAATACTAACACCAAAAAACCAAGCAAATGAACAACTCTGCAAATCCTATTTTGGCAAGTGAGTTCTGAAAGATCTGCTATACAAGGGATTAAAGACATTAAAACTGTACAGCTGTAACAACTGTTATAGAAGGAGTAGCAAAATAGATACATCTTTCTTTGACAGTCTAGTTAGCTACAGAATCCCCAAATCACAGTATGGTTGAGGTTGGAAGGGACTTCTGGAGATCATCTAGTCCAACCCCCTTGCTCAAGCAGAGTCACCTAAATCATGTTGCCCAGGATCACGTTCAGGTGGGTTTTGAATACCTCCAGAGAAGGAGACTCCACAGACTCTCTGTTCCACTGCTCTGTCACTTCAAGATCATCAGATAATTAGCTTCCAGTTAGGGAAACTAGCATAACACCATTACATGAGAGAAAGCTAGTGTACTACATGTTCTGGTGTTGAGTTTGCCAGTGTCAATGCTCAGCTCATGGTCAAGAACAGGGTACACAAAGTCAATGGCTACCTTTTCCCCTCTCTGCTGTGCATGGAAATAATCTATGAGAATTTCATCCCTGTTACATCTATTTCTGCCTTGAGCTGTGTAGCAAGTTGACCAAAAATTTATTGAAGTTTCAAGTGTGTAGTGAGAACAACTGGCAAGGAGTCAGTGACTGGCAGAGTACATGGAAGCAGGCCCAGCAGGTGAAACTACACACTGACCAAATTCCCACCAGGGCAAGAAATGCATATTCCACTTGGTCAACAATGTCTAGCTGCTTCCTGGATAGCAGGTACTCCAGGTTAGCCCAAGAAGATAAAGAGAGATAAAGAAACAGTTCTAGTAGATTTAAGGGGCCCTTAGAATACAATGACTCAAGTCCTGCCTGGGCATCTGACCTGTGCGTCTGACCCGTGCCTCCAGCAGCCTCCCATTAGCAATCCCTCTGTGTGGCTCCTGGGGCTCTCTGTGCAGCTTGGGAGTGCAAGGCCTTTATCAAATCTATCATGTTTAACTCCTTGTGAACTCTGAGTGTTTCTCTCTGCTGGTATCCAACCCTTTCTTGCCCACCTGGTGGTCACAGGTGCCTCACTAACAACTGAGTTGACAGAAAGAGGGTGTCAGGGAACACTCAGAGTCTGACAATTTCACCACACAAGAAAGAGAATCAATACCAGCAGCATGATATAGATACAGCAGAGGTTTCATTTGGCTATATTGGAGGTACAGAAGTGCAGAAATGTGGAAATGAGGTTGGAAGGGACCCTGGGAGAGGCTGTGCATTCATAGAATCATAGAATCATAGAATCAGTAAGGTTGGAAGGGACCTCTGGAGATCATCTAGTCCAACCTCCCTCCTCAAGCAGGGTCATCTAGAGCATGTTAGACAGGCTTGCGTCCAGACGGGCCTTGAAGATCTCCAGAGAAGGAGACTCCACAACCTCTCTGGGCAACCTGGTCCAGTGCTCTGTCACTCTCACAGGGAAGAAATTCCCCCTCACACTCAGGCGAAACTTCCTGTGCTTCAATTTCTGCCCATTGCCTCTTGTCCTGTCACATGGGACAACTGAAAAGAGTTTGTCCCCGTCCCCTTGACACCCTCCCTTCAGGTATTTGTACACACTGGTAAGATCCCCCCTCAGTCTTCTCTTCCCCAGGCTGAAGAGGCCCAGCTCTCGCAGCCGTTCCTCATAGGGCAGATGCTCCAGCCCTCTGATCATCTTCGTAGCCCTATGCTGGACTCTCTCCAGTAGCTCCATGTCTCTCTTGTCCTGGGGAGCCCAGAACTGGACACAGGACTAGAGATGAGGCCTCCCCAGGGCAGAGTAGAGGGTCAGGATCACCTCCCTCGACCTGCTGGCAACAGTCTTCCTAATGCACCCCAGGAGACCATTGGCTTTCTTGGTCACAAGGGCACATTGCTGGCTCATGGTCAACTCGTCATCCACCAGCACTCCCAGGTCCTTCTCTGCAGAGCTGCTCTCCAGCAGGTCAGTGCCCAGCTTGCACTGGTGCCTAGGGTTATTTCTCCCTAGATGCAGGACTCTGCACTTGCCCTTGTTGAACCTCATGAAGTTCCTCTCCGCCCAACTCTCCAGCCTGCCCAGGTCTCTCTGAAGGGCAGCGCAGCCCTCAGCTGTATCAGCCACTCCTCCCAGCTTGGCATCATCAGCAAACTTGCTGAGGAGGCCCTCTGTCCCCTCATCCAGGTCATTGATGGGACAGGATGGGACCCAGTACTGAGCCCAGGGGGACTCCACTAGCCACAGGCCTCCAACTGGACTCCACACCACTGATGACAACCCCCTGAGCTCTGCCTTTCAGCCCGTTCTCAATCCACCTCACTGTCCACTTGTCTAACCCACACTTCCTGAACTTATGTAGGAGGATGTTACGGGAGACAGTGTCAAAAGCCTTGCTGAAGTCAAGGTACACAATGTCCACTGCTCTGCCCTCATCTACCCAGCCAGTCATTCCATCACAGAAGGCTATCAGATTGGCTAAGCAGGATTTCCCTGTGGTGAATCCATGCTGGCTACTCCTGATCACCTTCTTTTCCTCCATATGTCTGGAGATGACATCCAGAATGAGCTGTTCCATCACCTTTCCAGGGATGGAGATGAGGATTCAGACTGACAACTGCAAAAATCAAGAGATTTTCTTCATGCTGAATGAGAATCCTTGGCAGGAGCTGCTTTAGTATCATCAAAAAAGATTGAGTTGAAGCCAGATAACAACAGACCAGACTTTCACAGGGAAATTCAAGTGCATGTCTCGGAAGAAGACAGGAAGACAGATGCTTGGAGCTCTTGTCACTAGACAAGGTCCATAGTGGCTGTGACCTCCCAGCGACTACAAAGTTTCTGGTAACAGATACTGAATTAACTCCTGAAGTAACTCCTTAAGCTGATGGCTCAGCTAAACAGATACATAGACTGGTATCCTGATACTGCCTATGTTCCTGTCTTCGAGAGGAATATAAAGGTTTAACCTAGTTTACAATGGTCATAATTACGGAGATGTACGCATGGCTGTTGTATCTTATACTAGCTTTCTGAAGCTTTCTGCCTGGCCCACCAGACACAGCATTATGAGCACTATCCCTTTCTACTTATGCAGCTCTAGACCTTCTATGGGGCAGCAGCAGCAGCAGATCAGCAGCTGAATGCTGTCTACAAAACTGAACAGCAGGCAGCCTCCATCACATGCAGATGCTATCTGTTTTTGATAACATCTGATGTCACTTGCAAGAAATCAGAGGATATTGCCTGACTGTGGGTACATTGCACCTTCACTGCTGTTACTGGATGGAAGACTTCCCCGCTTTAAACTCTTTGCTTGCTAAGGGGTAGGACATATAACTGACCCACAAGCTAGAGGACTGTGGTTGCTTGTCTAGGTATCAGGATGTGCATGCTTCGATATTGTTCAGTAGGATGTTTAAGTGAAGGTACTCTATTGCATACGAAACACATCTGCTGTTACTGACTTGACATAAAAGGTGGTGGTCCTGTCTTTCAAAAGAGTTCTTAGTGAAAGCTTCAAGTATACTTTACAATATGCAAATGCATCAAAGCTTTGAATATTAATCCTATGCAATCATATATCCAGTCCCTGAGTTGCAAGAAGAATATTAGTCCTCAACCAAATTCCATAGAAAATTAACTGCTTTTACCTTTCCTATTTTATTTAATATAATTTAGACTAAAAGTACGACACATATCAAATAAATTTTAACTTAAATTTAACTGAAGGCAGAAAATGTCTGGTTTTATGAGACCGAGCACTGTTGATTAAAACAAAAAACACGAAACAAAGCTTACATGAAGACAAAGATTCAGCCTGGAAGACTATAAACTTTTCAGATTCTTTTTGAAACAGAGTAATGATACTATTTTTTTTTATTTTCTGTAAAATAAAGAGCAAGACAAATATATAACTCAGTTCAGCTAAGATTATTACACTCTGAACTTCTAGAAACTGAAACACAATTGGGCTATAGGATTTGATAACAAATGACTGGGGAAAATCTTTTAGACTTATGTCCATCTTGAAAATAAATTCTGGTATTTATTTAATTTCAGAAATTAAATAAATGCAAAACTCAAATAAGTGAAATAAAGTTTAGAGACAATTACAAGTTTCCATTATAGACTAGCTTTTACATTTTCGTTTGGTCCTGTACTGTAGCTTGAGCAACATTCCATAGTTTTAAAGTAATACAGCACTGAACCTATTTCTTTTCAGACAGAAGTAGATGAGTTTAATCCCTTTGAAATGGAAGGAGTAAATTTCAGCAAAAAAAGTGTGAGACTTTATGGAATACTATTCCTTTATGACTAAGACTTATTTCTTTACTCAGGTGGGTATGACTGAGAGTGTTAATTTGGATGTGACCAAGCAATTCTGCATTATGCAACACTCAGCAGAGACAATTTGAGCAAGATATTTCATGAATAGACTGGTTTAAATATTTGTGCTGATAACCTCCAACCAACGCACTTACTGAATGCTTCAGTTAAATGTTACTGGTTTGATTTGGACTTAGATATTCCTTTCTCCATTTAGGGTAATTCCTCTGAAATTAATGATATTAAGCTGGTACAAAACTGGTGTTCAGACTATATATGAACTGGTATTAGCTTGTGGTGCATTTGTTAGCTTTCTGTATTTCTGTACTGGTTAGCTGAGAGCTGTAAACACTGTCCTCTAACAGCACCTACTGCTATGAGACCTGACGTTTGTGGTATTGCCAGATGAATAATTAAGCCTAAATGTGTTATTTTCCTATCAGCAGTCTCATATTGTTTTGACGTATTAATAACATAAAAGACTATTAAAAACAGTGAATTAGAAACAGGTTAGTAGGAGATGCTAATCGCTATTGATTTGATGTATTGAAAGATGTGTATCTGATCAGTCTTCTCACTTCTGTCATGGATAGAGTTATTTAAAGGGTCCAGTTATTGCACCTTCCTACATGCTGAATTTTATTTTAATTTTGTTTTTATAGCTATTGATTAAAAAGCCATCAAATTTCTCTGCTATTGTGAGATACTTTAGGAGCTACTGACAATTGGACAAAAGCAGCAAAATAATCCTTTTGTCTATCAAGGAACTTTGAAATTTTTCTAGAAAACTTCCTTTGGGATGTGTAAGCAACCTATGGTGTATATTGAATGTTGCTAATTTTAGCTAACATTAAACTGCTCTTGCATTTCATTTTTATTTTCAAAGGAGAGGCAATGAATACGTATCCCTCACAGGGGTTAATGCTATTGTGCAGTGATGATGCATGCTGGACGCTGAACGCGAGGGAATGTAAGCTTCTTCTTAGCAGATTCCCCCAGTGTTGTATCTTTATTAAACACTGAGTCCGTTTTGAAATGTTTGCTGTGACAGCTCTTTGGGAAAAAGGTGTATCCGGTAGGACTCATTTTTTGAAGGGCAGGACTGTGCTCTTTGGGGGAACAAGTCTGTATCTGTTTGAACAGGAGCTATTAACCATTGCAAGATAAGTATTGCTGACAGGACAACATTTACTAGGGTCTTACTGTGATTTTTTGTGCCAGGACAGAGGTCACTATTTCAAGCAGATGTTTATAGCTCTATAAATATCTTATATGACATTTTAATTATAGAAATAATGATCTTAGGCAAGACTGGCAACTTCAATTTTAATGTCAAGTTCTTCAAGAAAGTATCAGTATGGGATTTTACACACTGCATGGCAGCATGAACTTTTGATTCTTGGTTTGTGAAGGAGGAATAAAAACACCAAGAGATGTAAAATATCTGAAACATTGCCAATTTTCTGGCATACATTATTTTTCATTTTCCAAATGACTGAACATATGCACTTAATTAAATTGTTTTTTAATTGAAAAATATTTCAAAACAGATTAATTTCTAAGTGACTTTGATTGCATTGTTGTTTCAGGATCTAATCCCAGGTGTCAGTCTTTAATGATATCACATACAGATGCTATAAGCATCTGCCCTGTAAAATGTAAACAAAATATAACAACTTCTTAATTGATATTTGAAGTTATAAGAAATATTGGCCTTGCTTTGGGCAAATGGTGCTATTCAAAGTCAACAGTAGGTATTGATTTCAGTGGAAAGAAGTTTGGATCAGACAGAGAAAAAGAAGAATGTTGCAAAAGGGTGGTTAGTCTCCAACAGTGAGCAAACTGACAAAAAAACAAACACTTTTACTCATCATGGATTTCTTGCTAAACTATTCTCCTTGGTAATTGCAATTCGGAGCTGTAGCTCATAACACTGTTTCCACAAATGACCATGCTTTGCTTCAATCACATTTAATAATGAGGGCTTGGGAGAGAGCTAACTATCCTGTTTAATTAAATAGTCTTACAAACTTTAACAAAACTTCCATGCAGGTTCTCCACAACTCCTCTCAGCATCAGATTTGTTCTCCTGCTCCAAATTCTTTCCACATATTGTGCAAACTGCAGCTCCAGGAAAATCCAGCACAGGCGCCAGAGCCAAAGCAGAGTTTAGTTCCTGCAGTTTGCTAGAATCATGGGACAAACCGTCAGTGGTGACACAACTTTCTCAGGCAGAGGCAGATGAGTCTATGCAATTCCTTGTATTGGCCTTTTTCTTGGAATTCTGTTTCACAGGCAAAACTCCTTTGCTGGTAGCTCTCCAAAGTTTGGTGTCAGACATGGAAATAATCATTTTTATTCTCACAAGACAGGATGAAAAGACTCCGTGGATTGTGATAGTGTAATATTCAAAAGAACAGTTATGATTTCTAAAATTACCACACTACATGAGATAAACCATTTCTTTTTGCTGTCCTGACTACAGTTTAAGGATTTTTTTCAATTTACTATTTATGACTTGAAAAGGATGTTGCATCTTACTTCAAGATGAGACAGTAAAAAATATTGAAAAAACTACTCAATCAGCCTTGATATTGAAAACAAAATCCAAAGTGGGAAAGAAATAGTACTATGAAAACTAATGTAATTATCCACGGATATAATTCCATCAGACAATAACATTAAACATACCTTATCCATACTAGAAGTTAAACTAAATTCATCTGAGCTTGTATAACTGCTTTCCAAATTCATATGAACATAATGTGCTTTGATGCTTGTTTTCTAACAAAATTGTGTAAAATTCTTGCTTTCCCTTGTGAATAAAACTGAATGATGATTTTTGCATTTGAAGTATTCCTAATAAAAATTTCACCTTCAAAAATGACCTGGAAAAGACAGGTAGACAGAGATATATCCTGTGTATGTACAGTAGGCTACCTAGAGAGTCCAGACACTAAAATCATTTAAAGAATTAAATCATGGGAATTAGCATCATTTTAATGCTATTTAAGGGCTTCCAGAGAGAAATGTTTGTTTTGAGATGCATGGAAATATGTCAGGCTGCTTGTAGAATTATTATCAAAAAAGCACTGATGCAGAAAACACATGCTGGGCTCAGGCGTACTTTATGTTCTTTGAAGGTATGAACGCTGAGAGGACAATAACTTTTCCACCCATGGTGACATAGTCATTTCACAATAAAGGATGCAAATCCTGCGTCACCTCTATACTGCAATATTGTCTTAAAGCTTTCACAGTTGTTCTTGCTATACAAGGAAGGCAATAAGCTACTCCAGGATATGTGTGACAGTGGTGTGGGGAACTGGGTAGAGGTCTTGACTGAGGCGGGAATGATGCTGGGAAAGACGGTATTTTTCTGATCTGCTTCTTGTATGTTACAGAAACGCCTGCTCAGAATGCGAAAAACAGAGATGCAATGAGCTATGAGTTTTAACAGGAATCTGAAAACTAAGGCCAAAATAAGTTGAAATTATCATTAAATAATTTGCTTTTATTTAACTAAATTTGCATCTGTAACATATAGCACTGCTATGTAATATAAGAAATTCTTATCAAATCTGGTTTCTATCTATCCTTGAAAAAAAAATCCAACATAGTCTTTAGAAATCATGTTTTTCACTAACAAATATACTAGGAAGACATCTGAGAGGAAAAAGTTAAACGTTTAAATAAACATAAGCTGAGCGAGAGACACAGAAGGCTCATCTTGCTCTCTCAAAACAGACCAAATATTAATTTTTAACAGTGAACTTTAATGATTTTTAGTGCAGCTGAGATGCAATTTAACTTAATTAACTGAAACATTTTTAAATTAATAGAAAAATGATCCTTATTCTACCTCTTTAATATATATATAAAATGAAGACTGTAAACCACAAACAAAATGTTCTTGAAGTGCCAAAATCAATGAAGTTTGGTTCCTTAAGGATTCCATGTCCTAATATTAATCACAAGTTGCGAACATAGATTTTTTGTGATGGAGAGACATTTATTATATTGCACGTGTACTTTCTAACAACAAACACACACTGCAGTTTTCTCCTCAGTCAAGACACTTACAGGTCACCGATACTGGGATTTCTCTTAACTACTCCTCCACCTAGTTTCATGAAACTTGTATGGAAATATATTGACCTCTGGGACGTGTCCAGTTTGGGAAAAATTGACAAACAGATTCAAAAGTTATCAGTAGAGGACAGATGAGTCCATACATGTGCACACTGGTAGTGTCATCTCAGGAGTCTTGGTTCCCAAGCAAGGAGTACTGTTTTCTCTATTTATTATTCTAATTTTGAATACAGATTCTTTTTTACTTTTTGGGTCAAATTTTAAACTGACTTACAAACACGCAGTTAAAAGTGATTAAATTTCTACCTGCAAACTCTTTGGTATTCACAATGTTATGCATATAGCAATCCATGTTTTTAGCTAGCACTTTGTGTGCAATGTTGTGGAACCAATAGATTTGTTGGGGTATATATGTAAACATGTTTACAAGTAACAGGGACTCTTTGGAGGCTAATTGAAAATTTCTTCCTGTTCATCTGTTATTTGCAAATACAATGAGGTTTGGTACACCTGATTGATAGCAATATCTTTATTTTCTCTTTGAAAAATGTATTTTTTTTTTTATTAAATAAGACATAAAGAATGCAAGGGACATGACTGCTTCTTACTTTGTTTCAGCATAGTCTCCTCGCTTGTACTCTTTAGATGAACTGTTGTGCTACTCAGATGATGCAGATGGGTTTTAGCTAGGTGACTAGTAAATCTCCTGGTCTCATTTGATTTACATACTTTTATTACACTGTGCAAAACCTTATCTTTGGTGAGGCAGGAAAAGGTCATGCACCCCCCCCACCCCCTGTTTTTGAGCTTTTTGTCTACATGCAGAAGTTGTGGTGCAACCTACAGTGTAAGGTATGGATAAGGTAAGGAAAGGAAGGTAAGGTAAGAATCCTGTTTTTTCGGCCAGGTTAGGAACCCAAACTGTGAATCTTCCTATGCGTCTCTAGCCTGTATTTAACTACTTTCCATTGTACAGCAGGAGGGCAGCCATTAAGTCTCCTGAAACACCTACTGCTGGTAAAAGCTGCAGAAAAGCCACTGGATTAGTGGAAATGTATTTGACCGAGTGTAGAAATTCCAAATTATAATGTGACTAAACAAAATTTGTCTTCTGTGGGTGATATATATAGGAATTATTTAATTCCTAATACACGATCATTCCTATTGCTGACAGGAATAATAACAGTCCAGATTGTCTACTTTGCTATACATATGGAGGGAGATGAGTTATACATCATGAAGGGCATCAGAAACAGGACAGCAATTCAGCTCTTTGGGGACCAGCTGCCTAACTGCCTCCTGCTCTGGCTTCTTCTTGCTCTAAGAGATGGGGAGAAGACTAGCACCAGGATCTAAGGACCATGCACCTACATATGCACAGGTCCACGCCTATATGGAGGCAGCTAAGTGCTACATCCCACATCAAGCGGTCCCTATGAGAGCTGTATAAGGGGGCACTGTGCCTGTGCTGTGGAAGTGGATGCAGCAAGGCTACCCTGGGCTCCCCAGCACACGGTGCAGCACCGCTGCAGCTGCAGCGGCACGGTAAACTGCTCAGCCGCAGGGGGCTCAGGGCAAGAAAGAGAGGGTTTCCTTCTGGCAGCAGATCAGAGAGAGCTGAAGAGAAGGAGTCCCTCAAGGCATTCATTTTTCATTAGATTGTTAAACAAATTTACTCTCTTTCTGTCTAACATTTCTTTCTAATTCCTCTGCCAGAACCCTCAACATCAGTTTGTTTCCAGCTATAGTCAATCCCCAAATTACAGAAAAGTCAAGGGAGCTCTATTTCCTTTTTCTGTACATCCAGGGTAAAGTGAATCACCAGCACAGAACGCTTGCTTCAGTGGGTTTGTGAAGCATACTGACATGCTTTATTCAGTTTCCTGCCAGTATATCTGTCCAACCAAACTGCACTGCTTAGAAACTACCACAGCTCAATACCAAAATCTTTTTCTAAAAAATCAATGTTACAACCTTTCAAAAAGTACCAGTCCTGAAGTGCCACAGAGAATCTTTCTTTTTGAAGCCAAAAAATGAACAATTTGAAATATAACAGGGCAGACACTCATCCTTTATCTTAGGTAAGATGGGAATTAATTCTATACAAGTCAGTATTCCCACTGCTTGTAGAGATCTTTTCAGCAAGGCTAAAGCACATAATCTAAAGTGCTTGATCTCTTAATTAAACTCCGGATATATCAAAGAATGTGCATGTCCAGATTAATGAAGGCATGATGAGCAGTTCTCAGAAATCTTCCTTGGGGTTTAATTACAATTTCTGATATGAATCCCTAAATAGAGATCACTGTTTCACGGTCTGATTTCCTCCTTTCCCCCTGAAATGTAAAAAACATTGTAATCCACTCATTATACACTGGAGAATTTTCCCAGTCAAGAGAAGGACACGGCCTAAGTAAGTTTTTTTCCAGAATAAAAACATAAACTGTTCTGGTTCATCATCTTGGTTACTGTATCATAGCTATATTGTATATCTAATCCTAAAGCCTGCTCATGACAAATCTCTGGGAATTCACCTACTCATGCTTGTAAAATAATGGGGACTTTATATTAACTATCATTTATTACTATTTTGCGTAGAAGACAGAGAATTAAGTATTTGGGAGAGGAAATCAGTGCACTGTTTTCATAGCAAGCAAATCTTGGCAAATGGTATACCCTATAAATGTATAATAGCAATGAAATGCAAATTAGCGTCAAAAGTTGGCTATCACAGCAGGCAATGGTGGGAAAAGCTCTCTGTCAGTAATTGATTCTGGCACAAATGTGAGGAACTAATACTACTTAGATTATACGTCCCTTACCCTTTTTAATTTATTTGCACTTACTTTAACTTTTAGTGTTATCCCTGAAATTCTACATCTCTGCCTTGCAATGTGGTTAATGTTGGTACATCCTGACCTGGACACAAGCAGAGATGGTACACCCAAACCCTTTTCTTCTTTAAGGAGCTGGATTTGGATAGTTGGAAAATTGGCTTCAGCATTTCAGTGGACCAGTAGCAGTGTCCCCACCAAGATGGGGAAAAAAAACCCACTCAGACGCAACAGACTCCTCAGAGCTAACGAAAGTGGCTGGCAGGTATGGTCAGTCTAAATCACTGTTCCTTCCCAAAGCTCCTCCTGTTGTGAAACACCTGTGACGTTGTCCTTATCCAGACATAAGTGCACAGGTTTAATCTAACGCTACATAAATTAATCAACATAATAGATCCGATCCCTCAGGGTGAATTCTCAAACTGTGACTCATGCTGAAGAGTATTTTACTTCCCAGGCAGACATACTGATTTCAGTGTCACCATTCAAGGGATAATGGTCAACTCAACATGAGCTAAAGGTAGTGAGATCTGGCCAACTTTTCTTTCTTTCTTTTTCTTTCTTTTTTTTTTTTTTTTCTTTTTTTTTTGATATTTTAGACATAGCTGGAGTATTCAGATATTATAAAGAGTGCAATTTTTTTCAGCAAAATGTCTTCCCATAATGGGCCTGACATTGCTGGTAATGCAAATTACAGTAGTAAGTCAATAAAGAAAGCTGCATTGTGTTGCTTTATTCTTCAACAAAAGTGAAGTGATACAACTATGCTAATAAATTTGGGCCTAATTTTTGTTATGGACTGATCCCTTATGTTTCTAAGATCATGTTCTGTTCTCCTTTGCACCTTCTCTTCTCTTCTGTCCACAAAGACCCTCTTGAAGGATGTCTGAATGAAAGATATGGACCCAGAAGTATTAAATGCCTCTCTCTGAATGAGGCTTGCACAATGAGGTCCTTTCTTGTTACAGTTCTTTTGAAAAGGGGAATCTTGGAAATACTACAACTTCTAGGTGAGATTCAGATCCTGTGGCTACTATAGGTACTTTAATACATTCCACACTAGTCTTTGCAATCAAGGTTTTGAACAGTATAATAGACTTGAAGACATCAAATCAGAGTTTACCCAAATAACAGACTTTTTTTCCAAGAGAACAGCCCAAACAACTGAGTGTCGGCTGTGTGATTAAGGATGCAGTGATATGAGACTCTATACAATTCCCCTAATAGGGCAATAAAGACCAATTTAAGCCACATTCTTATGGTGTTTAATTTATTCTACCTACTACCCGAGTTTGCTAACTCCTGGACTGTGATACCATCAGCTGAATGAGAAAGGAGAAATCCCTAAGTTAGGCAACTGAGGAAAGTAAGGCATCTGACCACTGAACTTTTCTTTCTCTTAATAGGGAGCAGGTATTTAAATCATTTATCATTCTTGTGAACTTGATTGATTGCCTCAACTTAGAGCTAAGTCTTTTATGAGCTCCAGACTGAGCAGCCCAGCTACAGCCCTTTGTCCTTCACTTCACAGCAGCGCAGCCTGAGCACCTTTCATGCCAGGCAACCAAGAACCCAATCATGCAGAGAACTGCCATGGAAAACTTAGTTTGGTTGAACAGAGAATGATTAGGAATATCTAGGTTTGGAAGCACCAGAAGGAACAACTGACAGCAAAAGGGCTATGGGAATGACATGGGCTGATGGTACTTACTTAGCAGGTTAGCAAGATGGCAGTAACAAAGAACAGACTGAAAGAAGGTACATCCTAAAACAAAGGCAACCTACACATGGACTAATGCAAGGACTCAGTGCATTTAGAGATGATGGTGGGAAGACAGTGAACAGAACAGGAGGCATAAGACACCCATAGAAGGAGACAAAAACCAGCTAATAAATCCCGATGTTTCACAGAGATGACAGAATAGAGACAAAAAAGTCACAATCACTATCAGCTCCTAAAGGGTACAAACAGACAAACCCAATACAAGCACGGGTTTGCAAGCTAAGAAGCACCCAGGAGACATGAGAAGGATTTGACAGCTGCCATCCCTTGTCCTCCATGTAATTGCAAGAAATCCTGGACAGAGCCCCCCAGGTACAATGTGGTGGCTGCATGCTGAACAGACTGCTTGGGCGTATCTGTAAGTGATATAAGAGTGTGACTGAGCGAAATCAGTTTTGTTTCTAAAAAAACCACCCTCCTTATTACTTTTTACAATCATGAGAATCCATCTGTCTCAATTAATATTTCACTGCTTATACAGATGGCAGGATTTTCACAAGGAGGACTAAGACTAGCTAAGAACTAAGTGGTTAGCACATGCATCTACGCTGTAGGTGACATCTCCAGCTTTCCAACGTGTCTGACTCAAACTAGACCCTTAAAATCTGCCATATTCCAGTGTCTTCGCAAAGACATTTAGCCTTTCTATCCCCTTCTGGTTTTGAATAGTTGGTCCATCCTGAACCTAAGGAACTTTTCTCTGTAAAAAAAATTGTTGAAACTTGTATGCGCCTGTAGGTTTTTTATTTCAACAAATTGGCATTGTCCAACAAAATGAAATGTTTTACCAAAACATTTTGATAAAAATACCCCCAAAATTTTAGAAATAGCAGAAAGTCCCATTATCCTACTATGCCTGATTCAGACTAGACGTATATTTACATTCCCAGGTATACAGGGTTACTTAGGAGACAGCAAATAAATTATAATAATTTACTATAATGCAGTTTTATAAGATTAAAACCTCAAATGAGCTATCTGTAGAATATACATGAAAGAAATAGTCACATTGCATTACCACACTCCACTGTCAAAGGGTCCAGCAATAATCTGTTCATTGGTTAAAATAAAAATACCCATTTCATTTTTCAAAAAAACTGTACAGCATAGAAGCTGTATTTCTATCAAAGATTTCCAATACCCTTTTGAACTGTTCTGAACAGAGCTTTCATTCATTCATTTTACCTAGCCTATTATGTTCCTAGTGGAAACAATTTCCATTAAAAATGTACTTTTGTTACTATTGTAGGAAGAAAGCTCTAATAAACAAACTGAAGTCCAGATTTCTCGATGTTAATTCACAAGGTCTATTATTTCAAGATTTTTCAGGTAATTCCAATTAAATACCAAGAAATGGATGACTTATTAACCTTCTTATTTATTCTATGCCATTTAACAGTGAGAAAGTCATTGCACTGCAATTATGCATTATACATTATGTGACGCTGTTTACTGTTCTGTCTCATGGATATATCTATTTTTAGTTGCAATGTGTTAGTAGGCACAGTGGGATATGCAACACTGAAAAGTAAATCACAGTGCCAGTGATGATATTCAGTTTTACTGGGAGGCCAAAATGTGCAAAGAGGTGAAAATGACAGGATCAAAAATAGCTTCAAAGGTATCTTTGCATTCCTCCCAGATAAATGCTGCTGGATATTGCACTGGTACTTAGAACAGTCTGTAGACCTCTGCTTGGGGCCATCCAGCAGGATTTGGTGTTTCCCCATCCATCTCTATGCTTGAAATTGCAGCTGAAGGAGCTCCTGAAGGGCTCTGTGGCACTACAAGCCTTCCTAGAGCAGGTAGGAGCAGCTATGTGGTCAATAGTCTGAGCAGGGCAGCCTAACCCCAGTGAAAAAGTTTAGTCTTCCCTGTTGAGACACAATTCATAATTTAGTTCATTACTCTCCTTGGACACTGTGGAAAACATAGCAAAACTTATTGCCCTAATTTTTTGGGTGTGGAAGCTGAGGTCCAGAAAAAAATGCAGTATTATGTACTAAGCTGGTGTGAAATCCAAAATAAAATTTGTGGCAGGTCCTGATTCCAGGAGTTGTGCTTTGTTCCCATAAACTTAAGTTCTTCTTATGACAACTTTTAGTCAGGCAACTACAGCTTGTAAACTTTTGCTGGCAATTTTTGAAGGCAGTTTATAGAGAATTCCACTTACGGAAACATGGGCTTTGGATGTGATTCTATTTCTGGAATGTGGCATTTATTCTAATATTAGAAATATGCTGGTGTCTGAATTTTCAAGGACGGAAAAACAGAGTTTTATAGGCAGGATTCTCTGTCAAAAATATTCCTTTTTCTTATGAAATGTTTTTTTGCTCTCTTGTTGAAGTAGCTCCTTGTCAGAATAGATCCTTTGAAAAGTGTAACAATAATGCTGAATTTAAACAGACTGGCTGAAAACACTTGAACAAACAAATTGGCATTGCCTCCAATTGATTTCCAGCTTCATCTCAGTCAGTCAATTGAGATTTCACTTGGTGAAACATTCAGATAAGCAAGATGTTTCTATTTATATTTCAGCTCATGAAATTTGGAAACCAAAACATCAAAGAACAAATTTCTAAGAAAATAAATCATTTTTAATGCTGTCCTTTTCCTGGAAATTCAGATGCTTCCTCTCTGATCTACAATAAGCTGCAGATAAGAAACTCATGCTCCAGCAGGCCTGTATGAGTAGGCAGCTTTTTTTGGATGCTCTGTTTTTATAGAAATAATGGTTTTAGGCTCTATTTGCTGAAGATGAAGAAGAAAAAAAATAAAAGGAGAACAACAGATCACAGTGGCTGGGCAAACAGCTGTACATAAAGATATTGGCAGCTTTCGGGTTTGCTTTCATCCCATGGTTGATGGGTGCATGGTGTTGAGTATAGCACATTCTTTCAAGTATACTTGTGAGACATATCTGTGAACATCTGAATGGTTTGTGAATAGCTCTTTTCACTCTGTCAGATCAGATCAAGAGATGAGACAAAGGCTGTGCTGCTAACTTGTGGTAAAATAAAATCGAAATAAAATTGTAGCATCTATGTGCCAAGTTTCCATGCACTTGTATTAGTTTGTGGCACACTGCTTACTCTATACTTAGGTACCTATAAAATCTGATAGTCAGAGATAGGACTCTATAGATATGTAAATATTCAGATAAGCAGCGTGCTGCAAACTACCACAGATACATGGGAAAACTGGTATTCTAGGCTTATATATTTGTAAATGAAGCTTATCCACAGTACCAAATATGTAAGAACACCAGTAGAAGTTTGGGTTCCTCTAATATCAGTAGCACTTTGAGGATGCCATCTTTAACAAGATATTACTTGTTGCTCCAGTGGAAGGATCGCCTGTTGTCCAGAGGTGTCCGTATGCGAACGTGCTGCAGCCAGTGCAAGGCTTGGATGAGCCGAACTTTGTGCGGAAGAGTTGGCGTGAGGCCCTGCTCACAGGGGGTTGTTCAAGGCTTGATTCGTGATCAGTGAACATCCTGCCACAGGAGCTAGGCTTCGACATTTGGCATATCCCACTAAGACAGGTAATTCTCCTCAGTACTTTTCAGTGATCCCTGGGTCTGAGACCCAGTTCTCCCCTCAGTGCATGGGAGCTACACACGAGCCAGGAAGACACTTATGTCCTTTAGGGGACTTAGCTGTAACCTCTCATGAGACATCTCAAGTGAGACTGCCTAAATCTGGCTTCCAAGTCATGCTTCACTTGCTAATTTGAATTTGTGTGATCTGGAGAATATTTTGGTTATTGACTTCATTTCTGGGCATTACCTGACTCCAATCAGAATCTACCTTCCTACTTCACTGAGAGGTGGACTGTACATTCTCTGTCTTTAACAAAGTTCATGGTGAGATCTATAACATAAGTGATAAAACAATTATTTGATCATAGATACAGGAAAGGCTTTTTGAATATTCAGACCGCTTCATCAGAACTTCTTTCTGATTACTTAAAGCCTTGTCTTAAAGTCAGTGGTGCATATTATACATGAATATTAGGTATATTCACCAACTCTTCTCTAGGGAACAGTGCTCTTCTTTTATCTTGCTAGAATTTAATTAGGTGAAACATTAGATTAGAATCCTATAGCATATAAACTCAGCAGTACAATCTGTAATTGGCTACATCTCAGGAGACTGAAGGGAGACCAATGAGATAAAGTAATTCTTTTCTTGCTTGCTAATAACTGTGCATCAAGCTGAACCACCAGACCAAGAACTGGTAAGCCATTTCTAACCTTCTTTCCTCTTTTAGTCTTTATTTTCCTCTGAAAGTCCAACCCCTGCCTATCAGAAATTTCCTTTATGTCAAGAAGTTTCAAAGAGTGAAAGGCAAACACTGCCAAGTGACAGCTGTACTCCAGAGGAAAGCAACATTCGTTCTGGAGTCAGCCGCTGCATTTCATGAATCAGTCAAGTGTTCTCCTAGGAGCCATTGGTTCAGTCAAGCTTTGGGTATATTTATTTTGAAGCAAACAAGAGAACATATGTTGTGATATTAAATAGCAGCATTTGCTAGTTGAACAGACTGCAGTACAAAACTCTTGTACTTTAGGTACACATCCACATTGTGGTGTAGAGCCTGCAGTTTCTGCTAGGGATGTGATAAGATGAGACTGCCTTGAACTTACATCAGCAGCATGCCTGGCTTAAACCAAGAATAACTGGCATCAGGTCTTGGTTCTATTAACAGGAAAAATAAAAAATTAAAAATGAAAATTAGTTCATTTTAGTTATGGTTTGTCTGAAAAATAGTGAGTTCCAAGAAACATATTTATAAAAGTATCATATGATGAATTTCTTGATGATAATGTCAGCATAAGTTTCATTCATTAACATTTAACCTGTGCCTGAACTGAAAGCCTGGAAGATATAAATACCAGCCATATCAATTCCAAAGGAATATGCTCAGCTCCTCCTTCTAAGAGAACAAAATGCTACAATGAGGTCCCATTCTAGCTTTCATACTCTGATTATTTCAGGGTAGTTATTCTTAATTCCACTTTGTATTCTGACAAAGATGATTGCCTGACAAGAGCCAAATCCTAATGTCTTCACTCATTTCTGAAGCAAATCTCAGTATGAATTTAGTAAAATCGGTAAAGCCTGAATAGAATTTAGCCAAGAGCATTTTTAGTCCTCAAATCTGTGAGCACTTTTGCATGTATTTTGGTATTTGAACATGAATAGGTGTGGAGATGGCAAAAGTTAGTCTGGATTTTTTTTCCCCTCCTTTCTTATAAATTTTACCTGCCTATTTTAACTGGAAAAGCCTTGACCTGCTAAGAAAAGAGAAAAACAGAATGTTGGTAAGTATGATTTTGAGAATTCAGAACAGCCAGAAGCAAGCACAGAGGGTTTATTTGATGATTTTTCTAACATAATACACAGATTATATTCCCTTTTACAGGAAGTATTCAGAAGAGTGACTTTTTCTTGGTTACAGAAGAAGTAAAATGCTTTCAGAAGTCTAATGTTTTGCAGAGTAGTATAAAATATTCTGCATATTATTCGTAAAGCATTGCTCAGATCCAACACTTACTTAAATAAGTCCATCAGAGTAGTTAAATATGCCTACTATATTTAGAAGTTAATTTTATTCTTGCTTGAATTATTGTATTTGAACTATGTTTTCTGTTTTCTGACCCACTGAAATAATTCCACATATAATTCCCAAATAAAAATCAATCTAACAAAATCAATTTATATTTCTTTGAAAGACACAATCCTTGTGATTGCAAGGATAAAAAATAGAATACCCCTCTTGCAGCATTTATTTATCATAACTTGGATTTTTTTTTTTTTTTTTTTTTTTGCTTTATGAAAGAAATGATTGGCTTTAATTTGGCCAAAAGATAGGGAAAATGATTTTTTTTTACAACATTGAGTTAATTTTCTAATACAAATATCAGATACTTCTGAAATGTGATTAATAAGATTGTTTAGTTTAAATCTTTCTCACTATCATTTTGTCATTTTTAATTACTATTGGGTGAACAATTATTTTGAAAGAAACATTTTCATTTGTCTTTTCACAATATTTTCAACACAAGATTATCTGCATCCTCTACATGTCACCAGCAAGATTTTCTGTTAGTGAAAACTTCTGTAGTTTTTTACTAATTTGTGGCAGTTGAGAACTTGAAGCCATAAATTAATTCAAATTATCATTTAACTGAATTATAGCTTTTGTAAGAATAGATTCACAAAAGAGATTGCTGCGCCAAAGTACTGGTTATTGACTTCCTTGATTTTTGTAAGTAAGTAAGTTTATAACTATAATGAACTATTTTAACAGCTCACCCAACAGTAACACTCATGCTACTTTGCTGATTAGATATAGCATTTGTACTATAATAATCTGATTAAATCACTAGTGATGAGCAACCATCTCCAGTAGGCTAGAAGTGCTAAAGAAAATCAATTCAAACATTAATAAATGCAACCTCATTGAATAAGGCCATTCAAATATGCAGCTAATCTAATAGCTTTTTAAGACAATTTCAGTGGGCAAATATATAAGTAAGATATATAAAAAAGCCCTACAAGAAATAAGGAGTCTTAAAGAAGTTCAAGATTTCACACATTCATGTCTGGAATATCTCTAATACAGCATTTTTATGTTCCTCTGATGGTAAATAATTAATCTGCTGTTGGGTTAATCATGTGAGCCTGATGAGTATTAGCAAGCCCATGAAATGCATACAGGAAAGAAAAGGCCTAAACATTTCTGGAGAAACTGTTATTATATTCTTGTGCATAAACCACATATCACACACAACTGGATGTTTCACACCCTGTTGGCTACTAATAGTATAATCAGTAAAATTCTAGACTTGTGCATGACATCAGGTCCATGTGTATAACCATCCTTGAAAAATGGAAGAATTGTTTACTTCCTAGAGGTACACCCCAGAGCGATAAAACCAGTCAGTGAAATAATTGTATCCCAAGATGTGAGAAGATCATTTTGTACAAACTCTCCTGCAGCCAAACAGCTCTCCACCTCTCGCTCTCACGCAGCCCATGAACGGCTGTCCTGCTGCGGCCAGCAGCTGCTCCGCTCAGCCTCTTCCCATGGGCTTTCCCACAGGCTGCTGTGCACAGCTCCTCTCTGGGAAAGAGGTGGGTCATGGGACTTGTCTATCGGGTTAAGGTAGATCGGCGAAGGGAAGGAGGAGTTCGAACATTTAGCTGACTCTAAGGCTTGCTTTGTATTCCCAAAGTTCTTATTTTACACTCAGAGGGATACAAAAGAAGTGTGATCCTTAGAGAACCTCTGAATATTTAAAAATAAAGCAAAGCAAAGCAAAACAGAGTCTGCCTTATCTCTAAAGACAGATTCTTAACTCCAGCACCATAGACCTGAAAAACAATCATAGAGAATAAATGAATTGTTTTATTTCTAGAAATGGCTTTTCATTCTATTAGTTTGCCAATTTACCATCAGTCCAAACAATACAGCTCATGACTGCTTCTGCTTCAGAGTGGAAAACAATGTGAGCACAATTAGGACATGAGTATTACTGGGCTATAAATTTTTCATTACCATAATGACAGAGGCCTCAATATTAGGTCCACAGCCCCACCATGATAACTGTGATACAAACTAGTACAGAAACCTATCTTAGAGAGTGACAAATAACTAACAGGACACAGATTATATAAGACAAAAGTGGACAAAATAAAGGAAGAAAAGAGAGTAACAAAAAAAACACAGCTCACAACCCACTAGATGGTTACAACTACACAACTTCTTTAACAGTAGTATTCAGTTCTGGCTGTTTGCATTGTTTATTGTTATACACAGCGGACACACTTCAGAGCTGCTCAGAGCAAATGGTGTAATCTATAATGCCTTTGTATTTACTATGCTGCCTAAGAAGACTCAAAGGATGAAGAGGCTATACTTAATTAAATTAAGTGTTCAGTAAAGGTTTTTTGCTGCCTTGTATTGAGCTGCTTCAAGCTACAAATCTGCCAAAGTTGCTTAGAATAGTTTGCCAAACTCCCCCTACTCGGCAATCAACATATATATATAGAAAAGGAGAGAGTAGCAGATCTCTCTTTGAAAAAGAAACGGCCTTCACAAAGAATTTCACATTTTGACACATTATCAAAAGAAAGCTGGTTAGCTGATACACCTCTGCTATATACCTCAATGCAGTGAGAGTACATCTCTCCACAACCTCAGAAAGGCAGAATGGTTTACAAACAGTTCAAGCCCTCCCTGGTGAACTTTGGGGAGCACAAAGCACAACCCTTTTCTTAGAGGTTGGTTTCCAAAAATGTCCAGCATAATATCACTTCACCTACTCCCTAGAAAAACTTTGGAGCAGATAGGGGAAGAAGGTGAAAGACCTAAAGATAGAGTTATTTAGTATTAGTACATCTTCTTTTGACACTTCCGTGAACTTTGTGAGAACCTACAGAGAGGGATTATATTAGAAAAATTTGACAGTAAGTTGAATTTTCAACAGCCATTGATCCATGCCTCAGAGTTCATCACTCAGGTTTTTATTCTGAAAATATCCTGCATCTTAAGGTCTTTTCCCCAGAACCTAAACACCCTTGCAAAAAGGAAGAGAAGGTGTTTCAGCAGCAGGTTAAGACAAAATTTCAAGGGAAGAAGACAGATGACAGCCCTCAGAATAAGTACAAACAGTGAGATAAGAGCAATCTATATGGCTGCTCATGTTTATAACACTAAATCCTTTTTCTGGAACTGGTTGTTATAACTTAGCCCATTGAAATCAATGGCATTTTACAATGATTTTTATCAGTTTTATCAGTATTTGTAATCTCTAGCACAGCAGGGAAATATATCTTTATCTTCAGAGGTTCAGTCCATCCCACAGCTACAAGACTATCTTTTACCATACACTGATATAATCTCCATCCTTTCCCAAAGCCTATCACAGCCTGAATTCAGTTATAATGCAATAGGCAGATTTAAAGAACTGAATCACTGGAATATATTGCAGCACAGTGTATTTAGATTGGTATCTTGTAAGTCTGGTACCTTGTTATTTTTGAATGTTGTAAAAATAAATTGCTCTACCATTTAATATGTAATTTTAGAACTAAACATGACAGCAATAATTCTAGGAATGGGAGTGGTATTTACTGTAAACAAATCCACAGAAAAATGAGATAGAGCACCACCTGGAAACCATCAGCATTTCTGATGTAATATAATAAGATGCTATGAAGAATGTACCACTTACAGTGTTAGAAATGGCAGAAGTGACACCCCTAGTAAGTCAGAGTCCTAGACTGGGACAGAGTTCCTCAGAGCAAATGCACTCATCCACACCTCAAAATACAGGGAGAACCTATAGGCCATCCCTTGGCCTGGGGGCCAGGGTGACAGTGGTGTTAGCAGTGGGAGATGTGTTGTGGTGGAGTTGCTGAACTGCCAGAGGAAGGAGCCAAGGGAGGTGAGCAGACTGCTTAACACCAGTTAGGATACACAAAAGACTGGCCAGGTATAAGAGCCCAAGCCCCATGTTGCACAGGAGGAGGTATGGCCAGAGGATGAGGCTGAGGACTTCCATCATGAGTAAAGTTGAAAGTCTGTGATTTCTGGAAACAAGGAAGCTCCTCCACCTGCAAATGTTCAAATAGGGCCTTGATACCACAAAAGAAAGAGCAGGATCTATCAGGTGAGGCATCTAGGCTGGCCATGCCCAATCTGCTGATCAGAAAATATGACAGATACTTGTGGCTGGAGACTCCAGCCCAGCCGCTGACCAGATTGCTGACTCAGGTCTGATGCTTGCTTCAGGCTTGAGCTCAAAACATGGCAGAGAGACTGGTGGGGCTTATCTGGTCCTTGGACTTTAGCTTCTGTGGACATGAGAACCTCTTTGAGGACAAGGTTTGCTGGGGAGGGAATGGATCCACCTGACAAAGTGGCACAAGAGTATCTTTGCTAACAAGCTTACTACAATAGTAAGGAGAGCTTTAAATGAAGTTCTTCAGGGAATTGAGACCAAAGTCCACAAATAAATGATTGGAAAGGGCAATGGGGAGAGCACATGTGAGACAGGAGGGTCTTGTACTCCCACATGAAAACAATGTCACTGAAGCCCATCTCAAGTGGCTACACACACACACACAGAGAGAGAGAGAGACATAGCATGGGAAATAGGAGGAATTAGAAGTCTGTGTACAGCTGCAGAGCTATGATTTTACTGGGATTAAGAAGATCAAGATGTGGTGGGATTAGCTGGCACAACTGGAGTGCTGCAATGATAGACTTAGGATCTTTGGGAAAGACAGGCAGGGAAGACATGGTACAGGTCATGCCCTACACAGGTGTTTCAAATGTGGAGAGCTCTGCGATGACAGTGGTAACAGATCAGCCAAGAATTGATGCGTCAGGATCAGACAGGAAGCTGACAAGAATTGGTAGACATTTGCTACAGACTACAGCATAAAGAGAAAGTAGATGAGCCTTCTTTAAATAACTGGAAGAAGCCTCATAGTCACAAGCTTTGATCTTCAAGGAGGAATTTAAATCTTGATACCTGCTGCAAGGGCAGTGAGCTGTCCATAAGATTTATGGAGAACACTGAGGACAATTTTTTGGATGGGCCAAATAGACGAGGTGCTTTCCTGGTTATGCTACTCCGAAATTAGGAAGAAATATTCAGGGATGTAATAGTTGATGGCAGCCATGACCATGAGTTTAACATCTGGAGGCAAGTAGCAGACTAGAGACCCTAGATTCAAGTGAGTGAACTTTGGCTTGTTCAGAGATCTGGTAAGAATCAAGGGAAGAATTTTGCTCTAGGTATAACTTAAGAAAACTAGTGAGGTCTGAGATAATGCAGGATCATCTTCTTTCCTTTATTCTAATCTTACGATGAATGATAGGCAAAGCACAGCAGGATAAGATCTCAGCCGATATCTCATGAAAAAAAATCCTCTACTTCGGAGTTGCTCTGGTTGTTGTTCAGGAACAAGAGTGGAGATCCCAGACCTCTGTGTGAACACTGCATATAGACTTGTTGCTTTTAATAGGTATTAAGAGGGTTTGCCCACCACAACCTCAGCTGAATTGTGGGAAGTCTCTGTAAGATGTTGCCCTACTGGCACATCAGAAATATCCACCCTGTAGAAGTAGTGACCTATGGCTTGCTCTTCTCCTGCTGTTCACAGGAGAATCATTTCTTACTCAAACAGACTCAGAGATGGAACTATAGCTGCTACTTTACTAAAATAACAGACTATGGCAATAAGAGAAAGGGGTAAAAAGACTTGCATATTTTTATAAGGTGGAATAGCTGCAAACAATACTGAATTCACATTGTATTTGTGAATAAACCAGGAAAGGAAGCCACAGCTTTTAAAATGAAGGGATTTATTTGAGTTACATGTTGTTATGTTTAGCAATCTTCTGACGTGCATGCAGACTATATCTCTGCATGTATATCTCTGCACCTTTGCTGAGGATACTTCCTGGGGATATAAATTCTGTATCTAAATAATTGGGGAGAATAATTTACATCCAAGCCTACAGAATTCTATAGAGCTTTTATGGGATCCACATTCCCATCCAGAGACAGCCTGGGATAGCTATGACAACAGCAACTACAGGGACTACCACTCTGTTGTCAGGCTGGCTCTGGTGAATCAACTAAGTAGATTTACTGCAGCAGCCCTCTCCTTCCCTCCCCAAGGATTTGAGACATATATATCTTGTTCTGCTCTAGTCCCAGACTTTCTCAGGAGAAACCACCTGTCTGTTCTTTACCTGGACATTAAGCTGGAATAGTCTGTTATGTTTTAATACGGACCTGCTGATGGGCCTCCTGGTATTCAATCATCAGTCACCACAGGGCTCATGGTCCTTTTTTCAGAGAGTTCTTAAAACTGGATCTCTTCAGTCCCAGAACCTGCCTGCTCTCCTGCACTTAAGAGGCCAAATTCTAATTACTATGAGGATGACTTATGCCTTTTCTACCTCATATTGAGGCATCAATACCCCAAAGCAAAATGCTCCTTGCAGCAGTGCCTTCCACAAATAACACATAAGAGAGGAAGGCACACGGCTTTAGGCAAAAGCTGAGTAAACACTAAGACTCTGAATTGGAAGAATCTCAAACAGAAATGGGTCTCCAACATTGTTAAAGTCAATTGAAAAACTTTATTAAAGGGTAGGAAAGAGATGGAAGGGTAAGGGAATATGCCCATAACTTATGAACTGGAAAATGTGAATGCTAGAGCTTTTGCAAACTGAAAAAGCAGAAGAGACATAAGGAAGGAGTCCAGAACAGAAGTGTGTGGGAAGTAACATGGCCAAACAGTACAAACAGCAACAGGCCACACTTAGGACTAGTGTTAATAGAATCTGACCATTATAGCTTAACTAAAGGAGGAGGCACAACACCTGAAGATCTAGAAAAAGCAACAGAGGCCCAAGACTACTTTCTAGGAGAGAGCTTGGTGTGAGCCCACACAGCCACCACCAAAGCTTCTCCTCAGCTCTGGACCAAGCTTCTCTCTCCTCTGATAACTCTTACTGCTGAACGAACACCTGGGCCAAAGGGTCATCCGAGATTCTCCTGAGATTCTACCAGTCTGGATCAAGGTAGGCTGGGGACTACTGCCAGCTGTGCTGGGGGTCTCACGCAGCCTTTCACTCACAGCTTCTATCTCCTCTCTCTCTCTTCTGTTTCCTTGGCAGTGCATCCCCAGCAGCAAGGCTCCAGACTCCCAGTGCAGGCACTGTTTACTGCCTGCAGCAACATGGAGATGAGATACTACCATAACGCAAGGAACAAGTGCAGCTCTTCATTGGAAGAATCTGTAGAGGAAAGAAAAGCAAACCTTTGGTTCTTGAGTGCCTACCGTTTGTGGCCACAAACATTTGGCAGAGCCCCCAGGTTTTTGAGGACTTGGTGTGGGCAGAGTGGGGTTGAACCATTTCTGCCCCTTTGAGGGGCAGATGAAGTTGAACAGGATGATCCTCTCGCCCTCAACCCTCATGTACTGGTAGGTTATCTCTGTGCCATGGTCAAGGCTCTGCCCCAAAAGACTGTGTATCCTGTGAAACTGTTGTCCTCTGTAGCAAGTGATAAGGGAACTAGAGGCTTCAGACATTATAGTGTTGGGGAACAGCAGGGTAGAAAGTAGGTGTTAATTAGTGAAAGCAGAAGGATGCTTCTAGAGGAACACTGAAACCTCACTTTGATTTTTATCCTATACTAGATGGAGAGGGGGCCAGGAGCCACCTGCTGCTCCAAGTGCCCCTAGGGTAGTGGATAAGACTTGAGTGAGCAGGGGTGTCCCTGCAAGTGTTTGCTGTGACTGTGCTCCCACCCTTAACTGCCTATACGAACTGAGGAACAACCAAGTTGGGCTTTGGCAACTGTGTGCATCACCATAGGCTGGCCCTCTGCAGGCCTCAAGCAACCAACTACTTGGTATTTCTGCCTACACAAAAGTATGCCTTCCTCCTCTTCTCTCATAGAAGGAGAGATGAAGCATCCTCTCATGAAACCCTGGTTCCTTGTCATTGCCACGGCTACTCAGTGCCAGCTAACAGCTATGGAGGTATGGGAATGGCTGTAGAGATCTCAGGAGCAAGGTTGCACCATTGCTGCCCATCCATGGTTGCATACTCAAGGCAGGCGACCATGGGATTTTTTGATGGTACGTGTTTGTGGGAGAGGGAAGAATAGCAAAGCAAATGAGTGCTATTTTTACTCCTCCATCTGCCTAGGGTTCCAAAACAAGAGAAACCCTCCCAAGATGCTCTTCTTGGCATTTGTGGGACAGGACGAGCATCTACAGTTTTACCACAAGTGATGTCATGTGGGTAAATGGCCTCCTTAATCTTCTGTGCTACAGAGGGAAAGAGTCATGAGACAGGGAGGGTTATATTATCATAAGATACTGCACAGGACAAGGGCAAAGCTGGGCAGACACAGCAGGCAGTTTCTAATTTAGCTACTCTAAGATTTCCTTCACAGCTCACAGCCCTAGGGGAATTTTATGCTTCTAAATGCATTTTTTGTGCTGTTAAATGCACGGCATTCCTGTTGGGCATACAGCTTATACAGAGCTTTGTCTGCCACAACTCTGAGCCCAAAACCCAAATTCCACTAGAAGCCTCAGGCATTGCCCTATCTTTTCAATGCAAAGCCACACACAAAACCATAATTCACTTACTCAATCTGGACTCTGGAGTGCTGCTTCATGGATTTTTAATGCTGGCTCTGGCAGGAGCTGGCCAAACAGGGGTTCCTTGATGTGCAGTCTTCAGAGAGAGTCAGGAAGAGAGGGACCCTATAGTGGCAGTGGAAGACACACTCTTCTCTAGATTTTCCCCTATGGTGGTCCCTGGGCCCGTGCATGGGATTACAGGTGAGCAGGAGGCATTGTAGTACCCTCCCATCCAAAGATATTTTCAGTCTCTCCATAATGGGCATATCTGCTATATTAGTCCCAGAGTGCAGTGCAAGGGTGCACCATCAAGAACACAGTCTTCATTTTCTTGACTGTAGTATGGCACTGCTCAGCTGTCCTCTCCTATCTCCTAGTGCTCATGAGGAGCAATCTCCTGCTGCTGCACAGGGTTATGCTGCCACTTGAGAAACTTCTGGCTTTCCCACTGTACAGATTTATGAGCTGTTCTATTTCCCTAAGGATTTAGGCTACATTTTATGAGGTTTCTGAGAGACTGGAGGGAGCTATCTCCTGCAATCATTGTTGCAGGAAAGAGGAATAGAAAAATGGTGGTAATTTTTTTAAATGGTAAAATAAGAGGTTAAGCATGTGAGGGCAGATATAGAAGGTAAAGAAGGATGAAGATTTAAAATCAGAAGGATGGATGGATGAGGCCGGAGCAGTGGAGTCTCAAAGCACCGAGGACTTCAAGTCAAGGGCATACATAACTTACATGAGGAAGGCATATATAACTCTTTATCTTATCTGTTATGGAGCATAAGAAGTTGTCTTGGGAGCTGCTGATGGTTAAGGAGCCTTTTGTGGACACATGTACATTAGATATGTACTTGGGGACCTTGTGGGTATACAGGCTACTTGTATGTTCAGACCCTAATGTTCCCTCAAGTACTGAGGCATAGCTTCCAGTTTCATTTCTTGTGTAGGATGCACATGTTCATGCTCATCAAAATTACATTTGAGAACCAGACTAGAGACATAATGGGGCAGAGGGAGAAAGGCAGAAGGAGATGCTCCAAAACTACCTGATTGTTCAAATGAAATCACTAGCAGAGATACACCATGATTGATCTCCTTTCTGAGTGGAGCAGAAGAAATTGTACCTCATCAGCCCTGCCTCCCCCCTTTCTTTATTTAGAAGAAAACAGGAAACTGTGAAGGCCATAAGAAGCAAGATTTCTGGTCATTTTTCAGTATCTGTTGAAGTCAATTGGAATCTGCTCTGTAAGAATATTCCTTTTGAGGCTAGCATTTACCCATGCAGAACTCGTTCATCCAGCTGTGCCACAGATGGAATACCAGATTGGGGAAATAGGTTTGTCTCCATAGTGTGGTGATGATCATGATTACAGATATAACCCCATGCTGATGAAAGACAGATTAATGTAAAAGCAGATCTGGAAAGCCTGTTTGCCTGTTCCACCAGCCCAAGCACCCTCTCAGACAAAGGAGGAGTTCAGTTCTTCTCCTTAGGCCTGCAGATTTGCAGGTCACTGACTACAGAGAAAGCCACATGCCAACATCCATTGCCCTAGGATTAAGTCTTTTGTAACTCACTGTAACTAGTGGTAAAGGATGGGGCAGAATTATAGACTTTGGTGTTAATAAGCCAGTTTCTGCCTACTCTTACTAATAGTGCTGCTCAGGAAAAAAGGAAAAAAGAAAACCTTATTCAGTAGATGTAAATGCATGTTTAAATCTAACTATGCATTAAAGTCTCCTTGCAATCAGCAAAGACAGAGATAATTCGAGGAGATAGATTTAGGCCTGCATGTTTGTGCTTTCCTAAATTAGAACCGATATTTAATGAATTTAATAGTAGTATTGACCATGAACTGGGCCATTACTGTATATTTTTGAACTCAGCATTGTCTGCTCTGTCCTTCATGTTCTCATTTCATCATATTTTCTTTCCTTGGAGACCTTTCCTTGAGCTTGCAGCATGGGGGTTGTAAGCACCAATTAATAGATAAGTAGAAGAAATACAATTGACTTAATTTAGAGATAGCAAATATTTAATACATACATATAGTACTCAGGTTCTGTTCAGCTGCCATTTTCACCATCATTGTTTTCCGTGAGCATGGCAAGTCTCATAGTCAAATAGTTTTCCTGTCTTAACTAGGAGACATGCATATATTATTCTGATTTATTTAATCTCAGCCAATTAATTTCAATCTTTCTTCTCAGATAGACTACCAGCAGTGCCAACACTGGTCAGAAAGAAGAGCTACATCCCTAGGTCAGTTAAAAAGTGCACCAGTGCCAGGATTCAAAGATCCAGGTTCTTTGTTTTCCTTGCTATGGAGAGATAAGATCTGGGATTCA
Organism: Rhea pennata; assembly: GCF_028389875.1. Taxonomy (NCBI): domain Eukaryota; kingdom Metazoa; phylum Chordata; class Aves; order Rheiformes; family Rheidae; genus Rhea; species Rhea pennata. The sequence goes on from NC_084664.1 coordinate 26,815,316, forward strand.
GGTTACAAGGTGTTTCAGTAGACAGTAACATCTAACATATTTCCCATACCCCTGAAGTATAGGCCAGTCATTTTCAAATTCTTTCGTTTTATCAGTGTATTAAAACCAACATTATGGTCAGATTCATCAAATGATTGAAAGATGAAATGAAGGGAGACACTGGCACAGCTCATCTTCCACTGCATCTGCTTGGCAGTGGTAAACTGGCATATCTCCACTTGGAAGAGATGCTAAAGGCAATGTGTTGGCAGTGGCATGCAGGGAGAAGGAGGACAGGGAATAGGATACAAATACGTAAGAAGGTAGATTTTATTATTTTGCTCCTCATGCAAAGAAGTAGTCTACAGAGCCAAGATTTTGCAAAAGAAATTCTTTCCACATTTCCAGCCTGTATTCTTACCAAACCCTACATCTTTTGAAAGCATGGCTTGCACTTCAGCAGGTGCTATGGAATTTTCTGAAATCTCATATTTCAACACCCCTATTGGAAAGACAATGTCAATGAAGAAATGGACTGGATCAACTTTTCCTCATTTCACTAGGAAACCTGAAGTCAAGCAGAAGATCTGAGAGACCAGATAAGCCACAACAGGGATGCAAGAGCTCTTTCTCCAGCTATATCCAGAACTATTAATTTTCACTACTGATGCTGGTAGCCACTCTTGGTGCCTTCCATGGAGCACTGACTGGGAACGAGAAGTGCCATCTTCCAGCAGGCCCCCATTGGGAAGCAGAAGTTTAAAAGGCAGACTCTTTCCATACAAAGAATAAAAACTTAGATCAGGGTTTTCAAAAGTGACTTCTAATTTGGAATGACTCAGTCTTTGGACAACAAATTCAGGCAGATGACTAATATTAGTCATGTATATAGAGCTCAGAAGCACATATTTGATTGAAAATGGAACTCTTGATTAAAGCACTGTCCTAAAGTCAATAATGTCTTAAACAATGTATTTTTAAAAATTCCTCCACTGCTGAGTCACAGATACTCTATTTTTCTCTTTAATTTATTGGGAAGATTGAAAGAAGCCTTCTTAGTACTGCCATGACAGTGCATTCAAATTGGTTGTCAACAATACCAGTTTCCCTCTGAAACAAATTAGCATGCTATTGTAGTTGCTCTACACATAGTAATTTTAAAACTCTTATCTGTGTTCCTCTACTCCTAGGAAAACAACAGATTTCTCAGATAAAATCAAAACAAAAACTTCTGGAATCTAATTATTTTTGAAATGTAAATTACTGAAAGTGGTGAATTCAAGCATTCAAGGATATTTTCAATTGAGTATTTTTTAGTTAAACAAATAATGTTCTTTATAATTGCCATACAGTGAGAGGTCGTATTTTGCAAAGGATAATCAGAAAACTTGTTTTGGATTGACCAATCCAAACTAGCAGTTATCCATACACCCACACAATTTTATAGAATGATAATGATTGAAACCTTGGTCATGTTTGGCAATTCCTAATTAACTTCATCAAGATAATACATTTCCATGAAATATTTGGATTTTGACAGAGTAACATTTTTAACAGAAAAATACTCCATCAAAAATATTTCAGACAGTCCTAAAGAGCTATTCAACTATTTCTTAGCATCAGGGGAATAATTACTTTTTTTAAACCAACCAGAATAGTTTTATGACAGGCTTTTTAATCTTTAAAGATTTCATTAGTGAATAAAAATTGTGGAGAATAAATGAGTAGCTTTACTTTTGAACAGAAGAGATTAGGTTTGAAAAATGACCTAAGGGATGCTGAAAAAAGGGAAAACACCGTTCCACAGCAGAACTGAAATTGTTTGGGTTACCATCAGTTCAGTTCTGTTTTCTATGCTTTTAACTAAAAATAAATGAATTTAAAGTAACCTGCAATGGTAAACAACTTAGCTGAAACTTTTACTTGCTCAAAAACTGACTGACTGCTGCAGGAGACACAGCTGGGCTGGAAACATCTTATAAATATGATATTCTGATGTTTGCAACTCTTTAAAAGACATAGAAATATCACTTATTTTCTCCTTTTCTGAAGAGATAGATTTATGTCTTTTTAAAGAAATAAGCAAGAAAAACTCGAGTACTTACAGTGGTGGAGCACAGCATTTTTATACTATCTGTAATATTTAGTATAGGATGGAAAATTTTGTGTTTCTAACAGTGAGAATTGCCATGAAAGCATAGAAACATTTCTACAATCACAGACTTTAAGCATGTTTATTTTAACTATTACTGTGATAATTCTTAAAGGCAAAAGTACAGATAGGGAATGAGATTTATAGAATTGTCATGAGAGGGACAGTTTATAAGAAAATATTTTTTCCAAGAATATTAACATATTAATATATGTCAGATATACTAACATTGCCAGGGGTTAGTTTTATTTTAAATTATATAGAGGCTTTGAAATATCGTGTCATAATTAATTTAACTGATTTACAGAGGTACAGTGTAGTGTTGGGAGATGGTCTGATTTATCCAAATCACCTGATATTACTGGGATCCAGAAGAACTCTGAAAGAACTCAAACTGCATTTTTAGAGAAATAAAGATGCATTATGGATAACTGCATTTTCACCACACTGGAAACTAAGGAAATAGCATCTTCTGTTTTAAATACACATATTGTTTTGGTTTTGTTCTTTTTTTACCACAAAATTTTGAGATTTAATATACTAAGCAAGTCACTATAATCACATTTTATTTTGTTTTCACTCTGTAGACTGATCCTTCAACTCCCCTATTATTAACCATTATTAACCACTATTTGTACTATTGTAATATCCAGGCAACATAGTCACAGATCAGTAACCCTCTCTGTTTAGCAAAGTAAAAACATATAAAGGTAAATCTGTCCATGCACCAAATAATAACTTAACTCTAAGTACTTGACAGGAGAAAAAGTTCAATACAAAGGGACTGTGTAGTACAAGGAAGAAGACTGTCAGTGTAATAGCCAGTGGTCTCAAGAGCCTAACCACTGTCAAGTTAAATAAAATCTCAGAAGAGGAGAATTTGTATGAAAACAGCAAAATAGGTATTCACTCAGTAGGGGGAACAGAATGAAGGGCTTCTCCCAGCACTTAGCTTGTTGGTGCAGTACTTGAACGCACTAAGATTGTTTAAACGTAGAACCGATAACGCCTGAGACATGAGACTCGCATGAGACTGCTACACAGCGCAGGCCTAGAAGAGAAAGCGAAGGCTAAAAAAACTGAGCGTGAGCAGGCTGAACAGCCATGGAGAAACAGGGGCAGGGCTGATGTCCCAGAAAACGGTGGAAGAAGACTTCTTCATAAAAATAGGGAACAGGAAGATATTGGAGAGATTATACAAGTCAGCCTAATTCAGGTAACTCACAGATGCCATGAACAAAGAATCTCCAAGACCCATACAAAAACCTAAAGTGAGGTGACTCCAGAAGAAGGCATGAGAACATAGGAAATGATCTACTTGGTCAAACCAATGGCCCATCTAGCTCAGCTCTGCAGTCTGTTCCCTCATTTCTTTCTCCCTCATACCTAGGATCACAGATATTGAAATACAGATTTTTAGCATGTGTCTCCTTATCCATGTCTCTTCCTTTTAGCATCTGTTTATCAACCTGCTGTCCATGAATTGACCTCATCCCTTTTGAACCTACTAGTAGTGTCTGCTCTCCACAGCCTCCTGTGGCTACAGCAAAAATCCAGAAATTCGCTATTTGCTTTTATCTGTTTTAAAATACTGCTCCCAATTTCTAGTCTTGTGGGATTTGGTGAGTAAGAGTTTGGCACTCATTTCATCAACAACCTTCATGATTTTATAAACCAGGAACATATTCCTACAGCTTTCTCCCCTCCAAACTGAAGAATTCCAACTATTTTGGCTTCTCCTCAAAAGGTGGTTGCTTTAGTCACTTCAGTCTTCAGTTACCTTCTACCGGATAATGGATCTGAATGATAGGTAGCATGGGGACAGGGTATAACATATTTGTAGGGTGGGGAAGGTTACAAGCTATGTTGTAGCCATGCTGAACTAAACGACGTCTTGTCTTCTACACTCGTCATATAATTCAGGGAAAACATAATAAGCAAAAATGGTGCCAAAGCCACACACATAATGCCAATGAATGCCTCTCTTCTTGTTCTTCTATTTAACATGCTATTTACTTTTTAATTGCATTTCAGAGAAACACTTCATATTACCCATTTCAACACTAGCAATATTGTGGCTTAGGGTTAACGTCATTTGCCCTTTGGCCTTCTGTTTACAATATCAATTGAGCCAACCTCCTTAAGAAAAAGAAAAAAAAACATTTGTGTCCCTTTGCTAAGACACAACAGAAGAGGGCATTGCAGTATTATAACCAGATGCAGAATAATATTTGGCTAATGGGAGTGGAACTGAAGTGAAAATAGCTCTCCATCATCAATTCAGCTAGGGGAAGAAGTCATGAAATGGCAGAGGTTGAATAGCTTCCTTCCCTGTATTTACTGAGCATTTAAGCTGGTCCTGTTTATAACTTCAGCTTTCATTGTAGTTTTACTGTGAGAGAGACTTCTTGGTCAAAGAAAATCAGATCCCAAAAAGACAAAGAGACAAAAGTACCAGAAAAAGAATAAGAAACTGCATTAGAAAACATTTCCCAAATTTACTCCCAAACTATATTAAATAAAGGGTCTGACATTGAAAACAAATATCCTTAAAAAAATGCATTGGGGTAATGTTGACAACTCCTATGAAGAAACAAAATGTGAAGTTTTAAGAAGCATTTCTAAGAGTTTTCTACAGAAAACTAAATACTAAGAAGATTTGTATCACTACAGCTACAGAGCATCCCATGAAGACGTGGGATACATCTTGTACAGATACATGGCTCTGAGGCTGGATGGGGCTCTCTCCTGATTAGAGTCAGCTTTGCTCTATCTCACGTGGTGGGGGGAAAGACAGCACTGCTGTGCAAGTTCCCTAGTCCCTGCTTACTAGGTGTTTAGTCTGCAAGTGATGGTGTACTTTTTATTTCTCTGCCTTATTGAGATGACAACTTTAGCAGAGTAGCTTTAGCTGGATGCACAACCATGACACCATTCTTTGTTTATCCTTGTTGTCCCTTAATGAATGACAGATGAATACAACAGCCTGCGAGCATGTCCCTTAGCAGCAGAGAGCAGTTTATAAATGACATTAAAAGCCTAGGAGAATAGCAAGGTTCCACTTCTCAAAATCAATAACTTGAATGCACTTAACTAACCCTGCTGTACCAAGCACAGACACGTGTCGGGTTTGCTTCTTATTTACAGGATTGTCACTTTAAAGTGTCTCAAATAAGAATTTAAAAAAAATGCCAATGACACATCTGTTTTGAGATATTTGGTCATTTTGTGTCAGTACCTAAAGTTTGAAAGAGTTTGTATCCCATCCTCATGGTGAAGTACCTTCAGTTGTGAAGAAGGGTAAGTAAGCAAAAGACTCCAGTGGACTGACAAGGATTAAACCATCAAGTTGTCCACAGCACTAAATAAATAAATAAATAAATCTGTCTTCAGAGATGGCAAGCAGTTATTATGCTCATCAATTCTGTGGATGTTTTGGAAGCTCAGAGGTTATACACAGATACCTAAGCTAAAATAAACCAACTGAATAATGCAATTTTGCAACAAGCTACCATATAAAGGCAGATTTTCTTCAATATTTAAAAAAATTAAATTATCACACATTAAGGAATGTCTGACACAGTAAGAATATAGATTAATATAGCTTAAAAATAATTTATTGCTGTAGAATTAAATTGCCCGTTGTGTCCACAAAACAGAAGCTGTGACAGTGATTAGCAATGATTTAGGAAGGAAGAAATACAGAAAGACAATAAGCTGGCCAAAGGTTCTGTGACTATTAGTGAAGAAGTTTCATGGAATTTCATTCTTACAAAATGTTTGGCTCTGCAAGCACACAAAACTACTACAAAACTACTGTTGTTTTTAGCTTAAGACCTAGCATTTTACATCTTTCAGCAATCTTCAAATAATTAAAATCTAGCCACTATTCATATCCTTTTGCCCCTTGAGTTCTGTATATCTACAACCTATAACACTCATGGAAAGGTACACAGCTGTAAAATCAAATACCAAATAAGAAACAAAGCTGATGTATTATAGGTGAATGTTTGTTAGATTTTGTGGTTTCCAGAGTCCTTTCTGGCACAGGTTTTTATTCTGTGGAAGTTCATTTGAATCCATTCCTTATGTAATCATTTCTTTACACAGGAAGGGTTGTTGTATACAAAGCATCTTGTCATCTTATATGTCATCAGTGAAGACATCTTGTCATCTTATATGTCATCAGTGAAGACTGGCAATTTAGAAATACATCTGTCATTGGCTGACATAAATAGGTATCTATTCCCATGTTCATAAGGATACAATAGAAGGAATTTGAATCAGATAGGGAAAGTAAACCATGAGCAGATGTCTGGTGTTAGGGTCCTGATCCAGAATTCATCCAAATCCCATTTTCATCTATGGAAATTTTCTCTGGCTTTACATTGTTCACAGGCACATACCCTCTTTCTCCACTGCTACTTATCATATTAGGCAAAAAGAAGTGGACACTAAGGCAAGATTCAGAAAAGGACTCAGGTGCACAAAGTATGATCCAGTGGAATTCAGACATTTATTTTTTGGACACAACCACACTTCCTCAAAGCACCTGAACCTCATCGACACTGTTCTTATGTGCTTTACAAGTCCCCGTATACCTAGAACTGTGGATCTGCACCTGCTTGTGACTATCCAACTCCTGACATAACTGAGCAACTAATTTGGTGCCTATCTCAGATCTAAGCCTGATCAACATTCAGAATTTATCAATTCCTCTGCCAGAGGCCACTGTGACTACATCTGTAGTTGTAATTAAAATAGGGCCAGAGCATGACCCAAGTATTGGCTTGCAATTCCCCAGTCTCTTAACTGTTTGAATGTATCCTGACTCTTGCAAACTAACATTCTCCTTGAGACTGTCTTGGTGCAGATCTTGAGGAATATTTCTACCCCATGGGATCAGGGCTCCCCTCTACAGGCCCAGCACATGAAGTGAGATACGAGAGTGCTAACTTTTCAACCTCGGCATTGCTGACTCAACGCAGTCCTAAGTTAAAAATTACAAGAAGGGTACATGTTTGTCTCACAATGTTGTTTTATGCATAACTTTTCATTATCAAGGTTTTCCATGCTGTCTCTAACATCCGAGTTAGGACTTTATGGCCTTGATGAGAGTACAGCTGGACAGAAAAAAACAACTGTTTGGATGGTCAGGCTCTGAGATTAATAGTTAAGCTGTCATACACTATCTGGATGCCTGTGACAAGTAGACCACCACGAGTCCAACAGGAACCTGTCCTGTTCAACATCTTCATCAACAACATGGAGAAGGTGATGGAGTGCACTCTTAGCAAGTGTGCAGATGATACCAAATTGGGGGAAATAGTCAATATCCTGAGGGCAGGTCTGTCCTTCACAGGGACCTATTCAAGCTGCAGAAGTGAACCAACAGGGACATTCAGCAAGGACTGCTGCTCCAGCTGCAAAGCCCTGCACCTGGAGGTCTTGGCAGACAGCAAGCTGAACACAAGCCAGCAGTGCGCTCAGCAAAGGTCAAGGGTATTCTGGGCTATGTTAACAGGTGCATAGACAGCAGATTGAGGGAAGCAATTATTTCCTTTTACTTGGACCTCATTAGATCACATCTGGAATACTGAATCCAGTTTTAGCCTCCCAGTTAAAAAAAATGGCATTGATGAATTGAAGCAAATTCAGCAGAGGACTACCAAGACAGTCTAGGGTTGGGGCACTTGCCCTATGAGGAGAGGCTGAGGGAACTTGTTAAGCTGGAAGAAAAGAAGGCACCAGGAGACCAAATAGCATCCTTCCTATTTATTGAGAAGACAGAACCAGGCTCTTTGTAGTGATACAATGGTGGGAGGATGAGAAACAACGAGCATAAATTGAAACAAGAGAGGTTCTTACATTATATATATATTACATATCTTACCATGAGAACAATCAAGCAGTGGAGCAGGATGCCCAGAAAGGTTGAATAGTCTTCACCCTTGCAGATTTTCAAGATTCAAATGGATAAAGCCTTAATCAACCTGGTCTGATCTCCTAGCTGACATTACTTTGAGCAAGATGCTGGATTACAGACCTCCTCAGATCTCTAACTTGAATCATTTTGTGATTCTCTGGTTCTATGATTCTTCATTGCTTTAAAGCTGAAGTTTTAGCATATGAATCTGTGGGCTTTACTGAAAGAATTCAGCATTCTTCTACTTTCTTTTGGGTCATGTAGTTTGAATTAGAATCATCTTATTGTTCCAAGACTCAGTGGAATTGTTCTTTTTGACAAAGAAGACTGGAAGTGCTAATTAAGCAGATGCTTTATGAGTTGTCAGTTTGCATCTCTCAGCTGTCACAGTAACACTGAAATAAATTATATGCATTATTAAAGGGTGAATATCATCAAACTCATGCTATAACTAAGGAAGTCTCCAAAGAGAAGACTTAATTTTCTCATTTTACTTAAGAAAATGAGCTATATTCCCATAACACAAAACATGAATTTTAAAACTGCAACCAAAATTACAAAACTGTAAAGGCTGATTTTAAAGAACATACGAATGTGTTCTTAGGAATTTTGGCATATTTTTAAGGTAGCAAAACCCGCTAACTTAGTAGATGCGATCCAATTTATGTTACCTGACACTGAATATGGGAACCCCTTAAACAGGGGGGGCAGTAAGCAGATATGCTTGACATTTTTTTTCTAAAAGATAGAGACAAGGAAGAAAAGGTAATGTCAACTAAGACAACAGTAAATGAGACCAAATAATTGCAGAAGCTCAGGATAATTTGCAGAAGCTACAGGATGCACTTAACCATCAAGTACCCACTTGATAGGAGCTATTTATGTATGAAGTGTTGCCTGAGAGAACCCATAAAAAAAGGTCTGAGCAGTAGATAGAGATGCAGCTAGAAATTACAATCAAATTCAGGCAAGATCTGAGGACTGGATGAAGAGAAGAAGATGAATGGACAAAGAAGAGGACATGAAGAGTATGGATGAGCACTACAGTGAGGAGGAAGACACAGATCCTGGGAAAGGAACAAAAAATAGTAAAAAAAAATGTCATGGGCAGCAAGAGAAAAAAAAAGCACTTAAATGTGTCTCTGTGAACAAGAGTGGTGTCTGGATGATTTGTCTCCCAATGTCATTTATCTGTCTGTGGATAGCTTTGAAACATTTGTGGTAGATGAGTTTTGGTGAGGGAACCAAAATAACACTAAACTGAAGAAAACTCCTGAAACATACGTAATGAAGATGTGGCAAATTTCAGCACCAGCTAATCTGATCTACTGATTTACTCTTGTTGTACCAAATTACTTGCTAATGTAGACACAAGTATCAGTAAGAGGACTGACAGGTCTCTCCCTCCAGATGCAGGAAACAGAGGGGTGTGTTTGTTGTGTGTCAGAAGCAAAGATAAATAACGTGGGCTTTTCAGAGTGATGAATAATTCCTATAACTGCAACATGTAGCTGATAGGAAAAACATGCCCAGTTGTAACTACTGTTCTTCATAATGCACTTAAAAGAGAATATCATAGAATCATAGAATCATAAGGTTGGAAGGGACCTCTGGAGATCATCTAGGCCAACCTCTCTCCTCAAGCAGGGTCACCTACAGCATGTTAGACAGGGTCGCATAGAGCCGGGCCTTGAAGATCTCCAGAGAAGGAGACTCCACAACCTCTCTGGGCAACCTGGTCCAGTGCTCCATCACTCTCACAGGGAAGAAATTCCCCCTCACGCTCAGGCGGAACTTCCTGTGCTTTAATTTCTGCCCATTGCCTCTTGTCCTGTCACACGGGACAACTGAAAAGAGTTTGTCCCCGTCCCCTTGACACCCTCCCTTCAGGTACTTGTACACATTGATAAGATCCCCCCCTCAGTATGCCTATCTCTTTGTTAAGACAGAAAGAAAACACAGATCTAGACCTGTATCTTTGGCAAACACAAACCAGAATGAAAGTCAATGCAGTTATATGAACATGTATCAATCGTCTAGCTTCAACAGTCCTTTCAGAACCAGCTATAAATTAGACGATCTTTTCTGATGGATAGAAGATCTTTTTTTGGAAGATCTTTTTTTGTATAAATGTCTTGGGAGTCATCAAATTAATTTCTGTGCCAATACTAGGGAAGTAATAAAAGGGATGTGGATGTAGCAAAGTGATGCCTGGCAGAGAGTACTGAAATGCCAATTGTCATAAGAAGAACAACAATTTTCACATGCATTTCAGAGTGTAGTCATTGAGCTAAGTGCATCTTTTTTTATGAGCTTTGCCATTATCAGGCTCTGCAAAACAGTGCCATAAAATGAGCAATCAAATGAAGCCTTAATCCTGACATAAACAACATTCTCACAGACAGTAGTGAGAGACTTATCAGAAAAGTGTGTCCAAAACTTGACCTCCAAAAACGAATACAGTGTTGGTGCTACCTAGTTATAACATCTTAACTACCACAATAGAGGAATGGAAGCATTAAGAAGCAAAAAGAAGTCAGATGCTGCCAGATGCCTCAGTTTTTGCAAATGTTATCCATAGAAATAGTATTTGCTTATACAAGAAGCTCCATAGCATACGTTAGTGTCACACAAGTATTAGCTGAATTCAGATTTCATAGTAAAATCTTCTAGAAACAAATTAAGGCAGTGTATTAATCTATTTTCCAAGTATGTTTTATTTTGGGAAACTTCACTGTTTTTTACTGAAGACATCAAGGACAAAATACTTGTTTCAGCCAGTTTAAAGTGTCCTTTTAAACTGAATAGCTAGCCTTGCAATCTGTATGTGATGCAATATATTCTTTGAATATATCCTTTGAATTCATTAGCAGTGAAAGTGAAATAGAATGTTGATGTACAGTCAGATTTTAACCATTTTAAAATGACTTTTTATACTATATAAGCAGTTTTCTGTCACTGGAGAAAGCTGCTATTTGGCTTTATGCTAGAAGTTCTCAAATCTGATTCAAAGCCCACTGACATCATCAGGAATCTTTTCTCTCTGACTTCAGTAGCCTTTAGATTACTCCAATGCGGTATTCAGACTGCTATTATGCAGGACTACCGGAACCAGTCAACCCCCGAACACAATGAGAAACCTCTTGCTGACTTCACCAAGTGTGTGACGGAGCCCATGGCTCTGGCTGGTGATCAGAATTCTGCCATTAACAGCCAACATAGCTGCCAAAAAGAGATGTCATGAAGAGACTTTAGCTGACTGTCATTTTCTAGGCATGGCTGAAAGTGGGATTGCTGAATCCTTGTTCACTGGCACAAGCTTAGACCTGAATGTGCCCTAAAATTCGTAGAGTTTTATTTCAAAAATATTTCTCTCAAAATAGTATCTATTAAGAAGAAGGAAAGTTACAGTGAAAATGACAATTAATTTTATAAATATACATTTAAAAATGAAAAAGAGAAGCACAAAGGAATTCAAGTTTCTGTTCTTCCCAGCAGTGGGAGGAGACAGATCCCAATCCTTTCTGTTTTGTTACCTCAAGAAAGACAGAGTAGATGCTGGATTTCATTCTAGGTAGTGTATCATCTGCATAAGATATATATATATATAGGATTTCCTGAGTTGGGGGAAGTTTTATAAGTGACCTGAGCTTCCTGGGAAGTTTATCTGTGAATCCCTTAAACATATGACTTGTTTTCCAGGAACAGAAATTTGGGATGAAAAGCTCTCCTGAAAGGGTTTGTCCCATGCTCCTGCTACTGGAATGTACAGACAGCAGCTGTTTATGTCATTTTTGATCAGGTTTGTTTCAGGTTCATGAAAGTTCAGCCAATTCTCATTAACAAAGCAGTTTATTACTATGAGGATCTGAATTTAGATCTCCTTGGTGAAATGTAAAGCACAACTAGTAATTTGGATTTTGTGTAGAGTATGTATACTTTCATACATCTTTGAGCACACTTTCAGAATATCTTTGCAAGGGCCTCATCTAACTTTCTAAGCACAGACAGAACTCACTGAAGAATGAGACTCTTCTTGGCACAGTTTTTCCTTACTGCTTGCTAATATTCTACATATCATTTTCAAAACAAAAATATCAGAGGCTTCTGATATTTCCCATAGGACATCATTAATATTGGACATATGGAAATCTATAGCACTTCAAGTGCAAGGACACTTTTTGAGGTTCTGTTGTTATTGATACCAAAGAAACTAAAGCCAACTAGTCAGAACCAACGATAATTAATTAAGAAAGCATACTCTCATATGAAGGCTTTATTATCTCCAGTGTCCTAGGAAATTAGTTATGTGTTTTCAATGGAACCGCAACCATGGTGCTGTCATTCCATGAGCAATAACAGAAAAGACAGCAAGCAATGAGTGCAATATTTTTAGTAATTACAAATTCCGGGCACTTCTTTCTTACTATGCTTGAATATACAAACTACTGTGTGGTGAATGGTTTAACATGATGCCACTTTCTTGCTTCTCTTTTATGGATTCAAAACTACCTGATTCAATAGTAGCCGCAAAAGGAAAGTACAAATCCCATTCTCTTCAGTGAGATGTGGGCATCAGAATGCAATTGAAATATTTACCTGTTGAATTGATTCAATAGAAATGTGATTCATTAGACACAAAAACCTCTCCCGGTGCAGCAGGATGTTCAGCCACACTGCACATGAAGTTCTATTTTTCATGTTTACGGTCAAACTTTCAGCACAGCTTTACAGTTAGACTGCAAATGTATTCCACCGCAAACGGAGACTCTGCAATAGTACAAAATCAGGCTTCAGCCACATTGCATTTTGTTCTGATGTCCATATAATTGCTGGAGGAAGACATTTTATTTATGCAGCTCTGCTGTATTTTATAAACAGAGGATGATTCTGACTTTCTAAAAGTTTGTGGAGAATTATTTAAAAGAAAAAATAAAAGCAGATTCAAGATCTCCCGGGTCTGACTTGTCCTATTTACAGGTAGCACCATAAACTGCTGCTTTTGTCTAGATGCTCTAAAAAGGGGACAAAGTTTTTTTAAGGACAACAGGTCCTTAAAACCAGCAGGTTGTTATCTGAGCACGGCTGCATCAACCACTGCTAAAGCAATATGTTCAGTCTGCTCCACTGCATAATGTATCTCCTACATTAAACATGACACAGTAGTTTAGTTAAAAAATATGCAAAGATCATCACTGCAAAGCAGAGGCAGCTTCTCCACCACTTTTTTGGCATTGGTATGATGGACACTGCTGTCATCATTTTGGCTGTCAACACAGCTCACAAGTGGAAAGGCAGGATTTTAATTTTAAGTAGCATTTGTTTTCCTCAGATAACCATGACCTTTATCAGAGATGCCTTCTCCTCATTGTGCTTTATCAAGAATGATACATTTGACTTACCTCCTAACAGCTTATGCAGAAAAGATGATCTGATGTAACAAAATCCCCTGTCATATTTATGTTTAGCATATTGCATCAATGGAGAGTTTTAACTCGATCTGTTAGCCGAAGGTCTTTCAGGCAGCTGAGTCACACATGATTAATTCTAACAATATTTTAATTTCCTTTATGATTAGGTAACTAATGATTTGAAATGAGATTTGGGTGTTATAAACTGCATCAGTATCAGTATTTTTTTTCTTTGATGAATTAATTATAATTGATTCATGAAGTGTCACTCTCTAGGGGCCTGACTTTGCAGGGCTTATTGATGAGGCTAAATTCCCATTGAAACCAATGAGCAATTTTCCTCAATAAGCATTGAAGGACCTGCCCTTAAGACTTAGAAGGTATAACTAGTGCTAGCTGTTGTGTTACTCTGAAGACTATAATTATAAACACTCAGAGCCATAATCCTAAAATATATTTTGCTAAGAACTGCAGCAGAATTTCTGAGTATTGTGTACCTGGAGTTATCCCAAGAGTTTTATGTCTTTCCATTAGAGTAATATATTACCAGCTAAATAAATGTAGGAATTTGAGTTGGAAGTAAGCAAGGAGTATACTCCTAAAGTCTTCTCCAGCAAAGCAACTGTGAACTACACCCTGTGCTGATGCAATTCAGTTATCTCCATGCAAATAAAAGACACTGTAGCTGAATACCAGTTCCTCTTAGGATATTTTCTTGTGATTTCCAGAACAGCTCTCACAATCAACATTAGAAGGCTGACAGCTGGGATGAGAAGTGGTGCAAAGTTAAATCAATGCAGTGTTTTTAGTTTTTTTCTTTTTTTAATGAGTGATTCTCATTATTAAATAGCCCTATTTGTATTTTATCCAGCAAATGGATAAATGCCATTTTATCCAGTAATGTTGTTAAAAAAATCTCAATTTTATTTTTACAATTAAATATATTGTGATTTTTTTTCTATTTTCTCAGTCAAGGTGTTGGCCTTTCAATATCCTCTTCTTATAGACTTATTAAGAAGTGAGTCCCTGAAATATGAAAATGTTTCAGAACCATTTTGCTGAGATAATTCCAAACTGCTTTCTTAAGCAATTTGCCAAGTATTTCGAGTGGAAAAATCCCCCACAAAAGTGGCTGTAACACTCCAATATGAGAACAATTTTAAAAGGCAATTTATCAGATACTAGTGTATTTCCATTTTTGAACCAGCTGTTTTATTAAATCTGCACATGAGTTAGAGCACCTGTCATCTTCTGAGGTCATTAGGTTGCTATGTAAGGATCTGGATGGACTTTTCTCCATTGACATCAGGGGGTGTTGAATCAGCCATGCAGTCCTGTGGGAGCTGAAGTTTAGTAGACTGAGAATGACCCCTTAAGTCTCAACATAACTTTGGTTTGAGTTTCAAAGCGTTAAGAGATTTCAACTCTTCTAGGACTGATAGTGACTGGTGACAGGGGCAGAGAAAGGGGATTTGCACTGACACTTTATAAAGATATCTCAAGGAGTTTTAGAAAAAGATGGACTATCTGCTTGTGTCATAGCTTCCCTGCAAAAAGTAATCACTTCAATACTGATTTTGAAAACAAAAACAGAAAACAGAGGTATGTCTCTAGGGGGGGAAGGTATCTGAAACTCAAAAAGCTAATTTTCTGAAGAGTCAAAATTTTGTGTAAAATTAAATGTTTTCCAAGAGCAACCATGAAGAATGAGTGCTATTTCTGGTGCTCATTATGTAGCCAAATAATGCTCCATAATTTTCAGGAGTGCAATTATTACTGCTCATTTCAGCATAAACATATGTCACGTAGTAGTACATGGCTGTACAATCACTGCTAATATAAAGACAAACAGTAACCTTACAGACTCAAACTAAGTAACACAAATAAAAGATCTAATCTTATCTTCTACGGTAAAAATAACTAGATATTATCACATCAGAAAATAAAATCTGGGAATCCCTCTGGAATATATCGGCAAACTACAAAGATGAGTCCACATATGACTCTGTTTTTTTATATTATTGTCCGATTATGGGGGCATAACTTCACCCTGCCCTTTAAGGGTAAGTAAGAATTCCTTATTGTACCCTCTGGATGTTGCTGATCACTGCCTTGTAGCAACTACTGCATACACAGAAGTCTCCTCTCCATGTCTTTACCTCTGGAAAAAAAAAGGGGGGGATTTATTTTTATGCTCTTTTCCTGCACAGATCAGAAACTATTCCCAAATAAAACAGAATATCAAGGTGACAAGGCTGGCAAAATACCCCAAATAATACCCAAATACTTGAAAACACCTGAAGTCAGATTTTGCCTACTTTCCATGGTAAATTTGCAGTATCTTATTCTGCCTGAAGCCAGTGGCACTTGCATAAGAAGGCACTGCTCTGTACATAGTCAGGGGTCTAGGACAGGCATGTGTTTTGCAAGGGAGACCTGGGTTGCTTGCGGTAGCAGCAGCTCCCCAGACTCAGGACGGCGTCACCAGAGAACAGAGGCACAGTGCCGTCGCGGTCCCCAGGACACCAGAATCCACCTTTTCCACGTCTTCTAAGAACTCTGGGCGCTTACTCTGAACACACTAGGAATTACAGTTGTGAGTTTCGTATCTTGTGACAGTTGACAATTCACTGGACTGAACTTTCTTTTCAAACAATCCCTGATAATGACAACATTTTACTGGCTGGTTTCTCAGTGCTAATGTAAATAGTACATTCCAGCCATAATTGGTAAATGCTATTTGTCTAGACATGTTTGTCCGGCAGATGTGACAACACTCTCATGGCTAGGACACAGGACTAAGCTGAGACCTCAGGAACAATCTACTACAGCAGAGGAGGGCAGCAAGTCACACCTTCTGCAAATTAGACCACAAGTTCACCAGACAGTGACATATTTCTTTTGTTCAAAGAAAGCTTGTCATTAAGATGTATTCCAGATGCCTCCCAGACAAGGCCCTACTGATGGGAATGGCTGTTTTCTTGGCCAGCACATCAGGCATTGAACTGGGGATGGCCAAAGCCAAGAATATAAATGCTGCAGTTTAAACTAAAAGATCAATCCTGTGTAGTGAGTAGCGTAAAAATTAATCTCCTCTACTGGCCTGCACAGAGTGAGCTCTACAAACATGCTTGCAAGAAAAGCATATAAGAAATTCTGAAGATGTTGCTATTTAGGTGCTATTTATAGATTGAGGAAGTTTGTTCCACACCTATGGTTGCTCCTTAAAAAAATGTTATTGTACTTTCTGTCACAAGATGAAAGCAAGCCTCCATCAGCCGGATATCTCTTTTGCTTGGGATTCAAGTAATTTGGATATTATTCTTAGTACTGACATTTAAAATCAGAACTGTGTGAGCTGAGTTTTAATATTCTAAATATTCAGGGAATTGGTATCAAGCTCTCTAATTCAAATGTTAATTTGGTTTTCTGAAAAGTGTCAGGATGAATTCTGATCAGCATTTCTGTGTTGCTTTCTGAGCTGACTTTTAGTACCATAGGGGACTAAAAGGGGAAAGAGCTGATCTAATGTACAAATTACTAGCTGATTTAGAAGGTCAACATTACATAGATAAGTTGCCTAAGATCAGTTTTACATCTTCAGCCTTGCATTGGCCTGCAAAACTGGATCTCAGTTGAAGAATGAAAAACAGGTATTCTCCCAGAAGACTGATCTGTTTGTTGAGTGAAGCTGGCTGAATAGCAGGATTTCTAGTTTGTGGATAAGTTTTTGGGAAAAGCAGAGAGGGTTATTTGGTTTTGGTCTGAATCAGACCAAAAATATTTTTTTTTTAATTTCCCATGAACTGGAAACTCGGAGAGCATTTCTGTTTGACAACACCAACACATGAGACTTCCTAAAGGAAATAATCTCACTGCAGCCAGCAGCTGCTCAGTGAAATTGACATTCTCGTTAGTTTCACGGTTGCTAATAACCAATGTCAGTTTCCCGGAGCAGCTGCTGGGGCTCCTCCAGCAGCCCCGCCGACCCTCCCAGAAACACCGCTCGGGTTCCTACAGCCCCCAAGTCCTGATCTCACAGCAGCTCAAGATCCCAACAGGGATTCACAAGTCCTTCAGACTCCAGACTATGGAGATTGAATCCACAGAGCTTTTAGGTTCTCAAATCTGGGAGAAAACAACTCTGGTGCAAGTGGCTCTCTCAGTGCCTCAGCTCTTCGGTTTTCTGATTCACCAGTCCTGGGTCAAT
This sequence comes from Rhea pennata, assembly GCF_028389875.1. Classification (NCBI taxonomy): domain Eukaryota; kingdom Metazoa; phylum Chordata; class Aves; order Rheiformes; family Rheidae; genus Rhea; species Rhea pennata. The sequence goes on from NC_084664.1 coordinate 26,832,994, forward strand.
CTACCTGGTGCAGCTGAGTGAAATCATTTAAAATAAATGCTTGCAGAGAAAGATTTTTGATTCAGTGAAAAAGAGTCAGTCTTCAGGTCTCTGGCATTCACAAGCTGTAGTGGCAGGAAGACCTCCTGCACTCTCTAAATCTTACCCTCTCAGTCTCAGGATGGCCTCATTTCCCCTGAAGGCATATGGACACAAAGAAGAGAAACGGATCCTCCTCATTATAGTCAGCTTAGTGTTGAAACACATTTCCCCTAAACTTGACAGAATTTCTATGCTGGATTCTACGGTAAGATACTTGAGCGTGACAAAATCAGCCTATTCATTCTGCCTTTCAGAAGTCATGATAAAATCCTATCAGTATAGTCCTTGATTTAGAACTGCAGAATGCTGTATTCCATGGGGTATTTGTAAGGCTTTGAGTTTGAATCAATATTAGCAAGGATCACTTAAAAAGATGGATATATATATACACAGTGTAAAGCAACATTAAAATTGTTCAAGATCACAGCCTACAGAAACAGAAAATTGTTAATGAAAAGTTGGAATGAGCAAGAAGCAAATGCAGCACAGTTCATGACACCATGATTACCTTTATACTAGTAATTTAAACATGCTCAGGACAGTTCCCTGGAACCGAGGCAAGCAATAACCTTCGTCCTTGCTTTACACTTTCTTAACTTTCAAAACAGGATTGTCACACCCCAGATGACTCTTGTGAATATCCTTGGCCCATGATAATTTCCAAACTGCACCCAACTACTCTTGGGAGAGTAGTCCCAAGTACTCTTGGGAGAGAGTCTAAGCTGGCTGAGGCCAAAACTGAGCCAGGGGCTGTTCTAACAGATTTAAGCATGATGATGTTCCAGTGCCCAGGAACACAGGCTGAAATGTCTACTCATGCAAAAAGAGCTCTAAGTTAATTAAGCATCAGAACTGCATAAATAGGAATCAAGTATGCAATTTCTTATCACATCAGGAAGCCACTGGAGGGTCGTATAATCTGAGTGAGGTGGGAAGAATAAGACACGATAACTCTTAATTTCAACCTTTCAAGATCTTTCTCCCCTCTAAGGGCAATTACCCACTCTAGAAGACTGAGTCAGGAATTTCTCTTTAATTTTGCCATGGCAAAATTATTATTTCACCAAAGAATTTTCATTTTCCACTGGGAAACATCATGATTCCCTTAGGAAAATCTAAATGCTTTTCTGTGGGGACATAAGGGGGAAAAGAAGTATCAAATTATTTTTGCTGTTAAATTAAAATGAAATATTTCTTGTCTGATTACTTTGACATTTATCTGTAGCTAGCTGAGCTGCTGTAGTCTCATGTGTGCTGTAGATCAGATTCCTCACATTCTTATTTTCCTCTATGAGCTAATTCCATTCAATAAACCGTTGAAACATTTTATTTGGGGATATCAAAAGGTTTTGCTACTGCCAAGTGTTGACATTTCTGATTTATGGTTATTTAGAACTTTTCACTCCCTATAAACTTCTGTGAATATTCTGAGTTATCATAATTTTCCACGACAGAAAATCTGATTGCCCAACAGTTTTCTGATCCCATTTTCTTATTTGTCTGGTAAAACCATGAGAAGAAATTAATAGACTTCTCAAAATTATTGATTCTATTGTTCTAACACTTGTACAGTATTCAGAATTCTGATCTCAGTTACATCGACGACACTTCATAGAAGTCAAAAATATGGTTCAGGTTTTCAGTGCAAATGATTTTTTTGGTTTTGATTACATTAATACCAATATAAAATTATCTTGCCTATAATTAATACAGAATTTTGCAAAATTTTTTCCCTTTAATACACAATTCATTAGTATGACAGACAAGAAAGAATTAGAATGAACAAACGTGATCAAATCTTGCTCACAGAACTTCAAATAGTCTATTGATTACACGATCACAAGTCTCCTCCGAGCATAAGAAATAATAGACAGGCTTAATGAAATAAAATTTCTTGTGCGAAGTGATAAAGTAGGTCAAAAAGACAACCTGAATCACATTACTGTTAATGCCACTCTGATGTGCTGGCATCCAATATATTCATTTATGTCCATGTAAGCACACAGATGTTGTAGACTAATTTTCTAATTCTGCACATTTAGCTAGTCATTAATAACAATTTTTAGGCTTTTATAGGACCCTATGACACATACCAACCATCAAAGCCATTTATCTTCAATATAGTTTTACCAGAAAACAAGCACAAACCCAAATTATCTTCTCTCTGCTGTCCACAATCCATATAGGAAATGCTGGAAAGAACATCTCTCACTATGGCAAAAGTAGCAAACTGCATTTTTTATAATTAAGACACACTTATTTCATTGATATCACTACGTATAATACAAGCCTTTTGCCATGCCTGCAGACTCTTTCAGTATTCCTATCAGAAGATAACATACATAATTATAGGATAAAAAGCATGACGATGATGATGGACAGAAGCTTTACACTAGAAACACTCATCAGAGAAATATGAGCCGCAGGGGGCTCCTTTTACTCAGTAACATTACACTCAGTATAAAATGTCGAAGATTTTGTAACCTATTCCCTAGAGAAACTTATTAAAATCAGACCACCTGATTTTAATATTTTATTTTAGCTTCAGACACAATCTGTATTAAATCACCAAAGCTCAACCTGAATTTAAATGATACTACAGAGAAACCTCTATCATAATCAAAATAAATTTAATCTGCACTGTTTGATGAGAGGGGCAAATAGTTCTTGTTTCCAAACTGAAAATGAAGAGTTCAATCAAACTAAAACCAGGTTTAAATATAAATTAAACTACTCAAGGAATATTTTACTGTGAGGAAGTTAATAAGTTGTTACAAGACAGATTGTTGATACACAGTAAAAAAAAGTTATGGATAATAAAAAATATTTTAATTCTAATTTTACTGATCCTTGGCTAGGAAATGGTAGAGTTTCCATTTTCCTCAACTTGCATTAATAACAAAATCATGTTCATTAATGCTGATGATATCACCTATCAATGATACAGAAGTGTGACTTAGCAAGTAACTTTGTAATAACATTTCCAGATATCACTTCACCCAAAATACAAAATTACAACAGTCACCATAACAACAGTATTCTCTAAGAATTTTTTTTCTTGGTAAGAATTATTATCAAACTTATGTTCATGGATGCATAAGGGCATAGATTACAATCAGTTCCCCTGAATAGCTGTCAAAGAACACTGAAAAGTTCTAAGGATGTTTGAGTTACTTTGGTTCAAATTGATCTTGAGAGTCCAATGGGAATCTGGTGTTTGATTGGATTTCAGTAATTCACCAATATTGTGGCTTTAGCCATGATTTATGCCAGTCAGACAAGTATGATGGCCACTATAGATGCAATATTCTCACACTGAAGCTAAAAAATAAGAGAATTAAGGAAAAAGGGTCTAGGAAGGAGAATGGAGTCAAAAAGATGTAATCCACATGGCAAGATTAGGAAGAGCCTTGGGAACAAAGAGGAATGTCAGCACATGGGCAGGCCTGATAGACTGAAAGCAGGTACTGTGTTACACGGGCAGATACTCAGTTAGGGACAATTGGTCATATGCTTCCAAAGAAGGCAACCTTGTCACATATGTCCTGTCAATTCTCAACAGTAAAGGATTTTCTAAGTCAAAATAAATCCATTTGTGTTAATGTTGCACCTGGGTCCCTAGTTGGTCAAGATGATTTGGTGCACGATACAAACTGGGCATGGTTTGTTCTGGTAGAGAAGATGATCTAACTCTTTGTACATAAGCAGGGAGCTCTGATGAGCTTTTACTGACAGAAGATTTCAGAGAGGCTCTTTAGACATTCAAGGGGCTAGTTATAATTTCTACAGGCTTTACAAAAATGAATTTCAAAAAGTACTTCTTGTACAGGTGAGTGCCACAATTGCAATGATCTAACAATGGCCAGTTGTTTCTAATTTAAATTTTGATGTAAACAGATTGTTATTAATTAAAAATCAATCGCAACCAAACACCTAAGATGCCAGAAACACGCTACAGCTTCCCTTCTGATCATGAACCCAACTAGCTTTTACTGCTGCACTGACTGAATGATCAGGAATCACCACCTCACCTGTAGTAATGTGGTGGTAAAGGAGCAGATATGTCTTGACACAACTCAAAACTGAAGCAGAGGAGGGGAATTGCTTCCCTTGCCCCAGTCCAGGCACAAGCAGCCCAGCAGCGACTGGTTTGGTTGAGCAAAACCTTTCTTTCAGCACATAAATTAAATAGGCACTTTGGATTTCTGGCTATCAAGCCCCAGTAGTTTTTTTCCCAGAACAAATTTTGAACATAAAGACAATCTGAACAGAACTTCCCTTTCTACACATGACTTCAAAGATCAACTTCCTTCCTATTCAAGATTTCACAGACCTCATCTTCCTTCTCATTTCTGAAATCTGACAGCTAGATTCCTACACTGGTTGCAATTTCAAAAAAACACTTCTATTCCTCCTCACAATCTGATTTACCCTATGTTAGCCACATCTATTGCTCACGTGGAAAAAATGAATACCAAGAAACTAATGTATTTTTAGCTGACTGTAATGTGACTTAGCAGCTGGAAACAAGGACAGCTTGTTCCATGAGAACGCCACTCGGTACTCCATATGGACACCACTTAGGAAAGTATTGGTACAACTTTAAATAACTTTCTCCAGCCAGACGTGCTTTCCAGGAACTTTTGCCATCCCCAGAGATCCAATCAGGCTTCACATACCATGTAATTTCAGTTGTAACAGCTTCCTCTCACACAGCTGTCAGCAGCAAAGTGCTCCCACATCAGTTGATGAGCCCTTCTACGCTGAAGTGGAGGAGGTTCAACAAGGGCAAGTGCAGAGTCCTGCATCTAGGGAGAAATAACCCTAGGCACCAGTACAAGCTGGGGGCTGACCTGCTGGAGAGCAGCACTGCGGAGAAGGACCTGGGAGTGCTGGTGGACAACAAGTTGCCCATGAGCCAGCAATGTGCCCTTGTGGCCAAGAAAGCCAATGGTCTCCTGGGCTGCATTAGGAAGAGTGTTGCCAGCAGGTGGAGGAAGGTGATCCTGCCCCTCTACTCATCCCTGGGGAGGCCTCATCTCGAGTCCTGTGTCCAGTTCTGGGCTCTGCAGGACAAGAGAGACATGGAGCTACTGGAGAGAGTCCAGCATAGGGCTACGAGGATGATCAGAGGGCTGGAGCATCTGCCCTATGAGGAACGGCTGCGAGAGCTGGGCCTCTTCAGCCTGGGGAAGAGAAGCCTGAGGGGAGATCTTCTCAATGTGTACAAGTACCTGAAGGGAGGGTGTCAAGGGGACGGGGACAAACTCTTTTCAGTTGCCCCATGTGACAGGACAAGAGGCAATGGGCAGAAATTGAAGCACAGGAAGTTCCGCCTGAGTGTGAGGGGGAATTTCTTCCCTGTGAGAGTGACGGAGCACTGGACCAGGTTGCCCAGAGAGGTTGTGGAGTCTCCTTCTCTGGAGATCTTCAAGGCCCGCCTGGACGCAAGCCTGTCTAACATGCTCTAGATGACCCTGCTTGAGGAGGGAGGTTGGCCTAGATGATCTCCAGAGGTCCCTTCCAACCTTATGATTCTGTGATTCTATGATTCTAACGTACTGCAGGCCATCCACTCCATGGTGGACCACACAGTATGCAAGGAGATTCAGGAACTCAGTAAACGTAACAGGAGTCATGCACTTTAATTGTTTCTAGAAAGAATGAAAAGAATCTGTTCACAATTTTAATGTTAAAACGAACAGAATCAGATACTTGCACTATCTCTTCAGAACATGTATAGGACACTTTCTGTTTTTTTTTGTAATTGCCAATAGCCATCAGTAATGCATTCACAAAGCTCTCAGGAAGTAAAAAACAGTAAAGGAGAAGAAAAAACCTGAAAAACATATAAACCAGCTGCATGTTTTACATTTACTCTGAAAACACTTCTAAAGAAACCTCTGTCCAAAGTTCACCACCTGATTTGCAGTGCTGCTGATTATTTGCTCTGATTCATAAACCCTCAACAGTAACAGTTCATAGGAAATACTTAAAAAGTGTTTCATGCTATCTTTTTGAAAACTAAAAATAATTGCTAATATATCTATTATTATGCATCTAACTGCCTTATCAACAGCAATAAGACTCATCTCATATCTGTCCATGAAGCAGGGCTTCTGTTATCATCTTATTTTTAGAAGTCAGTGATTTAGATGAGAAATCTGTCATAGAATAGGGAAAAGAACTCTGCTTGCTCTGTGATGAGTTTTTCAATAGGCAGTGAGAGAATAAAGACAATGATATGAGTAACTTTTCTGTACACCCCTTCTTGGTACATTCTGCATGGCTTTTTTTTCAAGATATCCTTCCTCAAAACCGACGAGGGACCATGCCAACTTTTTGAAGGTAACAAGCAACACTAAGGAGCATCTCTTGCAGCTTTTTTTCCTCCTTGCAGTGATTTATTCCTGGTCTTAAAAAACAACATGAGTATGTACTCAAGCCTGCCAAGAATGGAAGACATACTGTTTGATGGGCTTGTAATTAAACAGACTATTTTGATTATATTCACTCCACTGAATACTAACATGAGTATCATCTCCATCTCTAAATAAGTCAACTTAGTTACCATCATCTTCCTTGTCCTTTCTTTTCATATTGTCCATCAAGGTAATTGTGTTTTCCAGCAAGTTAGATATGTTAATTAGATTTTATTTAATTAACTAATAGCTAATTTGATATGCTGGCAATAATTTCAAATGCTGTGCTTTCCTTAGCATGAACAACGAACAATAAAGCTCTTTCCATGTAAAAAATGAAAAAATAGCATTAAAGTCCTATGTGCTAAATTTCTACTTAAAGAAAGATCACTATATCAGTCAAGTAACTACAGAAGTGCAATGTTTTACAATATCTAAAACTGCAATCACATTTGGAAAACGCTGTTAATGTGGGAGAGCAAGGCCACTTCAAGTCTGATGGTGCAATTTGCCAGCAAGTAACGTGCACTTCAGCTTGTCAAATCCTACAGTTATATGTCATTAGAAATTATGTCTTTTTTATTATAACATGTTCAGACAAACTGTAAAGTGAATACATATGTACATATATACATATATGCACACTCACACATATTTATATAATTTTAACAATTCCTGAGATGTCAGATGAATAAGACATTATTTTCTAGCACTATGTAATATTTGATTGTAAGCCTTCTTGTTAATTGCAAATATGTGGCTGTATAGATATTCGTTTAGGACACGTTTTTCTTCACGCTTTTCCTCTAGTATTCCTACTCCATATTTGTAATGCTATAGACCTCTGGCTGTCATCTGCATAAAGCTTCCTCTTACCTTTGTGCTAACTAACAATGAGACACACGTGTCAACTTTTCAGTTTGCAGTTGTCTTAATAATAACTTTTCAAGTTTCCAAACTCTAAGCTCCTTTCCACCCAACATGAGAAAAGCTGGTCATTTACTTGCTGGTGTTGTGGATTTTATTGCTGTGTTTCTTAACCTAAGTTAAACAAAGGACCACCTAAGCGTTTTGAAGAAATATCTGGAGGTCATTTTGGAAAAAGTGCTTTTCATTTTTCAGATGAAAACTAGGTTCAATTTTGCATGTTCATGCATTTTTCCCAGTTGGTTCTTTTGCATATGTGAGACCCTGGAGGCAAAAATGGCCATTATTTCACCCTCTACATTATTTCACCTTCTATAGTCTCATAGACAGCAAGTGGCCCACAGTCATAGCAGCTGTGCGCTGCAGGTCTCAATTAATTTGGCAAGCAGAAAAATAGTTATAAGCTAATGTAACGACCTTCATAATGTACTATCGCAACCTACAACATGTAAATGACTCACAGTTGGTGAAGCTAGCTAGACTGTTCGGATGTGGTGTTAGATGATTCCTGATGCAAAGTTGAGATGTACAAAATACTAAAGTCTCATAAAACAACTGGGTAGGAAAGATTGTTCCTCTTTCTTCAATGTTTCTACTATTCTATTTACTTAAAGTATTTAGAAAACTTTTCATATTAGTTATAGATTTAAAATGGCCATTCTTCAATTCTGTGCCATAAAAATACTGATACTCACTATCCATGTTTTTCTGCCGTTCATTTTCAATATGGTGCAAGTTTAAAACTACTTGCTAACTGTTACAAATGAGCACAATAAAAAGTTATTCTTGTTGATCAGTATTTTGAAATGATTCATTTTCCTTCTAATGCAGATCAGTCAAGTGCCAGCCAACAATCTCTTTCCATTTGCTGGAGAAGAAGCTACATTAGACTCAACAATACCTTCAGCGAGATTTGTGTTTCCATCACAGGAGCAGAGTCAGTTGCCTGCGGTTGGCTGGGATACCTCTAATATCAGGAGAGTGCAAAGCAGCCATACGATGAGCTGCAGCCAGTAACTGGCAAAGCAGAAGAGTATTGCACTTTGGAGATCTCTGAATAGTAGATGAGATTAAAATGCACTGCCTGCTTAATATTTGTTTTTGTCTATACTAGGCATGTAGTAAAGTTTACTGGTGAACATTTTATAAGTTAGCTGCCATGTGACTAAATTAAAAAAAGAAATTTAATCCAGCTGTTCTGGATTCAAGGCAAGACCAGAAGGAGATTAGGGCAGGGTTGGCATCATGACATGTTTCTGCCCCCTGGCAGACATCGAAAGGCCAAATCTGGTGACAATATAACCCAGAAATGTTTCAGAAAATAGCCTAAAGACTGTGTGAAGCTGACTGTGCAAATCTGACAATCTAACCCAATTTTAGCAGAATATGTGTTCATATTTCAAACTCAGAGTATTATTGCACAGCAAAGCTAAAGAGCACATTAACTTCTCTTTAGTGATCCTAATTTGTTTCAATCGCTTTTCCCATCTGAAATTTGCAATTCAATGCAATCAATTTCACTTTGGTTAAACACTTCTATGTGCTCTGATAAAAACAGGCAATTGATATTCTAATTCTGTTGTATTGAAACTAGCTGCTGTATTATGAACACATACGATAAAATGTAGAAGCACTATGGCAGTTTATGTAGAGGAAGCTCCCTTCTCCCCTGTTTGTATAAGAGAGATAAAATATCAGTTTGTATGGTACTTTTAATTTCAAAGGATTCTAATGTGCTTTCCAAATTACACCCTTAAATACCAAAATCACTTCACTTTCCATCTGCTATTAGTATGACATGTCAATGGAGCCTTCTAATGCTTTACAACAGTACCACATCATGATTTAAGGACTAATCTTGCAAATATTTTTTGCATACACTTAACTAGGAGCACTCAAGTACAGGAAACATTTCACTAGACTAGGATCTAGGATGGCAGAGAGAGAAGACTTCAATTCACATTTGAAACTGCAGGGAGAAAAGAAATATAGAGGTGCTATATAATTGATCCTATACTTATTCATGAATCTTGAATCATAAAAATATTTTTGATAAAATTTCAAAAACATCTTGTCCAATGTTGGCTGAATCAGAGGGTGACAGTGCAGGGATTAAATGTTTTGCAAGTTTTTGCTGTATGCTCCTTTGTTGGGAATTATTTTTAGACAGTATAGTTACCACCAACAATCTCATAAACAAACAAAAAAAACAAGAGAGTGTCCTTTACCATTGATAAATGATCAAAATCTCATCCGAGACTGCTCTCTGTGTTTACCCACCAACAATTCCTGCAGCACTCATTTGGTAGTGATTCTGAATAAAGACACCATCTAATGAACCACCCACTACCCTCTTGTATTCTTCGTTGATTTTCCATGGAGTTTTCAACAATCTTGTACCCAATGAAACCCTAAAATCTGATGAAATCACAGTGACACCAGATATCACATCAGCTCAGTACTCCACCTTCTGAGACTTAACCTGAGACTTAACCTTCATTAACAGCAGAGGCAATTCTGTTTGTAAAAAGATGAACGGTTGAAGAAACATTGGGCACTACAGTCCATATTAACTTAAAACTGGACCAGTGCATAAGCACCACTTAATTCATTTGAATGAGCCCCTTAATCTCTGTGCTTTATGCCTTCACTTCTGGGTTGACCCTCACTCTGATTTTCCAAACAGATAGTGTGATGCATACCTTCACCCTCAGAAAGAATGAAATGTTACACAAACTGTAAATATGATTAGATTTAGAGTTGGTTTAGTTGTGTATTTTTTTTTTTCAGACTGATCATAATACTCAAAGCAAAGGTATTTTGCATTGTATTATCAGTTAGATATTCTTTCAAAAATGAGTGAGATCACTTTCAGGAAGATTAATGGATTTACATTGTTAAAAAAAAATAGAATACAGAAGATGCACAACTGTTGCTCTTATGGTTGACAGTCCTCTCTCTTACAAATTCTACACCACTAGAACTGATTTCATTAATTTTTCTTTTGAATTAAGGTCAGCTGGATTATCTTCCCAAAAGCCAAGCTTTAGCTTCATATTTGTGAATCAATTACCTTCTATCCATTTTATGCTATTATTTTTTCAATCTTTCAAGATAAATAAAAAGCTACTAAATTCGGACAAGTATGTTTATAAATCAGTTGTTACATAGAGAATAATAACAATATTGGAAAGATTTCCATAGAAATGAGCTCATTATCTCTGTCTATTTGCGGTAAAACGGTTTTAAGTGTCTTTTTCTTAGGTAGTGCTGATCTAGTAGGCAGAGGTAGCTGTAGAAAATGCAATTAATAGACAAATGTGACAAAGTATGGAAAGTTGCACTCTGTACTGCCCAGTTCTATGGTTAATTTATGCCTTGTGTACTTCCCGATCCATAACTCAAATCAATAATAAAGTCAATCACTTCTGTCAAGAATTATCTACTGTGGGAATGGCAAGGAGCTGTTAAGAATCTGCCTGATCTACTGCAACTGTGTTGGTCTTAGTGCTGATTTCAGCTGGAAGGCGATCAGACTCTTAAGGTGTGATCAAATATCAGTCCAACGTACAGCCAGGATCCAGATGAGGTATGTCTAAAACAAAGATTGTGACGTATCTAATTTAATCTAGCCAGCGTTAATTATTAAATACTCAGTGTTTTATATTATAAAAACAAACATGCCAGCTGAAGTAAATATTTGCATCTCTAAACCATGTGTCACTTTGCAACTGTACCATCAATAGCTGCCTTTTGTGGATCAAGACTTGCATCTTCTGCAAGAAGATAAAGCAATTGAAAATTACTTAGATTTAGTAATTTAAGTTACTAGGTTCAACAGTAAAATATAGGATCAAATACTGATTATAAAGCAGATGCTACTACACTCATGAAGTTTGCTTTATTTTACAAAGTTTTATTCTAAGAGGTATAACACACAACTGTGTAGGAAATCACAACCAACAATCACAGATATACCTAGAGGTCAACAAACACAGAAATGTTTTGAAAGAAATATCATAGTCAAGCAAAAAGAATAAAAGGTAAAAGCATAAGTGAGAAACTAAATACTGAATTATAGCCATAGAAGCCACTACTGCCTACAGAATTCTTTTCCTGTCAGTTTATCCAGTGCAGCTATTTACTCCAGCTCCTTCCAAGACATACTCTCCAAAATTTAGATTTCTAGATTTTTTTTTTTTTTTTTTTTTTGCTATGACATGTCTAAAGAACCATACCCATTTCCTCTAACCTCTTAAAATTCCATTGATTCCTATTTCATTTCTGGATCCATTTCAAGCTTACTTTTCTTGCTTCAATGCCTTCCATATACTTGCTGGATGACTTTTCTATTTTCTCTTTTAACTTTAGGATTTCTTTAACATTCACACTTGCTAGTATCTAGTACTAGATCTCTCAGTTTCCTCTATTCAAACTGGCCTATGTTGTATCAAGACTCCACTTAAGTTAGCCTACTGAGGATAGCAGACTGGCAATAACTCACTTTCCTTTACTCATCTCCTAACCCTTGGATTTACTCGCACTTCTGTTTTCAAAGCCGATCTATAAAAACCATTTTCTTTCTGATTACAGTTCCTAATTTCACTCAGAGCTTGCTATAATTTCTTCATTAACTCTGTAACTATATAATTAAACTTTGCCACATTTTCTGTAACATCTGGCAGGAAAGAAGCACTCAACGTCATAGTATTACCAGAAAGGTTCTTGTTATCTGCTGCGTATCATCCTAACTAGCACTGTTTGATCAACATAACAATATCTGTCTCCTGGCTTAGCTGGTGTATTTTCTGATAAAGAAACAGCTTTTCGGTTTGATGTTTGTAAAACCCTGAGCAGTTGTCTCCAAACCCATGACAACAGTGCAATTTAAATAGGTAATAATACACAGGAATAATGGTTACCTACAGAATTAACATAATTAATAATGCACTGAGGTACATCAGAAAATGTTCCTTTCTTCAAATTGCACCTTGTTTTACTTGAAAATGTGGGGTATCACTCCTACACCCCACTCACTAACACAGCAATAAACACCTTTTCTGTACACAGCACAGGAAAGAAACTTCCTTATGTGACCCTCCTCGGGCCCTTCCTTGGCAGTTGTTTGGCACATCTCTCAGCTAAAGCTAGGAGCAAATTCCAGCACACAAAGACTTCAGACAACCCTGGGAAACTAGGAAGGTTCCCGTGTTAGCGCAGTGCTTACGTATTAACCTGCAACAGATGCGCTGACTAGAATATTGATTTGTTAAGCGACTGCAGCAGAGTTTGGGTTATGGTTGCACACAGTCCTTGTTACCAGACACCCACCAGTTCGACGTCAGCACAGAAAATGAGTCACCGAGGTGACTTTGGAGGCTCAGTCAGCAAGTACTGAGACAAACACGTCGGTCTGTTGTAACTGTGTCTGCCGTGACTTCTAAGATAGTACTGCCCTGGATGTTTTCCGTATTATTATCTCTCTTTCCTTAACGTGCATCTAAGATATCGAAACTCCATTCCTACGCTAAGCTGCAAGGGAGAAAGGATTCTGCCCTTTCTCTTTCCTCCAGTCTCCTGGCTATTTTATTAGGGCAGTGTCTTTATTAGGCGATCCAAGTCTTAAACTTTGTTTACTGGGTTCTTTCCTCTGACCCTAGAAAGGAACACACTGAGCTCCTCTGAGCTTTTTCCAAGCAGTAGCAGAAGTTTTCTAAATCAGCACGATTCTTGCCACTCATATGCTGAAGGGTGGGTATGAAGCTATTGTTATATGAATTTCAGTCTGCTACAACCTGGGAGAGTTATGGCTGGCAGCTGAAAAACATACTGAGATGATGCCTGCAGACTCTGCAAGATGACTTTGCAGTTTATACCTGGTTAAAAGATAATTCTTGTAAATCTAGAGACATTCATTTAAAGTGGTATTGCTTTTTGACACTTCCACCAGGAAAATTTTTCCCATACTCTTTCTCTAAAAGGGATTTTCCTAACCCTGGAAATATTCTTTCACTTTAAACATTTGTCAGCAAAACTCAACAGCTTTTTTCTTTTTTTAATTTTCTGGGGAGTTTTGCCTCTGCAAAGACAGAAAATAGGATTGTCTCAGGCTGAGTAGACAAGGATGGAAGAAGTTACAGAGATGCACTCTTTGATAGGTTTACATGTGTGAAGCGTAACACTCAGCAAGTATGAACAGGGGCTGTACACCCCTTAAAACAATATCCTCATCAAAATCTGGAATGAAAAACACATTCAGAATAAATTTGCACCCAAATAAAAGAAAGGAATGAAAACACGTCAGTAACTCAACCTCATTTTCTTAAACTTTACTTCTCAGTGTGACCTCGCAATCTCATGTAAATTAACTGGATAATTGACTTGTTACAGCATTAGGACTAGGAGATACCGCTTGATCTGTTGCAGATGGATACACTACAGCACACCATCATTATCCCCATGGTAATTCGCAAACTTCACAGCACTCAGTTGGAAAAAAATGCTTCAAAAATTACAGCCTGTGATCTATTTGATGAAGATTTGTCAATTTTATTCTGTGTAAAGAGGGCTTTAGAACTAGTGAGACTTACTCAGCTGTCAACTATGTTTATTTCAGATCCTGTGTTATTAGACAGTGGCTGTGATTTCTTCTGGTTGCCCCTAGGCACTGTGGAGTGAAGCACTTCTCCAGGGAAGGTGGACCTGCAGGCAGAGCAGTAGGTGGCTGTTCAATTTGAAGAACGGATGTCCAGAAATGCCACCTCATGGCAAGCAGAGACATCCCTGTCTACTCAATATTCTGATGCACTATACATTCCCAGGCACTTTAAACACATTTGTTTTCTACCTGCAGTCAGTCTGTGGATTCTCTAGGGTGGTGTCAGATGGAGTACTGGCTGACTGAATGGATAGCTGGTACCTGCTACTGATGTCTTGTGCCAAACACTAGCAGCCTCAAGCACATGCCTGTTCAAATGATTTCCAGGGATCTGGCATACGTGTTTTGTAATGATGACAATCATTCATATGCAGAAGTATATGCAGATACGTAAGCAGAGATAGTTTTTAACAACACCTGTTGCCCTAGCTATCATTGTCAAGATTATTTCTTAGGAAGAAAAAAAATGATCAAAATGTAACAGAGGTAGATTAAATGTGGAGAACAAGATGTCACAAACTCTATAATTGATTGCTTAAATGTAAATATGATGTCCTTATTGCCACACCCCAAAATCAGGGCCTGAAGTTAGACTGGTCAGGGTAAAACGCAGACATCTAAACAGGAGTGGTTTCAATAGGTGCTGTGAAGCTGCCATTTGTGGCAAACTCTCTCAAAGCTGGGTCTGAACCTTTGGGGGGAAATGTGTTCACTCTCACTCTCGTTTTCATTTAGATAGCCAAATATGGATTTCCTGCAGCTTGGGGAATCCAGATTTGAGGGTTTTGACCTGAAGTCCTCAAACAAATGTAACTTCTGCATGTGTTGACCTTGTGATAATCAATTTAAAATCTGCAGGAATATGTTTTTAATAAAAAATGTAAAAAGACATTAGCACTGTGTTAATAGGATGCCACCTACTGGACATTATCAACCTCCAATATAAGACTAGAGATAAATAAGTAGGACTGAGAAAACTGTGAAAAAAAATCTGCTTTGCAAGAAAGCTGCCTAAAGCTGGAAAAAAAAGGTAATAGCTCACTGTGTTCTGTTTCCCAAAAGCCCATGATTGATTTCTTTTCTGCCAGCTTTTTTATGCATCCTTTTTTTCCCTTGTGGTAATAACAGCAACAATAACAATACTTCATAAGCATTTATTCAACAAACTTTCTTCCTAACTCTTCCTTCTTAACGATCTGTTCAGCAGTTTTTCCTGTCTCTCCCTGCTTTAGGCTAGCAGGCATTGTCCAGGCTTTCCGCTGAAAACACCTGAAAGATGTAGTAGATGCACACACATGAGGAGATGTACGAAGCAAACATGATGGAATTAATATCAGGCTTCAGGGGAAAAATCAGGCTGTGCTTTAGGCTCTAGTTGGCATGGGTCAAACCGAAAAGTTAAAAATGAGGTTTCAGCTTTGAGTTTATATTTCCATTTTGGGGGATGAAACTATGTCTCAGCTGTGTTACTTAATTGTTCTGCTGCTACACTCTGTTTCAAAGTTATTGTTTTTGTTCTATATTTAAAATACTGTTCTTTTTTAGCAGGAAACTATCAGGCACTTTGGGAACTACTGCCTTGCAACCATGGAGTGCAAAGTATCATAAAGAACTGCAGAACTGACAAGAGTTTATAAAGGCTCTAAGATTAAGCACAAACCTTCAGAAAAGTGTGCAGTTCTTTGTGCGGTTTGTTAGCCAGAGGACTAACAAAAACAGAGGTCACACTCATTTACCCTGCAGACCAATTACACAGTTCTAGCAGAGTTAAAAGGCTTTGAAGCAAACAGGTTATATTTAAACCTACCGTTTCTAGACTCCTTTTCACTAACAGATTATTGCAAAGGGATCTTTAATAAATAAGCGGACTATATTTCTTTACATTAGGCCCCATTCTCACTTTCACTGTGATCATTCCTCATTACATTCACAGTGCAAAGAAGATTTAATATGAATCAACTCTTTGTACATAAGAATTCAGGCCTTAATATGAGCACTTTAGCTGCAACAGGCTGATGTGTCTCACATGTCCACCTGGGCGAAATCTAAAATGGGCTCCTGGTACCTAGTTCAGCTTGACTGAAGTTTCTGGGGTCACCACACAGAGCTCCAGTACTGAGAGCACCTCATATCAGCCCAGGCACCTCATCAGACCCTGAGGACATTGATTTTGTAAACATGCATTTTATTTTACTTTACCATTCTACTTCCAGGCTCAAAAGACAGATGGTCTGACTCCAGTCTACGCAACCACTGATTTAAATGTATTAATTCAGGCCAGTGGTTTAAGTTACTATGACTCGTTTATGGAAATGCCCATTATGCATTCATTGAAAAAGATGACAGAAATTATAGGAAGAGAAATGCACCATATGTATTTTTTTCATTACTAGATGACTAGATCTTCTAACTACTTGAATTACAGATCACTTCCTACATTTTCTCCTGTCACGGAGCAACTAGCTACTGACACACTTCAGTCACACCGACACGACGGCAGTTCTGCCAGTCACAGAAGCTAACTCATGCCCTAGCACTACTTCATTTCATTTCCAATGTGAAAAATGATTCTTCAAAAAAAAAATTACAAGGAAATAGATGATGAACAACAGAGGTGTACTTCTTGGATCAGTCTAATGATAATATTTCATGGAGAAAATTAGAATTCTTCATAGATTAGCATTAGACATGAAAAATAATAGATTGGCTGTCATACTGTCACTTTCATTAAAACTGGTGAGTTTTCACTATTCAGTAGCATTAAGATCACTTTAACATTAGCTCTTAGCAGTGTCCTAAATATATCAGTTTTTGCTCTCTGAAACTTGTACGTGCTTAAGTGTAACCTAAAGCTATTAAGTACCTGCACTGCCTTTAATTTCCATCTTAAATTTGATGAATGTATTAAAGTTTTAGCAAAAACTCTGTATTCAATGATGTTACAAGATCTTTTAAACAAAAACAAACTGTACCTGCCTGTGTCTGTAAAGTGCTGCTGCCTTCATCTCCTATTGAATCTCTTGGAACTACATTATAAAACTAAATGTATGTAATAAAGTCACATGACTACAGATTCTCCAAGTTATAAAGGTAACTCAAAGGTCAGAAACTGCTTTTGTAACCTTCGTTTATCCTTCTCAGGGATACGCATTACAATTTTTAATTCTTGTCCTCACACTTCTTTTCCCATATGAATCCTTTCCTCACTGGGTTGCTAAGGATGAACAGTGCCCACCGAATGAGTAAATAATACTTTACTTTCTTACAGGTATTCAGTGAATTTTATTTATTGAACACTCACCAAACCTTGCGTAGCAGACTGATCTCCCTATATGTTTTTTCCTGTGATGTTCACTACTGCAGTATAAATGCTTCACTGGCAATTAACTCACTTTCAAACTATCGCTGTTTGGAGAGAGATAGTATTATCATGATTTCACAGATGAGGAGCCAATGCATTACCTTTTGAGAGCTTGACATTTTCATTTTTTCATTAAAAAAAAAAAGACTCTGTGCACTCTGTAGCTCAGCACAGCATGGGTATGAAGGATGAGGATGCAGTATCTTAGACATGGGAGGAAAAATGCTTCAAAAGACATTTGACAGTGTATCAGTGCTGTCATATAGGTTCTTGGTGTGAGCACCACCACCACAATGTCCCATAGCTCATGAAGCACTTGTAGATGCATTCCCCCTTGGAACATTCAGTTTTATTTCCAGGTGAACTGCGCCTACATTTTTTCAAATTCTTGTGCCATTCTTGGACCATGCAATAGATTCTCTTCCCCCTTCCAGTTCTTACAGAAATGCTATTATTTCTGCCACTTAGTACATAAATTGATATCCCTAATCAGAATTCCAGTTCTTTTGTGGTGATTGTCTCTTTCAGCTCTTTCTCCTTTCCCTTTCTTTTGGATCTACTTGGATACCTCCTTTCCAGACCAAAGTAGTTCCCTGAGTCATAGGAAAAATTAGGCTGGAATGAACCTCTGGAGATAATCTAGTAACTCCTCTGCTCAAAGCAGAGCTAGCTTCGAAGTTAGGTGTGGTTGTTCAGGGTCACATCCAGTTTTGAAAATCTCCAAGGATGGAAATTTCACAGCCTCTCTGGGCAATCTGTTCCAGTGCTTAAGTTCTCTCATTTATCTTCTCTCTAACAGTTTGGATCTGACTGTGATTTAGAAATGACTCCTGTATTGTGTGATTAACACTATTGATTTCTAGTGGCATTCACTCCAGTAAGATTTTCTACTATTTCAAGGCCTCTCTTCTTCCACATACCTTGTGCAGGTTGTATGTCAGCATGCACTTTTGAAATGCTGGCTTCCAGACAGAGTGTTGGAAGGCATTAATTAGCTGCCCTCCTTGTCTTAGCTCATCTTCCAATACCAAATTGTGCATCTAGCAAAATGAATACGCTTGTTAGAGAGGGTTTGGAAGTGATGTCATCCAACATGAGTGGGTTGTTTTGTTCCTGTATCATTGCTTGATTATTCTAGTGTTGATTTGTTCCTGATTCATTGCCTTAAAGATCTTTAATATCAGCCCATATGTGGAATACCCTCATTTTTCTTCTCTGTTGTCACCACTGAGTGTACACTCTCTCATGGCTTCTACATTTCTCTAATTAAGGTCTTTATTGCCAAGAGGCTCAAAGTTAGAGATAATAGTTATTGCAGTGGAGTATGCACTTCTGGTACTGCCTTACAGCTAGATCTTGCAGCAAGCACTTGACTTCCTCTGTCTTCAAACGCACATAAAAATTTCCTACTACACAGGCCAGCCAGGCTATGTCCTTTTCAAGCTTTCATTGTCTTTAAGATTTTCAACAATTTTAAAGTATAGTTAAAATTCAAATTCAAAAATTAATTCTGTTGGAGAATCTATTATACAGATATCTGGATATTTTCTTTTTACTTGGATTTACATCTACACAGAACAGATATTCTTGTACTCTACTAGTCTTGTTATGTTTTGTGCCATAGGTTCAATTTTTCCCATAGCCAGTCCCCAAAACTGTACCCCAATGTTAATGCTGATTTTTATACCTATTTCTTCATTAAAAAGGTGCATGTCTCACCATTGTTATTCTCTTTTTTCTTTACTGTAGACAAAAAATAATTCTACAACATTGCTGCTTCCTGTCTTCTCCAGAGGCAGTCTTCAGTTACGTGCACCGAAGGCTTTGTTCTCCTCAACTTGCTTTGCAGTAAAATAAATCTTCCCAAGCACTTGGCTTTCACTTTTGATTGTGTGATACTACTTACATTCACTGGCAATTTGCTGGTTTTGTGCTGTAGGCTTTTCTTCTAACATGAACTGACTCTACCTGGGACTGTGCATATGAGCGACTGCTGACCTCCTGCATGTTATTGTCTACATGTCATCATTACTGAGGCACCCTTTCATCTGGTCTGGATGGCTTATGCTCTAACCATTCCAGTGGTATCACAGGATGTTCAAGTGCCCTCTACTAATGCACATCCCTCCATTTCTTTTTTGTCTCATCCCATTAGAAGTTTTCTGCACTCCACTCTCTGCAAGTAGTCTTTTTCTAATCTGTTACAGCTGGTTGATTCACTCACATCAGAGGACTCAGTAGGTCTTCAACTTTCCTAGGATTTCTTCTCTGAATGGAGAACTCTTTGTATGCTTCAGGTAGCTTCAACAGTACATCCAGACTTCTTCTGTTTGCTTCAGTAAGTTTTCCCTTATAGGCATCTGTAAACGTTGTCATCTGTCTGTACAAAATAATACAAGAAAAAGAGATGCTTTCTCCCTCCTCGCCTGAGGTCCTGCAAAAAAAAAAAAGAACTGCTTCCATCAATTCAACCTGTGCACTGAATGCACCCTTTTTAGAAGTTCAGAGGCTTCTTTCCTTTCTCTGTATGAGGAATATAAAACTTTTCTCCAGATTTTTCCCAGCAAAACAATGAAACTCAGTCTTGCTCTGATACTAAATACAATGAACTAAACAGAATTGCTTAAATTAATACGGTTTTCAGAGATTCAGATTTTCTCTGTCTACACCTTGCCCTCTGAAGCTCTGCAAAATAAACATATGAGTGAATGTCAGTGTTTTAACCATAAAAAATCAACATTTTAACTACACGTGACAATATAACAGTTCATTAAAGGAACTGGAACCCTTAGGTACTTTGAACAGATCGCTGTGAATGGCACTGAGTTGCTCGCAGCAGTAGTAGGTTGACATCCTATAATAAGACCTGAAGGAGAACAAAACAAGAGGTCTTCACAAGTATTTGCTAATATCAGAAGATTGGTAAGGCTCAGAAAGAGTGTCTATGACTAGGGACATTGTCATGGGCATTGGCTCCCTCACCTTGATCTTCATTATGAAATTCTCTTCCACTCCCGTATCCTCCCTGATGTTGGTTTCTTCCTCTCACCTCATTTCTTATCTCTGTTCATCCATACCATTCACCATTCCTAGCCAGACCCTAGGCCTTTCAAAGATTTCTGCCATCCAAGTACCAATCTCTTTGCTTGGTCCTCAGGTCTTCCTCATCTCCTTTGCTCTCCTCTTCTCTTCGCTTGTCCTCTGTGCTTTGGCTCTTGTGCCTTCAATTAGGCAGCACAGACCGACTTACAGGACTTCAAAACTGTGACTTCAGACCAAAGTTCTACAATGATCTGGACTGTACTAGTGTACATGCGCGTGTGCGCCCATGAATGGGTGTGTGTGCACTCTTACATAAAAAATAAAAGGTTCAGTCCTAACTCAGAAACTATCTACTGCCAAGTCCATTTTGTGCATCATTGTAGCACAAGAATTTCTCAGAAAAAGAGCAACCAGAACATGTGGACATACACAGAACAATATACCCTGCACTAGACAAGATTTTCAAAGACAATGAAAACTATTTGCCTAAATTTTTCAAATAAATTCATTCAAAGGCAGATTCCAGAAGTTCTCAGCCCAAAAGCTGAAAGTTTAGAAAAGCAGTAAGCTGATGAAACCAATATACTTACACACATATACATATACATACATACACATATGTGCAGTTACATGCCTGTGTTTGTACAGGAAACCTAATGTTAACCAGATTCAGCCTCAATATAGTCACATAGTAGATCTCAGATGTCTCAAAACAAAGTTGTATCTCCTGGGTATCTCCTCTAGGCTATTGCATCTTTGGAAAGCTATGGCCATCCAGAGTGCAAGACACATTATATTATGGTGCATAGCTGAGATTCTCCTCAACTCCAGAATTAATTTTAGAGTGAGAAATAAAAATCTAGTTGACATAAAATAATTCCTGCCATTCATTAATGTTTCCTTTTTCATTGAAAAAAATGGATCATTTTGAACAGTAAAATTAGTTCTGAAACATAGCTTATAATAATCCACAGGAAAGTAACTGGCATATCTAACTATCTTTAATTGTTATATGCACTATGATTTCTCCACGTGGAGTTATATTTGTGATGAAAACCATAATCCATCCCTTTAAGAAATTTGTTATCAACCATATTCTGAATATATGTCACATGGCTATAATGCATCTCATGAGCTGCATTACAACAAGTAAGACATTGACCACACAGCACAGGTATATTTATGTAAGCAGAGAAATGGTAGAGTTTGATACTGATGAAACCTTGTCCCGGTGTTTTGTTCGACTATGAAGATACTTTCAGATAATGGACAAGGTTCCACAAGACTCTCTCTGTTTACACCTTTTTCCTGCTTAATCGCACCCATTTCTCAGACTCCATAGGCCACTAAGCCCCACTTCTTTCCCTCTTAATAAAACAGAGCCTGCTACTGTTTTGTCACTCTGCAACCTATTTCACCACAGACTGATCTAAAATATAAAGATTTGTTTAATTTCTGACATTGTGCAAACAATTCAAACAGTTTTAAGCTGCAGTGATGTTGCAGTACAGCAATGACAAAACGTTGCAGTGGGCAGGAGGGTTTTCTTTTCTTTTCTTTTTTTTTTTTTTTTTTTGATATTGGATGTGGATCTTGAAGATGTGAATTATTTTAGATGGTAAGTGAAAGAGAAGAAATGATACAGTTATGTGCCACCGACCCATAGCTTTTTCCAGTGATGAATTCTGACTACATTAGATATTTCACAGGATGAATATATTCCATGCAAAACACTGCCTGTTTGACTACACTGCCAATAAAGTTAGCAGGAGTATAAACACTCATAAATCCAAATGGATACGTGCTTTCTTTTCAGTGCTGAGATCACTCCAGACTTAGGCCTTTAAGAAGCACATACTATCAAATACCATGAGACCTACAATAAAAAAAGCAGAGTAGACAATACTGAGGCTGCTAGATCTGTGAGAACATATGGTAACAATGATTATTATTTATTACTTGATGCTACTTCGACCTAAAATGTACTTGGCAGCATTCAAACACAGGGGAAGATATTATATTGTAATGCACACGGCTCAAGGACTTAAATGAGTCAAGTAGTTTGTAGTAGGGGATGTGACCCTCAGAAAATTAAAGTCAAGTCTACCTGCACCCAATTTGTTCCTCATCACTGAGTCTTTCTCAAGACTAGGACTTAAAGGATTTTCTAAACTCTAAGCCCTACAACTCTGCACAGTCAGGAGAAACAGGATCAGCAGACTACGTGTTACTTTTTCAGCTTCTCAAAGAATGTTCTTAAACAGTCCGAAGCAAAGCCACTGAACTTACTGGAGATATTCTAAATTGGTCTGACTAAACTGCCCTTTGGATGAGCCCCACACTCATATTTGCTGTTTTCATTTGTGAGAAATACAATTTCTGGAAGAGCTGCAATATAAAATGTTAAGATTTAATAAGCCCCTCAACCACTTGTGTAAGTGACTAAACCAGTATGAATGAAATGTCAAATCAATACATTGTAAATGCAAAATTTAATACTGGAGTACAAATGAGATCTCCTCTGCTACGGGATATACTGGAAGACAGTGCTCTCAATTAATTAGGCATTTTGTAATACAACTTTCCAGAAGGTCGTCACTACCATTAAATGCATAAGTGCACATGTTTTAAAGGCATCTCCTCTAGCTGACAGTGTTCTCTTTGGTGTGCAAAACACTTTCTTTTCTATTTTTTTTCCTGTTGGATGCACTCTCTTTTCTAGTGTTTCACCTCCCCTTTTTTTTCTCTCTAGTCTACTTTACTTCTTTCTGCATCCCATACCCTTTAGTTTTCATAGTGTTCCATGCTAGCAGCACAGTAAAAAATAACAGCAGTGAACCTTCCCTCTCACTTAAACTTTCATATTGCCTGGGGAGTAGGGATTTGGAGAGAAAAGAAAATGAGGCTCTCAGTAGGAGCTGGCCTGGCTAGTGAGAACAGGATTTCTTACCAGAAGAGATCTAACTAGCTGCATGAAGAAAGTCAGTAGTCTTAGATACCTTTCTCAGTTCCAAACAGCTATGAAAAACTTCCCTAGGTAATCAGGTGAACTACTGAAGGTGTAAGTATCCTTTTCCCCCTATCCTTGAGCATGTATGGTTGAAGGAGACTGCACTTAGCTCGTTTAAGAGATGGAAATGTTCATGCTCACAGGGTGTTTCAGGCTGTACGTAGTAGTTTGGAGAAGGACTATCACAACAATCTAAAGAACATCAAATATTTTTTGCTGTTTCTTATGCTCCAATGAATGGAAGATGACATTCCTTAATAGCTAAAGAACTGAGACTTTATGGACATCATTTGTTCCTCTTCTGGGAGGAATTACACTCATCCTTCAAAAGATGCCTACCATCTGCTTGCTAGTTGATATACAGCAAAAGGGGGAGCAACATAAGAAATGATCCAAGTGAGGAAGCAGCTACACAGCCATGGGTAACGAAGACTATAGACACACGAACGGAGAGACAACGATAAGGAAGAGCTGGAGCTGTGCACAGGACAGCATGCCTGTGCAACAGAAAGGGAGACACAGATGGGTTCTATACCAAAGACAGTGTGAAGCATGATCAAGCTAGTATTTCTTCATGGGGGGTTAAATTTAAAAGGACAAATCACTTTTGGGGGTCATGTTACTATAAGGATAGCTTGATTTGCTACAGACGAACTACTCTAGCACACATATCCTACAGTGAAGATCCACATACAAACAGTATCAATGAAACATTTTATGATTTTTCTATGCAGTTAACACTCATGACTGATGGAAACTGGAGAGAAATCAGATCAGACTAACAGTAATGCCTCTGCTTGCATCACAGATAGATTACTGCCTTCCCATATTTGAGCATGCCTTAATATTGGGGCCTCTTATTTAGGGGGTTAGGTTTAGCTCAGTTGGTTAGAGCGTGGTGCTACTAATGTCAAGGTCATTGGTTCAATCCCTGTATGGACTACTCGCTTGAGGGTTGGATTAGATGATCTCCAGAGGTCCCTTCCAACCATACCGATTCTATGATTGCCTGAGATAAATGGAAGTGGCCCATTCACTCCATGAATTTATTTAGTTTTTGATTACCTTTCTCATTCTTCCATTAAGCTGTAAAATAGTGCCATGGATTACAGTAATTTCTGTTATGTGAGCACAGAAAACTAAGTAAATATTTCACCATAAAAAACACACACATAAAATTCAGTCAGTGTTTGAAGAGATATTGTGCCAAATGTAGAGTCTTATTCCAGTCACTACTAAAATAGTAAAATAGAAATTTTGTCTCTTTTTCTTTTGCAACTGTATCTCAGCAAAACCTTAACTACATAGCTTTGACATCTTTCTAATAACAACACTGTTTTAAGAAGCATTTCACATCATTTAAAAGAGTTTTTTTATTGTCAGCTTAGTTGTGATAAGACACAATTTGTCTTGACTCAGGAAACCTCAAAATATGTCTGTGAACTCACTTGGCATTGCCCACAGAAGTGTCCAATTTCTAGGGCAAAACAACAGAATAAAAATCTGTTTTTCTAATTGTGGAGAGGCAGTTCAGCATTTAGTAGCATATTCCAGAAGAGAACGGCATTTCAAACACCTGCTTCTGAACAAAAGCAGTTTTCTAACCTGTGCTTTGTCCCAAGTTAATAAAGACATTTTAAACCACAGTGAGCATGTCAAAATCACCAATAGGCATACATCACTATCTCTGTATTATTTTAAAGTATATATTGCCAGAGCTACTATAAATAAAATACCAGTTAAATCATAGATTCAAAAGTATTGCAAAATTTATCAAGTGTATTTTTCATCTAACTCTTTATAATAGTAAATAATGTTCAGCAAAAGCCACAGACAAAGGGTGATACATTCTTATACACACTGCTGTATATAACGAAAAAGAAAAACATTTGCTGGACAGTGCCATGTGAAACAAATTGTTTATTTTCAAAAACTCTATTAAAGTGTGATGTAAATAACCAATTCTGCCAAATCTGTGCCAGGTCTTCTATTAGGAATAACTTAAAAAAATGATCAAGAAGCCAGACTGCAGAAGCTTATTTTAAAACAGATGCCATTCCATGTAACCTTTACTAAACAAGACAGGATTACCGTGAATAAACAGGTGCAATGCAACTGTATTCAGCCATAGTGGATGCATAAACTGTATTTTCCATTTTTTTTTACTGTCTGTACAAATAGAAACACCGGCACCACATCATCAGCCCACCTCCTCCTGGATCCAGGAGATCTCTGCAGGTTGCCCTGGGTCTGAGGTGCACAGACCAAGCTGATCCTTGCAGTAATCCACCTCTGAGGATTGCAGCACTTCAGGAGGCAACTTTCTAAAAGCCAGTACTGACCTGCCCATCTGCAATACGATCCTAAATTCAGAAGACATTTGGGGAACTATGGAAAAATCCATGGCAGTGTAGTTCTGATGTGCTTTATAGCTACTCTCACTCTCAGTGCTATTTATTACTAAATATGTTAAATGGCTCCACTTTCACCTTGCGGATGAGTATCAACATTTCTTGTTCTTCCTTGGTTTAATGGTAAGTCTTTGCATGTGCCTATACAAGCTAGCGTACAGGTAGTCAAATTAAGCCCTCCATGAAAAGGTAACTACTAGTCCCAAGTCCTCCCCACTCTGTCAACCCATACCCTTATCTAAACTTCACCTCTAAATTATAGAGACGATTAAATGGCTCATCTGCTCACAGGTCACCGGTGTGTTCAACAGACCACCCAAAATAAGAGTCCTTTGACATTTATGGGTATCATCTTAATTAAAACGGTATCCAGCTAAAACATATCCACAAATACAAACTTTAACATCAGCATGGGTTTCCCGGTTGTTACTGCTGGGTGAATACCAAACCCAGAATTGCTACTATTGCTGCCGATGATTAACTGAGATATGCCAACATCACTGCGCTATGTGCACATTGTGTTAGCCAGTGCTATATACAAGCAATCCAGTGTCTCTCCAGTTCATTGGTAAATCCAGCTCAAATTTCATTCAATATGAAGAACAGACTTTTAAAAACAGTCTTGTACATAGATTCTCTGTTCTTTCTGCTTGCTTATCCCACCACCAAAAGCCATGCATGGAGCATAACTGTAATAACAACAACAAAGCTTCACATATGGTATGTGTGTTATTGACCTTCAAGCAGAAATCTTTATTTCAATTAACAGCACTATTTAGTAGTCTAATCTTTCACAGGTGCATCAGAAGAATCTGAATTACACGTTAAGGAGATCTGTAGTTAGACTTACTCTGCATCAGAAGTACTTGTTACAACATCCTTACTGTAGCAAGTACCCCTCAGACAAAACACCACCTCTACAACAGGGTGCTAGGCAGAGATCCGAGGACTAGCTCCAGAGCAGCTATTTCAGGTATTGAAGCAGTGCTGTCACGTATGCACACAGCTGCCCCGACGTCAGTGCTGTGCTCCTCAGGCCTTGGCTACGGGGCCACGTCTTGCACTCCTGGCACGTGTCTTAAGCTGCTGTACCCGAGGCCTCTCACAGGCAGACCCACACCTTCCTGCGCAGCCAAATGACTAAAAGTAATGCCAAAGGAGAAAGTGGATGTAAAAGACCAAAAAGCAGCACAGAGCACAATATGTAATTATATGCTGTTACTTGGCAGGCTATTACAAGTAAACATTGAGGTTGTACTGAGGTAAACAAGATCAGAGGGTAATAACATACAACCCTAGGGACTGGTCATTCTTTCCTCAGTGCCTCCATCAAAGGATCAATTAATGCTCCATCCTGCTAAAAGGTGCTCAGTGTACCCTTGCTAGCAGAGCACACTGGAGTTTCAGACCTTGGTCATCTGTTGTCCTCCTGCCCAGCCTTTGGCAGCATTTTGGTGCCTCTTGGCTCTTTCAGTTGTGTATGTTTCAAAGAGTGAACCCTCGTGGGTGTCTGTCCTCCCAGGCAGGGACCTGACCGCGTGCCACTCTAATACAGCAGCAGCTGATGAAAGTGCTCAGCAGATAACCACATCGCCCTGGAAAAGGTCGGGCATGAGCTACGCTAGCATTAATAAGAGCTTCAATATTGACTTCAGTGCCAACAGAGGTAGGACCTGAATAATCGGAAGTGGAATAAAAATGAGCTCTCCAGCTTAGTAATTTATGGGATTGATTCAGAACTGAATTTCATGTTGGTTGTAATCATTGTTTCAAGCAAGTGTAGCTCACTTGACAAGATTCAGTCATTCATTTTCTCAAAATTTGAATTTGCACATATCATTTTAATAATAAATATAGAAAAGTCTTTCTTCTACCTAATGATTTTCAGGAACTCTAAACCATGTTATGCTTTTTGGTTTTCCATTTTTGCTTATACAAAATTAATGGAATTAATATCAGCTATTTTGTTTATGCTAGTATTATTATGTAACAGGACTTGTATATAAGCAAATGCCCATTTAGCTTCCTACAGGACCATAGATATAGATTTTAAATAAAGATGTAATACTAAATGGCTAGCTTTTAAGCATTGTTCCATTCTACTTTGATCTGAGAGAAGAGTTGGAAGAAAAACAATTCCACAAAACATTCTGTAGATCATCATTTTCACCTTTAATGAAAATGTTCAGCTTTTTCAAAAGCTTCCAAAACCATTCTGTTGTAGACATGGTGAAAAAAAGTTTGTTAAAATGTATTCACTCAGTTTAACAAGCTTATTCTTGTAAATATATTATATAGTAATATTTCAACAAGTTCTTTAGAAAAGATGCTTCTATTCCTCCATCTCACATAAAAGCTTATGAGCTGTAGAGAACTGAACTGTAAGAAAGCTTTATTGTTTACAGACATTCTTATAATAAGTAAAAATCTAGCAGTGAACTTCTTTACCATAAACAACATATTTTGATGATATTTCCCAACACAGTCTTAATATTTCTGTTAAATTATGGTACATACCCAAACTGCAGTCTGACTTATTCATGATGCATTTTGATAAAAGTATCCACAAAAATCTAAGCATAAGGCAAACGGAGCAGCCTATTCTTTTCAAAAGCACAATACAATTTATTATTATATAGTGAGTTGCTTTAAACCTATATGGCTATTCATCCAAATTATAAAGCACTGTTATAGGGAGTTGTTGTATGTGACATCACTACCCACATTTTAAACCAAGGTTGGCTGACACTGAGCCATAAAATGATAATGAAGACATGTGGTGAAACCCCATCTTTGGAGGTGTTAATTGGGGTTTTGCCATTGATCTTAATAACACCAAGTTTTACTCAAGATTTGCAACATTAGCATATCTTACTGCATATAGCTGAGTACTGAAACATTTTAGCCCATTCAGAATACATGTCAGCCAGCAAATGACAGCTATAGTAAGCCTCACAAAGGTAACTTACCAAAGATTGCCTACTGCTAAAGGTTGTCAGATTTGTGAAAGCATTAAATGGAAGCTGTCTATAAATTTATCTACTGCACACTTATGCTTAGGATTCTGAGTGATGAATCTCTCTTATCTAATATCACCTGCAGCTTGAGCTGTTGGTGACAAGAGAACCTCACCCTGGCCAGCACTCATACCCCTTCAGCCCTCGAGAAATGCAAGGTCCCTTCTAGCGACCAAACACCCAAGTTCTCCACCCAAATACTGTCCCACGAACACAAGGGTCCTGAATACTGCCCTATGAACACTTTTCCCCCAAAGAAGAAGAAGAAAGAGCTTTATTTGCTTCAGTACCTACAAAAAGGCAAAAGCATTTTGATGCACTGACTCGATCAATTCATTCCAAACTCCTTTTACTCAGATCATTTAACTGTTTTGTAAGAGCGAAAGAGCACAGTCCTGGGAAGAATATCATGTACTGTACTACCCTTAACAAGTATAACTGATAGCTGGTGAACTTAAAAGGATGGCAGGAAGGCAAATGTCAGATATTGAAGAAATCAACTTCAAGAGATCTCAGGATCTCAGTGTACTGAGATCTTTCTATTGAATCTTTTTTATCAATGACTTTTTTGTCCAGTGTTTCAGTTACAATTGACATCCTGTAACTGAATAAACCAGAAGTTTTTCTCTTTTCTTTACAAATTGTCAACTACCTTAACCTTGTCAAGAAGCCCACAAGAATGAAATCAATAGAGCAATTTAAAGACAAAATTGGCAAGTATTTCTATTGCACTTGGACACATAAAGTAAATAGTCTCATACATCAATGTATTGTCATCAATGGCAATATTCTGAAACTTAATAATGTTTTTACATTTGCAGTGTCAAATGACAAAGGAAATACAAACATCAGTTCAACAGATGAAAAATTACATGAAAATAATATCTGACATGAATGAAAAACATTGACTAGTGACTCAGGTGTCATTTAAATGCTCTGTACTTTCAGGATGGAGAACTGCTACGAGCTGTAATTTACACCATATTGTGTGTAAAAAAAAAAAGCTAAAATAAAACTCGACAATTCATAATTTCCCGTCGCCCTTCTGCAACGTAACCCTTGGCATCCAGCCAGGGACAGCATGCCCGCCGGCTGCCCCGCGGGGCGCCGCGCACCCGCGGAATTCCCGCGCCGCCGCCCGCCCCGGCCCGCGGCGGAGGCTCGGGCGGCTCCTGCCCACTCGCGGCCCGGACACGCGGGAGAGCAGCCCCGCGCACCGGAGCCAGCAGCGCCCAGCTCTTCCGAGGGAGCAACACCGCGCACGCTGCACCTGGGGCTCCTGCTCTCCCCTCCTACACCTTACTCCCCCCCTCCTTTTTTCCCCCTTTTTGCTGTGCTGGGAAGCAGGCTTTGCTCCCCGCAGCAGACCTCCTCTCTCCGCGCAGAGGGGTCCCTCAGCGGCTCCCCCGCACCCCCCGGCCGGAGCCCGCCCCGGGGCCGGCGGGTTCAGGGCAGGTGGGCGAAGTTCCCGGGACTTACAGTCGCATCGCTCCCGGGCGCTGGCGCGGCGCCTCTCGCAGCCTCCCGTCCCCTCGGGCACCTCGGCAGCGCTCCTGCTCCGCGACGAGCGCAGCCCGCGCTGCCGCTAGTCGGTCAGTCCGTCCGTCCGTCCGTCCGCCCGCCCGCGGCCGGCAGCATGGCACGGCGGCTCACCAAACGCCGGCCGGGGCCGGGGCCGGGCCGGGCCGGGCCGGGCCGGGCCGGGGCTGCTGCGGGGCGCGGCGGGTGCCCGCGTCCCGGCGGGCGCGCCCGGCGGCGGGCGGGCCGAGCGCCTCAGCCGGCGCACGGGCGGGCCGAGCCCCTCCGGAGGGGCTGTGACTCGGCAGGCATCTGCCTCCTTCGCCCGCCTCGGCTGCGGCGAGCCCACTCCCACTACCCCCCCGCCCCGCTCCGCTCCGCTCCCCGCCGGGGCTTCGCGCCGACGCCGGTGCGCGGCGGCGGAGGGCGCCCGGCGGCGGCGGCGCCTCCCCCGCGCCCACCCCCGCGGCCCTGCCGGGCTGCAGCCGGAGCCCCCGGGGGGGCGGCGCGGGCGCTGAGGCCGGGGGGGCCGAGCCGGGCTGCGGCTCACGGCTGCGGCGTGCGGACGGCGCCTTCCCGGGGGCAGCGGGACCGGCCCCGCTCGGCTCCGCGCGGCTGAGCGCGCTTCTGCTCGCGTGGGGCGGGGGCTGCTGAGCCGTCCTGCGTGGAGGGGGCGCCCCGCTGCCCTGCGCGGCGGCTCCGGGGAGAGCGCGGAGGAGCCGGCCCGGCGCAGCCACCCGCGCTCCCCCCTTCGCGGCGGACGGGGAAGTTCCTCTAACCTGAGCCCAGCGTGCTGGCTCCATCGCGGGCATCTTTCGGAGGAGCAAAGCCAGGGAGGCGGAGGGCGGGGAGGCTGCGGCGCCGCCATCGGCGGAGCGGAGCGGGGCGCGCAGCGGGGCGCGGAGCCCCCGCCGGCCTGCGGGGCGCCGTGCCGCGTCCGCCGCGCTCGGGGCCCGACGGCCTGCCCGCTGCCCTCTCTGCCTGCTGCCGTTTGCGCCAACTATTTCACTCTTCGTTCCCCGAGCCAGAGAGGAAGAACAAGCGGTGGCTACAACATTCACATCTAAATTCCAGTTTCTGCTCCAAAAGTTATATAAGCATTTAAACAAAAAGAGAGGCTGAGGATAGCCTCTAGCCTCTTTAGAACATTGCTCTTCTACACGGAAAACCAGAGGAAG
This sequence comes from Rhea pennata, assembly GCF_028389875.1. NCBI lineage: Eukaryota > Metazoa > Chordata > Aves > Rheiformes > Rheidae > Rhea > Rhea pennata. The sequence continues at coordinate 26,864,619 of NC_084664.1, forward strand.
GAACTAACCCAAAGACGCCTGCTTTGCAAGAGAGCATCTAGTGATTGTGCATGAAATATTCCGGGGAGACTTCTGTGTTTTAACTATTCCAGGCTGCCTAGTATTTAAATATCCACCGAGCCACAGTAAGGGACACTAAGAAAAAGCACAGTGATTCGCATCTGCACTTCTTCCAAATGTGGCAGTGCAGACAGCAGGTAGTAGGGCGTCTTCCCAGCAGGTGGAGTCAGGAGGCAAACAAGCTCGCTAAAAAGGTAGCACTACGCGGCTAGGAATAGCTTTGCTCTTTTGTCTCCCTGCAAGAAGGACATTTCTGCCATCAAATAGAAGGAGCTTTGTCTCTGCTTTTAAATCTTCCGACTTATTTTTGAAGGGAAAGTCGGCTCCAGTTGCAGTGGTTCTCAAGTGCTTTTCTTCTACCTATCAAGGCGTTCCATGCTTTTCAATTCTTAAAACTGCTAAACTCTGTTGCCCACTTTCCCATACAGCCTACAGCAAAAATCAGCCTGTCCTTCTAGAAATCTGCATGCAAACACAGCAGGCTGCCTGTCTACCTGCTTCCACATAGCTAGGACCTGTGATGAGGAGGGAGGGAGAGGGTGAGAGAGAGAGAGAAGCAAGGGAATTTAGCACTGAGAAGGAGACACTGGGCTGAGAACATACTGCAGTTTCCATGAGGGAGGAACCCACTGGCCATGTTTTTCAGCAGCTGTATAAAAGGTTAGCTCTGGGTAGTACCATCGGAGAAATCTGTCCTTGCTGGGTGGGGGAGAGGTTTACAGTGATGTGATGCTCAAGGAATACTGGTCTTGATTTAAATTTTCACCCCAGATTTTACATTTTTTCTTACAGAGACAAGGAGAATCAGTGGGAGCTGTGTGAGAGCTCATAGTGCCACGATGACGTCACTGTTCAGAGCTTTCTCAGGCAGAAACAGTGAAGTTAGGGGAGGTTTTCTTTCATTGTAGAACAACTGCAGAGTGGTAGTAGTAGGCTGCTATGGACCACCAGGAGTCACGTCCAGCTGCCCTTAGGCGAACTTGGGTTAAGTTGCAGTTTTATGTGCTGGAGATGTCTGTGTAGAAAGAACTGTTGAAGTACTGAAGCAAACTCCTGAGCTGACACCTAGAGAGAGTAGGAGAATTCCCCTCTCTTTCACTGTAACAGTAAGCTCACAGAGGAAAAATTTTCCTATACTTGATATTCTGGAATATTTTCTCGTTTTATAGGTAGGCGGGTGGGTGGGTAGCCAGCTAAGTGCAGATTGCTGAAAAAGATACAGAAAGCAGCTGGACTACATGCTTTTCTCAATGGTTGAAGGCAAGCAACTGATTTCTTACCAAAGGCTTCTTCCACAGTGCATCTGTCCCATTTCTTTTGTATTGTATGGCTAATAGTTTTCATTCTATGGTTGAAAATGTCACATTCTTAATGGCTGTTTTTATGCTTATTTGGAAAAAGGTTTTATGTTACTCTGTTCTCTTATGGAATACTATACATTTGCTGAAGTACAAATCTGTCAACCCATAATCTGGAAGTAGCTTTTCTACTTCTTTTTATTTATTTATTTATTTACATAAACGCCCTTTGGTTAACCATTACTTTGCACACAGAAGCAACAATTTTTGATTTGGTCTGTTCTCTGTAGGCAATTTCATTGTGCCCCATGGGCACGAATAATTACTATTTGGCATGCATGTGCAATGCTGACCAGGCCCATAAATAGTCATTGGAAGTCTCTTATTAACTGCACCTTGATAGTTTTATTTCTTTCTATTTGTGCTCAGGAGTCATAACAGCACTCTTTCACACTGTTATGATTTTATTTTTCAGGTGAAGAATTTAAAATGAAAATCAAAGCAGTTTGCAGCCAAGCCCACAAACTTTTCACATGGGGCTATGGATAGACGTATTTCCACAATCTTTTATGGCAAGCTGTTTGCAAGTGAACATTTTCCACTCATGGTCTGTATATCTTCCTTAAGTGGCATGGTGTACTACACAGGGGTTATCTGGAGCTTTAGTGCCTTCAGATAAGGATTTGCTCACATCTAGGTGGTTTGGAGCATAAGAAGAGTGAGCTTTGAGCTGTCTCTGAAAGACCATATAAGCATACTGTACTCTTTGATAAGCAGATTGTACATAATTAATTTTATTACAAGCTATATTCTCATTTACATTCTCAAATACAAAATGGAAAGAGTAGGAGACAACATTTAAACAAAGATGGTAATAATAAATTTGGCCTAATTCAGTTCAGGATGAAGAGGATGGGGAATTTTCCATTACCATGAGTACAAGTTAAATCAGACCCATTAGATCTTCCATGAGAATATTTAAGTTGTTTAAATGTGACTTTGTAATCGCGGCTTTGCCCTCCTAGAACTGACTGGATTGAAAACTCTGAGAATAGTCGTAGTGCTATCAGCAGCAATGCAGGCTTCCTAATCCTGTCTGCCTGCAAATATGTCCCGTGAGAGGGAGATGTGTGTGGAGAATATAGCTGCCATTCAGACTGTGCATTTGGCAGAGCCAGGGTAATTTCTGGGTAACCAAATAACTTCTTTTAATTTTGAGAAAAGGGGTCACTCTGGAATTAGGGATTTGAAGAATGACAATGGTTTAGCACTGGGTAAGATGAGCCACTGCATAGCATAATACAAGGTGTTATTTCCCCATATCTTTCTTCTCTCAGTAAGTAGAGAGACAATAACAATCATCAGCCTCATGCGTATTTGAAACTGTATTATGTTAAACAAGTTCCCATGTAGCAAAACATTGTTCATTTTTCATATGCATTGCCCTGTCACGTTGAGCCAAATGTCCGTTCTTGAAATATTAGAACCACGGGGCGTGGGTAGTGCCTTTGTTCTGGTTATACTATAACTTACATGTTTTTTCTACTGCCACTGTAGTCTCCGTGAAACCTGATCCATCTTGAAGCCCTGATTCTCCACAGTAAGGTAACAAGGATGCAGAAGGGTCTCGGGAACAGCATTTCTGGAGAAGAGACAGAGTTAATTGGTGTTAGAGAAACCAAGAGAAAAGGTTAGAATAAAAAGAGTTATAAATAAAATAGAAATGGAAAAGAATACATATCTGGACTATTCCTCTAGCTATTTAGACATGCAAAAGCATTGATTTTTAGAAATATTCTGAGGAAAGAAATGGCATAATTGGGAAATAGCCTTGTAGAAGCATCAGGAGTCTGATACCTTATCTGAGTCACAAAAAAACTGCCTAATGACAGGAATATGGTGTGTGTTTTATTACTAATCCCAGAAGCCTTCAAATCTTCCCAGTGTCTGTTCTTTAAGGTAATCTTTTTCAAAATTAATGGATTAATTTTATGTTAGGCTTGCTTTTAGAAATTCAAAATTCAAGTTCTGTATGTTTATCCAACATCAAACAGCTCATTCAAATGATGTACAAATTGCTTATTCATGATAAATTTATTTCAATCAGCTTCTTAATGTACAATCAAACATGGGTAATTACATTCTCCTCCTTGCTTATATCTCTGGTTTTAATTCATCCTACTTATTTTATCAAATTATTGGTTCTTCAATTCATATCTCAGGACACTCCTAGAGGATCTCCAAAACAGTTCTGAGATGAAAGTGAAAAGAGACAAATGTTTCTGAAAGAGAAAGATCTAGTTTGAAGGCAAATCTCGTCAATCAGTTATTAGGAATCACAGAAGTAAAAAAAAAAAAAAAAAAAAAAAAGAGAGAGAAGAAGAAATGAAAAAAAAGACAACATTAGTTGCATGCATGTTTTCACAGGACAAGGAAAAAATGAATAGATTCCCTAATGCAGAAATTTCATTTATTAGTATTTATGCTCTATTCAGTTTTCCATGTAGAAAAGACTATTTTAATTTAGTAGAGGGTTAATATGTGCTTTTATTGGTGGCAGAAACAGAGTGTGGTTTGCTTGCTCTGTAAAGAGGAAGAAGAGAAATAAGAAAGCAAACAGGATAATGAAAACCTAGGCAATGAGACAGTTTCCAAAGAGTGAGCGTCTGATTACCTCAGAATCAGCAGGTATTTTCCAGCCACGCTGCGGGAGCTCATATTCTGGGCCACTCTAGCCGGTGCGTAGGTGTGCCTGGATTCTGGAAACAATCTGAGCCAAGCATCACATAAAGAGCTTTTCAGGGGAACTAAATACACCAACAGCAGCTAGAAATGTCTTTGCTACTGCATGTGCAGTATATAAATCATTAAATATTATAGGTTACACAAATCTTCTTTCGAAATTGTTCCAGGAGCACTATTAAGTTTACACAAACCACTGGCAGGCATATTCCATAAATCAAACATACTTGCAAAGCCCCATTAGCATAACCTTTACATTCATTGCTTCACTAATGTGTTTTTCATACGAGAAACTTTGTGTTGTCTGGAGTTACAGACAACGCAAGAATCTATCTATTAATACCTAAACACATCTAAGTACTTTTATAGAGGTAAACTTCCATATCTTTGTAAGAATGGCCCAGGGCCTGTGCATCATTCAGGCCTTACTTATGCCCTCAAAATAAGTTTTAAGTAAAACTATAATAGTGCATTGGCTTATATTGGTTCTGTGAACACTGATGAATTTTACCTCAAATCTTTATTCTGCTGTATGTTCCTATGAACAGCAAGAATTTTTTATTACATCTGTAAGTCTGACCAGCATGTTATTCATGTCATTGGAAGAATATATCTGTAATGGGCGCATAACTGACTAAAACCGGGCTCTCGTCAGTAAGTATAGTCTTAATCATTCTCATTATCATCATCAGTTTGTCACTCAGTTTGACATGCCTAAAATGAAGGGCTGCCCCTCCAAACGACTGCTTATAGGAAAGCAGGAAGGTGGTTCAGCTGCCTTTGTTGCATAGCTATCGTTTATTATCATTATGACAAATAAATATTAGAAAAGAAATCCTCTGGATATTTTTCTTGCCTCCAAACAACTGTTTTTAATGATTTGAGACATGGGTCACCTCCAAATACTATTGATCATAGTTTTCAAGTACTCACAACATATTTTTTGAACTTTTAAGTAAAGGTGAAATTAGCAGAATTCATTTCAGACTGACATCTTGTCTCTTTGGCAAGGTCTTCTGATGTAGGCAGTAGAAACGAATCAGCATCACTTATATCTAGCTGTGAATTTCAGGGCTACTTGAGCACAAATATAAATTACATGGGAGCCAGTTGTACCATTCATAGCTGGAGATCTTGCATCTTATGGGCTAGTAGTCTGTGGACCTATTGCTAATTAGCTGCTAAAGCTGAGATGCAGCTATTTCTAAAGAATTAATTTTGAGTTTAGTTTGCTTTTCTTTTCACAACATCCAAGTAATTTACATATTCTGCTGTTTATATGTATTGCAAAAACATCTTTATACAATATTGATAGATGAGCTGAATAGAAGGGGCAAGGGTTCAAATGCTTCTAAACAGATACCTATGTCTTCCCTTGTAGTCATTTCTTCTTCAGTTTGTAAGATCCGTGGAATAGAGACTAATCTGCAGCATCACACTCAACATCATAATTATAACTCATCTGAGTTTGCTTAGTGTAAGAAGATCATTTACTACCTTTATATTTAACCTTTCTGTAAGGGATGTGAAGCATAATGTCACTTCTGAGTAGGTCTGCGAATATACACGTTAAAGACAGTAGAATGAGCATATTTGCATTTCAAAGGACTTAAGTTTAGGATCTGATGACAGGACAAATAAGGGATTGCATGTGTATGGAGTAACACCAGCCTGGAGAAGGGAACTATCAGGAAAGCACTCCAGAGACAAGATGTGTATGCTGATAGTATTGATTCATGTAACACCTTCTCATTTACAGTTATTCTCTCATTTCTCTTCACGCCACTTGGCGTGCATACATGCTCTCATGCACATTTTTTCCAGCATGCTGTTGTTTCACTGTCTTTGACACTTGTTTTCCATTAACAGCTGTCCATTTAAATCTCGCCAGCAAAATTGTTAACAGAAGCTAAACGTAGTCACGGAGGGTCAGATGCTCAGAGATGGTGCAAATCACAGAATTAAAGTCCTCAGGGAAATGTCTGAGCATAAAATTCTTGCTCACCTTCATCTGAACTTAATGATTTGCTTGGTATGCAGTCCTCGCTGTGCCTCTGAGGTGTACCTTAATTGCATCATTGCATGATTCATAAGTGAAATCGCATACGAAGCTTCTACGTCAGTCCTCTATTTCTGAGAAAACACTGTAAGGTTGGTCCTTCTTCAGCCAGCTAAGGAGACACAGTGGACAGAAGTTTCTGGTTCTACAGCTCAGAGATGTTAAAATATAATGAAGGGAACCTTGTTTTCTCCGTTGATTTTTCTGGTCCCATTCTAGATGTATTTTATGGCTTTGTGCCACAACCCTCTCCTTAGTTGTTATCATCATAAGCTCTTTGCTGTTAGTCATTTTTTAGGTAATTCTTGGTGTTACGTTTTTGAACATGTTTTTATTCCAAAGGAAAAAAAAATACTGGAAATGGGGAAGATGCAGGACCTTTCATCCTAGTAAGTCCAAAACAATCATTTTAGCTATTACCATGTATTGAGAAGCAAGAGTGTTGGAAGTTTTCAATCAGAGGTTTGCCAATGCATTTTAGTCTTGGCCTATAGCATTTTCTATTTGAGTTCTGGACTTTGGCTCTTAAAGAAATTGGCAAAAACATTCCGTTTTTTTTCAGACACCAGTAAGTTTGAAAATATATTTTTTTTTACTTAAATAACATATCTCTATTTTGTTCAGCCAATAATTTGCAATTGGAAAATAAATTTTCTGTCATAACTTACTGTAAGATGTGTTTTTGCAGTTGCTGTTTGCAGCCATGTGCTAAAAATAAAAACATGGCGTGTTTTTCAGTGCAGTTATGTTATGAGTTATGCTTCACCTCATAGGGATTTAACAAGGTCCATCTTTTCAAGTTGGTCATAGCCCAATTGCTATCACTTAACGTGCAGTTTTACAAAGCAGTGTGAAAATCATTCATACCCAGACAGCTAGCAGGCCAGTGGCTCTCACCTCTCTTCATACCACTGAGGCATACACACATACACAACTACCTCCTTATTCCAGCAATATTATTGATCCATTATTTGATTTTATTTTTCAGGAACAGTTGTCCAGTTAAATCTCACTGATGAACTGTGAACACTAACTAAATGTAGTCAGTGATGGCTGGGTACTTGAAGAGGGCTGCAAATCATAGAAAATTTACAAGAGACATGCTCAAAATTTCTGCTCCTGGTCCGAGGACACAGTCTGAATTCAGAAGTTATAGTCTTCATGCTCTCTTTCTGAACATGATGAATTCCAAGGACCACATTTAATATAAGACATGACCAGTCTGGATGTATGTAAATCTAATGCAAATTCTGATCCTTTGTACATTTGAAGATCATTCTATCTGAATGGAACCTCTCTGAATTCCCTTTGCTTGTAACTGTTTGCATGCTAGTGGTTTACTCAGCCAGATTTCAGCATTAATGCATCTTGTTGAGACATGAAAATTGGCTAACCATGTCTCTGCAAGATCTGAGCCTTAAAAGCTGAACTGGAAACTTTCAATATCTAAATAAAGTATTTAATACTACTATTATTTCCATAATTACTAAAACAGAAAGAAAAGCTGAAGCATTTATGAGTTTGGTTCTTTCTGATGGTATTGTTATTTACAATGCAAAGAGTATCAGATGGTATGTGATATGTGTTTCAGATGACCCAATTCTTTCGAAAGACCTGAAAATGAATGTAAAACTTCCTTCCAATCCCTTCCAAGGAAAGTCAGACAGTGTATCGTTCTCCTCTTCCCAGAATAACTTTAGTCACACATTACCAACATCATATATTTTGTTTAGTAACAAAAAGCCCATGATTTTCAGTGGGCTGCTCTTGTTGCAGTAAATTCATTTTATTTTCCAACATAGCCTATAAATTGTTGATGAGATGTTCTTTCAGCTATTCACTTACAGATTCAAGAAAGCTTTTTCCTGTAAAGTGAAGGACTCTACCCTTTTTGCTGCTTTTGCCTTACATTTTGATTTCTTTGTAGGATAAGATTTAAAATGCAGTAATGTTTAGGAGGGCAGATTACAGGACATACTTTATGGGAATATCTTTTGCTTTTTACCAGTTAATGTCAAGCAGCAAGAGATCTTTGTATTCAGAGGAATGTTGTTATATGAAGATGAATTGTTTTACTGTAAAAATGTGCTCAGTTCAAATGATACAGAAATCCTGACACCAGAGGTTTGCATAGGGGGACTATTTCTGTTGACTGTGGAAAGGACCTTTTCCTCTGAATTCACGACCATCAGGGCAGAAGATTATCTTTTGATCCACCAACCATTACCATTAAGTGTTCTGCAGGAAGAAAGTGCCCCAAAATATTATAACCATCAGTCTAGTGGAGCAAAATAAAAATGTCTGATTAAGATACCTTAGTAAAAGATGACAATTAACATAAGTGGTAGATAACCTCTGAAAAACAGGACACTGTTATTTAGTTACCTAAAAATAGATTTGGGTGCCTTACTGAGAATGGTAGGTCAAGAACATAACTTCTGCTGTTCCTTTTAATCCATTATGTCTGTATCAATGAATGAACTAAATATGTCTGCATATATGTCTGTATAGAAGAATGTATAGAGGAATGAACATGAATATGGAAATGCTGAGCAGGAAATGTGCTGTGTTTTAGAGTACTGGTATTGCCATATTCTAGGAAATAGGTGAGAAATAACACAGGTTGAAGATCTTTATGTGAAACTGGACATATCTTACCAACTCACTGGTGAACTTTCAGACTAACTGCATGTGTGCTTTAGTAGTTAACATGCAACAAAAAGAAGAGATGTAGGAAACAAATATGGATAACTCATTGAAAAGGAAGAGTGAGGAGAAGAGAAATATTGTTCTTGCCTCTCCTCCCAAGTTCTAGGCTGGTGGAATTTAGCCATTTTGTAGGTATGCTTGCCAAAGTCCACCAGGCCTCACTTTCTCTTCTAGTTTTGGGAGTGTATTGATTGTTCCAGATATCTGTATTTCAGAATGAATCAGGAAAAATGCAGTTCACAGTGTATGTATTCCAAAATGAGTGAACATTTAAAAAAATTCATATGGAGCTAGTCCAGGATGAGAATTCATTTCATTGATTTAAATGATGCTTTTACTACTTAATATAGTAGAATTGTGGGATTTTTGTAACTTACTGCTAGATCTTAGACTAAGCTATGTAACCCATCTCCAGTCCTGATTCACCTGAAGCCCGTGCCCAAACTAACACTGACTTCACTTGGAACAGAATCAATTCATCAGTCATCATTTTGCTGCTTCAAAACTTTGGGATAAAATCAAAACACTTTTTTTCTTTATTTCTAAGAGACATGATGATGTGTGATGATGTCTGGAATTTGACTGAGCCTGTCTTGCAGGGAAGTTCATTTGAAGTAGCTATTGTGCTGAATATTCACTTCTTACTTTAGACACAGTCATTTCCCCTGAGGCTCATTTAGACTATGCAAAAGGCAAGATAGTTCTCTCTCTTTTCAAAGCACAGTAAGTCACCTGGCACAAAGACACTCACTGCACTAAAGCTGTAACTAAGGCTTTAGCTTGGATTCGTGAGTGCATGGTGAATTTCTGCTGTAGTTTCCTGTCTACTAGTTTTTCTTTGTAGGTGTCCTGTTGCCTTCGGTGATAGGGCATTTCATTTCTGTTCTGTGTTCATGTGCAAATTACTGCCATCTATGCTTTTATAAAAGCTGTGTAAGTTAGACAGGCTTCAGAATAAAAATCCATTTCATTTTTTTCTTGCTTTTTATAGTGAGAGCTCTAACTACAGATTGTTATTCTTTGCTCATTTATAGTGTGTTTTCCCTTCTGTTCTGTCTTATTCTCTTCTTCCTTTTCTCCATTTTGATGACAGATGTTATACTTGTAAAGTCCCTCTTTAACAGGAGAGTCAAATCCTGAATGATGCTCCCACCACTCTTTTAAAGTGTTCCTCTTATAAGCCAAGCTACTTGATAGATTTTTAAAAGCCAGTTTATCCAATTTCATATTCTATTAGTATTGACTAAGTACGTATGTACATGACTATAAGTACGTAACTATGACCACAGTTTTGCTTTTCATGTTAATGACATCTAAATTTTTTTTATTGATAGAGCTGATAGCACAGTCTCTATATCCCCACTATGCTTTCAGATCCCAAGTCTTTTGCTATTCCTTAATTATTTGTGTTGACGCTTCCTTGCTAGATGAGTAACTATTCAGCTTTGCCTTAAGCTGAGTTTTCTGAGCAGCTGGGAAAGAGTTTCAGTTAAAACTATGCTCCCAGGAAAAGTACATTGATTTGGTAGTGTTCAGCTGTTGTGACTGTTTCGCTGATCGGAACTCCTATCCTGGGCAAACTGGTTTTACAAACAGAAGACAGGTGTTCTCCCGAATTTGGCAAGAGAGAAGGTAAAGATTGTTTCAGAAAAAAAGAAAGAAACAAACAAAAAGGAGATAAATCATTGTAAAAAGCACATCCACTGGTCAAGTGTCACAGTTACTCAGGGAACAGGACAGGAGTTTCTCCTGCTTTGGAGAAAGGAATTGAAACTTATCTGCATGGATATCAGAGATTTACTTGTCCTTCTGAAAAAAAGAATGAGTCTTGAATAAACTATAAGCTTCCACAGAATAATGGAAAGAATCTCCATTCTTGCATTCTACAGAGCGGATTTTAATAACTTAGCAGTATATTCACTGAAAATATTATCCGAAGCAAGTATATTTATCCTTTCTCACTGCCTGTGTGCTAATGAAACCAGGCATGCTTACAGTGCCTGTGTGCACTCCATCCTGGATGTGCGTAAGCTTTTTCTGATCTCCCTTTTCCCTTCTGCTTCCTCGCTCTTTGTCCTTCAGTGCTCATGGCCATAGTGGTGCTATAACGGAGAACGGTTTGGCTTCCTTGTTATCCTAGTTATTTTCTTACCCAGGGTTGCCTAAAGTTCCCAGTATTGTTGTACCTACTTTACACCTCTGATTTTTCAACAGCAGGGGATGACTCACCTATATCTGAGACTCATGTGTTTCAAAGTGCTTCAGGACCTGACTCTGCCAGCACCTTGGGAAAACAAGGTTTTCTCCTTTCACGAGTTACAGATGCCCAAAAGACCCCAAAAGGCTTCCAATCACTACTACTATTTTTGCTGAGTCAAAACAAAATGAGGTAAAATAAGCTTCCCCTTCAAGTAGGGTAAGTATTAATGCTCTGAGTGAGACATTAGACAGAAAGCTCCTTGGGGCCAGTTGTGTCCCTGAAGGTTGGGGCCTTTCTTCCAGTCCCTCTTTGCAGTCTAGCAATATTCACTGCTTCACTAGTAGGATACAGGATATAAAGCATTTATACAGCAAACTGGACTCAAATATCATAACATTATTGCATATGATCAGGTGCCTCAAAGTTTAGAAACATGTATAGTTCTCTGAGCAGCTTTAATTTTGGACCACCAAATGTCCTTTTTACAGCTATTTATCTCCTTTTTCTTTCTTTTTTTTTTTTTTTTCCTGAAAGGATCTTTATCTCCTCTGTTGCCAAATTTGGGAGAACATCTATCTTCTGTTTATAAAACCAGTCTCTTTTACTATACACTGCCAAATTTCTGCAGCATGTAAATTCCTATTAAAGATGTTTTTCTGTTGCCTCTGGAGAATGACATACTCTCCTTGCTGCTGTCAGGGAGTTACTAGATAATGCTTAGCAAACTACTTAAACAGCATTTTGCATGTTGGCCATTAATAGGCCGTTCCACATCTTCATAAAACGTCTGGGATCTGATTAGCTGAAAGTCTGAGCATTAACTGCAATACTGTTTGCAATTACAGCAGACTACAGTTGGACAGTGACTGTATCAAGTGTTCTGAAAAATAAATTGCTTCAAAGATCAGGTTCTTTCTAGGTTCTACTCCCTGTAGTTATTATTGCCTGGAAATGTATTATTGTTTCTGTAAATGACTGATACATTTTAAAATGCCATTTATTCCTTAGAACATGGACAGAAACAGGACATAGAAGAAAGCAAGATTTCCCATCACTGCTTGTTATTCTAGGAATTAGGTTGCTTCCTGATTTAATGATTCTTGAGCAGATAATAAAAGAAGTAGGAGATATGGGTTTGAAAGTTCCCAGGAGGAAGAACCTAACCCATGAATCTCGCACCTTGGATGTGCTTCTTCCTCCTAAAGCTCTTGGAAGAAAAGGCAGTAACACTTCTTTCAGCAGAAGGCTCAGGTCTGTGGAATCTGAGTATCCTGGATGTGTTTCCCTGTAACACTTAATAAGATCTCCAGTCAACAATGATTTAGAAATCATCTCATTCTTTTATATTTACGCATTAGCTGGTTAAAGGCTGTTTCATACTGAACATGCAAAATATAGTAGCTTCCTCTTCATTTTCTCGTCAGCTTTGGTTTGCCATTCTGAAGATCCTAATCTAGACCTGCAGTGACAGATCATTGATAGGATTTGGTAACTTTTTTAAAATATTTTTTCCCCCAATTTGGCATTCACGAGTTGAAAGACCCATCACCTTTCATTTTCATCACCATTTATATAAGATGCCTCTAACGTGTCTTTGTCATTGTATTTGAATTCTTTTGTTTCTGCTTCTCTTTATGCACTTCTAATATCCTTGAGATCAGAAAGAAATAGAGTATGTTAGCAATGTAGGAGAAGCTCTTGGGAAAGTTAAGAATTGAGAGAGAGAAGTTTTTGTTTATGGGCCAAAGGCTTTTTATCTTCGTGAAGATGGTTTCTGACTCCTGAATCACAACTATGCTGTGTCCTGCTGTGAACCTTTGAGGGTGGAAACCAGCAGGGAGCATGCCCTAAATTGTGGAGGGACAGCTCAAGAGACTTTTAAATCAGCCTGGCATGAATTTGCCTCTAGATGTCTCCCAACTCTTCTTGCATTTCAAGCCCCAAATATATGTGTTTTGTACCTACTTCAGCTTCAGGATGTGCTTTCTCCCTTCCTTCCCCCCTCCCCTTATGCCCTGGTCCTCAAAATTAGCTCTGTAGCATTTGTATTTTATGGTTCATAAAAACAGATTTCTCTTGTCTTGTTCTACCACTGTCATGATCTGGCATCTCATGCAGCTCTTACAGGGAGTTTTGCCATTATACTCATAAGAGATATTTCTGTGGAAAAACGCTGTGTATTTCTGACAGTATTTGTCATAATGGGTGAATCTGGTGGCTGGACATAAAAATTAGTCAATGTGCTCTATGTCCATGCTTTCAGACAAAGTATATGCAAAACTGAATGAATTTGAACCATCTTGGCAGCCCATGGCTGCAGAAAAATAGAAATTCCCACAAACCTCTGTATAATGATCTTTCTCCGCTCCTTGTAGCATCTCAGAATTTATCAGCCAGAGAAAGCCTCTGCCGGATCCTTTTTTTCCCTCAGTGCTGATGGATATCACTCTGTCCTGGCTTTTGCTGATGGGGTTCGGGAGTCATTTCACTGGGGTCAGTCTGTGTGTCTTATATTAATGTTTTATATAGGCGTTGTGCTATTAACTTCAAAGGAGTTCTATCTAATTTGCACCAGTATAAGTGAGAGGGTAGGTTTGCTCACTGAGTCTGTACATCTGATGCTCTCCTGTCAGCATGGCCCACGCGCAGACACAATATTCTACACCCTCTCTATTTGAATTTAGGCCTATTTTCCCACTCTTGTGGGAGGAAGCGGCTAAATTCAGGATGCCTGCAGGAGCTCAGCTGGAGTTGCTGCCTCTCAGACACACAAGACCTGGGCAATCAGGTGCCTGCTGGCTTGGTGGAGCTGCTCTCTTGGATTGCTTCCTCCACACTGGGAGGATGCGGTGGATCACACGCCGAGGAGAGGCAGCAGTTCCCAACCTTCAGCCAAAAATATCTCCCAAGCATCTTGTCCCAGGAAAGAAGAGTTTCCACTCACTTTGGAATCTTTTCAATACTGACTATATAACAGGTCAAAATGGCCATCCCTATTTAGACTAAGAGGACCCAGAGGGATCCAGGCAGTACAAAGAATGGAAAAGAATAAATTTTAAAGACAGTTAACTGAGGGAAAGACCTTCACAGAAAAGTATTTTATGTACATTGAGTGAAAACAGGAATTTACAATGTCTCAAATGTACAGTTATACTGTTGTATGCCAGCTGACGGCTGATGTCCAGAGTTCAGGCCTGAGGAGAGATTTGGTTAACTAATGATTATGTAGGGAGCAGTAAAATGCTGTGCCTCAATAGTTATTCTGGTTCAATGGAAAATGGCCAGAGATTTGGTGCAAAAAGAGTTTTTCATAGGGCATGATATGCTGTGAAGACAGTGAATTCCCAAATCATTAGCAAGAATATATGACTCAGGAATTATTTTTGAAAGAATGTACTTTTCTTGTAGAAATTTTATTGGAAGTTTTAAAGAGCAAAATTTTTTTGAAATTACATGGCTAAGAATGGCCTTGATTTTTAAATTTTCCTGTTAAAATATTCAGAGACATATGGCAATTTTTCATTGTAGTGAAAATAAATCATTTACAATACTGGTTGTCAAGCATGTTGCTCTCAAACGGATTTGGGTGGGGGAGCTGACCTTTGAATAAAACCCCTAAAATGTATAATATTTTCTGTTTTAACTGAAAGCAGTTTTCATTAAGAAGAAAATGATTCAAGCCTTTCTGCAAACAATAAGAGACTGCTTAGCCCTCTTTAGGCAGCTAAGTGTAGTGAGGAATTATCTTGTTTCCATGATCAATTTGCTTTCAGATGTCATAACCAGATGGAAAGGAAGGTGAACCATGACTTCAAGCAGCTTTTAACAAGGCAGCTGCTTCTTCCTGAAGACCATCAAACAATGGTCAAACACAAAGAGACCAGCAAAGAGCTGTAAGAGTGATCAGTGATTGAACAAATTTGTGTTAAGAAGAAAGACTTAAGGAAATTTCTTTAGTCTAAAAGAGACTGAGAAAAAAATACCTTCAAATACAAGGTAGTTTCAAAAAAGAAAATAAATTATGACCAGTTACTTGCTGCTGGTAAGATATAAGATGTCCTAGTATTAAATTCAAGTAACAGAGATTTAGACATAGACATCAAGAAACATTTTTTGACAGTGGGTAGGGTAAAGCAGAGGAATAGATTGCCTGTGGAGGTGTCACATCTCTCTGACTGGACAAACTACAGAATTGGTTATACAGTGTAAAATGGTCTACACTGCCGGACCTGGGAGTGTTTCTGAGCTCCCATGTCTGGATGTGAGCCCTTTCTGTGCCCTGACTTCTCCTCAGAAAAAGAAAAGAAAAATCCCCTTTCTTTCACCTGACCTGTTTTCCAAGCAAGGCAAAGCAAAGCAAAGCATTCAGGCCACGAAGGAAGCACAGACATTTTCAGCAGATCCTTGGTCCAGATGAGCCACAAATGTTCATTGTGAATTGCAGTCCTTGGACAGCCACAGCCATGGATCCTCTGTTAGGTACAGAGCTGGATGACATCTCCAGATTCCTTTCAGTCTTCACTTTTCTGTGATCTACAGTGAAAAATAATTGGAGATAGGTTTGAGTTGGCATCCCAACTATTTGGTCATCTAGTCACTCTCTTTTATACAAAGATTGGAAAACCCTGTGCACTAACACAACATCTGTAGCCCAAAAGCAACTGTGGAGAGGTGGTAGCTTATTGTCAGCTGTAGGATTGAGATCTTGTGCTATGGGGACACACATCAGTCCTGCTTCCTCATCCAGAAGGCAGTATAGTGCATGAGGCCATGACATCCCTGAGAATGCTGCAGCAAGGGCAGAAAGCAGGCATCGCCTGTGAACTGTCACAGGTACTTGTTTAAATAAATAGGTATGTGGTGCAAATCATTTCAGACACTCCCATTACAATTCACAGAAGCAGTAAGGTTGGAAGGGACCTCTGGAGATCATCTAGTCCAACTTCTCAAAGATTTCCTGGCGCTGATTCTACTGGAGCTTGAACCCAGAACCTTCAGCATGTAAAGCAGATGTGATAACCACTACACTACCCCTCTCTCTAATTCAACCTTTGAAGTACGAAGTGAATTAATTTGGGCAGTTGTTGTGGGGATAGAAATATGTGCATTAAGTTGCTTAGTCCTTTCCCTCTCTGCTTCCTTTCTTCCACTTGGTAAACTCATGCCTCTCCACCAGCTTCGAAGAGGATCCATATAAGGATGTTTCAGCAATGGCCTCAGTCCCCTAGGACGCTTTGAAATATCTCCGAGGACTTCCTCCTTCATTGTCCTGTTTCCTGCAAGAGTTGTCTTCAAATCTAGCAACTGCTTGGGAGACCAAATCAAAAACATGTGCCGCAGCAGTAAAATGTGGTCCTCAAAACTAATACCTGTGGTATCAGTATCTGCTGTTGGAAACCACTCCAAAACCACTCCATTGTTTAAAAATGAGGCAGTGAAGAAACTAAAAATTATTCATTCCCTAGTTATCCTTTTAAAAGCACTTTCACCCTGCTGTCAACTCCCAGATTATTGTGCACCATATGTTAGACAAAAGGGAAAAAAAGAAAAAAATCTGCCAGTACAATTTAGAAAGCTGATGGCTTTAAAGACCTTCAGCACAGGGAGAGCTGCTACTGACAAAAACTGACTCATCTATGCTTTGCGCGAGAGTGAATCTTTTTGCTGCTTACTGTTTGGGATTGAATTTAAAACCCTCTGAAGTTTTTCTAAGGTCTAAGACCTGTTACAGAGTGAATGTTAAGAAGGGGAACTATTACAAGAATGAGTATTTTTAAAGGAAAGATTGATAGATTTAAAAATATAATTAAAGAATGCAGGTCTATGTATATGATAAATAGCCCCTTATTAGTCTTATTCTAATGTAAAGTACAACAGGACTCAAGCCAAGGATAAGGACTAGAGTTTCCTCTGAATTTTTTTCACAGTGGAAGTGGTTAAGCATTGGAGCAGGTTGTGCAGAGAGGCTGTTCTGACCTTGGAGATATTCACCATCAGGCTAGTCAAGACTCTGATCAACCTGATCTAAAGCTGAAGTTAGGCCTCTTGTGAACAGGACGTTGAGCTAGGTGACTTTCAGAGGTCCCTTACAAATTAAATTCTTCTATGAGTCTGAGGTATGTACTCAGCCTGTTCTTAAAGATTTCTCATGATGGATACTCCACTGTCTCTACGAATAATCATCTTTTATAGTGCTTCCCAAAGAGAAGAAAAAAATATTCAAAGCAACTGTATGTTTTGGATGGATTAAATCAACTTCTTGAAGTGTTTGTAACCTTTACGTTGTAATGGTATGATAATGCTAGACAGTCAGAGAGTGAACCTATATGAACTACATTTCTTACAGCTACGTTGAAAGAAATCCAAATAGTTAAAAATTTAGAGTCACAGAAATTCATATTGCAATACAATGCATAATCTAAAGCAGAGTTAGCAACCTATTCATCACTAGAGAATGTATATGTCTTTCAAACTCCTTTGGCAGTCCATATATTAAAGTTACCCAATATTAATGCTGAAAAAAATGATAGGGCTGCAGAGCATATGAAATGATTTCATGGGCCATAGTTCTCTCTATATATTTTTGTAAAAGAAGTAAGAATATATATTAAAATCAGGACAACTGATTTACTGATATTCTAGGAACTTAGTTATCACAAACTCATTGTTATGTTGCATGAGAATTATGAGATACTGGTATTTATGACAAACTGGGAAAGCGTATGCTTTTAGAAAAAAACCCATGAATCTAAATCTAAAATATTACAACTTTGTCCTCATTTTTCTTCATTGTTTTTGGCATTGTATTGAATGATATCATAGCATCTAATTTTGTAAGGAGTATTAACCAACCTTTCATAAACTCTTTCCAACTTTCAGCTAATTTTGAATGTATTGCTCACCTTGTTGTCCACTTAATTTTCTAATTTGTTTAAAAACTTATTTTGATCAACCTCTTTCCCAATAAGAATTAGTCTTTGATTTATAACACTTTTTGAAACTCATAATTTGCTCCTTCACTGTCAGTAGCAGGCACATACTTGATGCTAGTTCAGTGTTCTCCAGCAGCTAATATGCAGCATGTATGCTGAAATGCCTTTTAAAACAGAAATGGTGTTGAACAGAGAAAAACATTGTGCAGAAAGTAAGAGTCTGTATTAATGAGCCAAGTGTGCTTCTTGTTTAACATCAGGATCTATGCTCCTCACTTACCTTTATGTCTCCTCTTTTCTTCCAAGTCTCATTTCCACTGCACAGAGTCTGAGCCTGTAAGATTTTGTTTGTCTGTAGTCATTGGAGCTACATTATATTTGCAGAGGATCTAGCCTCGTATTTTCTGGGACCCCAAATATATGCTTGAATTTAGGAGTATTATTCTACCAAATAAAACATTATTTGTATTAAGAATGGCAGAATCAGGTTGTCAATTCCCAACAGAAAGCAGACGGCTGGTTGTTTTTGTTCCAACAAACACAACTCTGACCCTCATAGCATTTTGGAGGCTATTTTGGTTTGTGGCTTGATCCAGTGTAACATCCTGTGTGCCATGCCAAAATTTTCTTTGAGGTTAAACTCACCCCTCACAGCTACATTTTTCACAATTCATGTGGAGCACATCTGCGGCTTACTGGTCTTTTAAAAAGCTTAAAAAACTAAATACAAACAAAACTTATGCTGCCTGAAGTATGGAAACTACAGGTGTATCCTGTAGACAGTGAAAAATATCCTTTTCAGGGTGTCCTTTCTGTTCTTCATACAGAAACTAAAAGAATAGATTTGGCTTTACGGACAGAATCCTCTCCCCTTAGTTTATGGCCAGGACACAAAACGACTGGAAAACCAATCTGTATTTGCCTCAGAGACATTCGAGCAGTTGAGTCATAACCTGTAACACTTCACAAAAGGTGGGCAAGATTCTTAATGAGAACATGACTGTTACACATCTTCCCTTATCTGCCCTGAGTACTCTTCAGGGTGTTTATACTGAATGCTGCTCTGTAGTGCGAAGGGCTGCCGAGCCTCCCTTTGGTGAGGTGGCTTTTCGGAGTGCTGGTCCCCGTTTGCAGAATTGTCCTGTAGAGCTGCTCTGGGAAATGCTGGCACCTGCACTGAGGGACAGACAGCGGTGCACAGAAGGGGATGCGTAGAAGCAAATGCAGTAGTGATTTGTAGTGATTGTCCAAGTCAAAGCATCAAGGACACCTCTCACTTATTTTTAAATGTTTGCTCCTAAGCAAATTGGTATAGGAATGCTTAAAACTCATGATGGGTCTAACATACTTTAGATCTACTTTCCAGTGAGGTCAGTGGCACACAGGAGCCCTCTGACAAGGTCTTGATCAACAACAAGTTGATCTCCACCTCTAAACGGTGGAGCCCCTTTGACAAATGGCTCGTTTAAGTTTATAGTCTCATTTCAAAGCCAGTTTAAGAGTTTCAATTGTGGATTGATGTTCTTTGCTTTATTGTATGTGCTCTCTCTCTTCTTCAGCTCTTAATATCTCCAGTCTGAACAGCAGTCTAAAGCCTTGACTGAAAGAGAATCATATTGGTTGGTTTTAGTTCTCTGGAGCTTCAGCAGGGGAAAAACACTATTTGAGTTGTTGCAGACTGTAAAATCGAGCAACATGGCCCACACAGCCATGCTTTTATGGCATCTGCCTTTCCACTAAAATGTTGAGATGTATTTATAGGGATAAAAGAGATGCACCAGTTCTGGCAGCAAAAGTCTCCCTTTCCTAACAAAAAGATTTCTCTCTAGTGTATGCTAGGAACTTGTGTCTGCAGTTAGCAGTGAAGTACCCATCTGATGGTGGTGGTGTGTTGAAGAAAAGATCCACTGCTCCTTACTGTTACCAGTAGCACAGGGTGGGAAAGTTGTCGCCCATGATACAGAAATGGTCAGACAGCATATCTTAGTATTCAGGGCCCTGGAAAGCCCTGCCTCTGTCTAGGTTCTCTCAGTCGTCTTTTGTTCATTTTGTGTCATTTCATTTCACATCCTTTCACATCCTTTTTCCACAAATACTTCTGAGCTTTTTTCCATGATACTGTCCTTTATTGAGGCCTCTGCTATTATAGTTTACTTTCCCACCTTCAAAATGCTGTTACCAAACCCCATTTGTCACTTAGTTTTTATGTTCAGGCCATGCTGCTGTCTCCGATTAATAGGAAAAATAACATAATTGGAAAATAATAAAAAAAAAACACTGAAAAAATCTGTAAATGTCAGATTTTGTAAATGTAAATTCCTTTTTCTTTGGAAATTTTACTTTCAGCTGATGCTCTCTCTTCATTTTCTTTATTACAAAGTGCCCTGAGAAGTCAAGACCTATCTTTGCTCTGTCAGTAAAACATCCTGTATATCTGAATCTTGATCTCAGAAGGTGTTTCAGCTTTCAACCCTCAGCAAATTTTGGGTTTTATCATATGTCTTAGCTGTTCAGTTGGTAATGAAGTGCTTTGTTAGATGAGCAATGTACAGATAACAACTAACATTATCCAGCTTCCAGTTTCTGCCCTTGCCTTAGCAACAAAATAATTATTTTGAATGGCAAGTATTGTGCTTGGGATACAGATGTGGTAACTGTTCGTGTACGGTAAATACACAGGTGGATAGTAAAATATGTCTCAAGTTTGTTAGAAGTCTTTTGCTCTGGTGGTGAGCTGCAGGTAGGATTGGAGATGCTGAAGTATAACAGGGAAGAGTGTGAGATACCCTAGAATATTTTTGTAATAACTTCTCAACCAAGTTCCCTAGCAAAACAAGAGAGAGATATTGTTTCTTTGTTAGTCCCTTTATCCCCCCTTATGTAACATCTAAAATTATAGGTTGATTTCAGCCAAAATTGACCATGGATAGTATATTCAAAACCTTTAAGTTCTAACAGTTATGATGAAAATCAATGGTTGGGTAGAGAAGCAAGATCCAAATTATGATACCACTGAAGAAAAGGATGTTTAAATTCTGTCTAATATATATTCAAAGGGGGAGCAGCAGACCAATTAGCATGTGTAACTTTGAACTAGTACTAGCTATGCTGCAACTTACATAGCTACTAGATAGGTGCATATGAAGGAGCTGGGAGCAACCAGGGAGACAAGACACGAGACTTAATGGTATTGGGTGTGGAAAGAGATGTGCAGGAGACATAGGACAGTAGGATCAATGGGAGCCAGGATCTGTTGCTACCAGTGCCCATAGAACAACTGGTATTGTATTTCTGAATGTTCAGTCCTGTAACATTTAGAGACAAAATGGCTTAAAGATACAATGATTTATTTTATTTTGTAGTCATTATTGCTGGTTTTAGAGTGGTAGTATCAAGCAGATTTCTCTGCGGTTTTGCAAATACTTTTGAGAATGAGATCAGGAAGTCAATCAGCTAGTGGCTCTAAATTCTGCTCATATGGCTCTTGATGTGGAATCAGTCTTGTTCAGCTATATGAGTTAAGCAGATTTGTATTAAGTATTCAAAGTTTTATTATAAATGTGATGTGTCATGAGATGATCTGTTCTGAGACATATGAAATATATATAATAGGATATGCTTTCAAAGAACTTAGAACTCTTCTCATTTATCTTTAAGTACAGAGAGTAGATCCAAAAAGCGTTTGGTAATTTGCAACATAGTTTTGCAATGTGAACTTATCTAATATGTCACAGATATATAAAGTTGATGCATCAGTATAGCAAAAATGCTACATGCAACAATTCTGCACTTGTTTTCAGAATCCATTAAAGGAAAAAAAAAAAAAAAAAGAAGAAGTGGAGGAAAAAAAATCCACTTTTTTTCCTCAAGCTGAATTTAGGATTGTGGTTGAGAGGGGTTTTTTTTTTTTCATGCAACTCAGTGAAACTAGCATCTATCATTTATTTTCAACAAGCAGTATATGAATTGTGCCCAAACGTTAGAATGTTAGATGGGAATCCCTCTTTGTTTTACTTCAGGCTAACTTCACTGACTTCAGTTCTACAAGCTTATATAATCTTGCTCAATGGAGTTATTCTCTTGGGATATGATATTCATCTGTTTTCGTGTACTTTTATGGAAAATACCATAATAGAGTTACGCACAAGTGACTTTGCCTGCAAGACCTAGAGTTTTGGGGGTCAGTTCTGGATAAATATTTTGTATAAGTTATTACATTCTGTGGTTCCACCTGGCTCACTATGTTGAAATTATAAATTAGGACGGCCATTTGTTTTTTTTTTTTTTTTTCTGTAAACCATATCTACTACCTGTCCACAAATGCTAGTTATCCTTGTCTCTCAAGCTGTTTAACTTGATTAACATCATTCCTTCAACTCTGAATAATCGGTACTTAGTTTGAAATGTACTGATTGTGTTCCAGACTTGAAGGTACAACATAGAAAAACATTCTTCTTCTTCCCAACTTATCATCTAAAATAAAGTCTTACAAATGTAGCCTTACAAGTGTTGCCTATTCAAACATTTTAATATGAGTTATCAATTTTTGATTCAAAATTAGATTTTATTAAATGCATTTTCACTACATGTTTACAAGTTTTAAAATGGGCAATTAGTAACATCTTATTTGTCCCTTATCCTTTTGTAAGTGATGC
The DNA here is from genome assembly GCF_028389875.1 of Rhea pennata. Classification (NCBI taxonomy): domain Eukaryota; kingdom Metazoa; phylum Chordata; class Aves; order Rheiformes; family Rheidae; genus Rhea; species Rhea pennata. The sequence continues at coordinate 26,887,274 of NC_084664.1, forward strand.
ATTTTATAAGGAAAATAAGATGAGAAACAGACCCTTACAGGCTGCTCCCCTCATTCCCATTTGTTTCTCTAGTCATAGAAGCTGAGGATCTAGCTTATACTCCACACTGGTGATACATACTTTCTATCACACAGTCAATGTATTAATTTTAATTTGCCTTTCCAAGTCAATGAACTAGTCTGCAACTTCTTGTACTGATATCCACTCTCAGTACAGGCTACTTTGTAGTAGACTACTTTGAGAAGGAATACCAGAAGCAATGACCATTCTCCTTTCAGAACATCTTTGTATGGTTCCCTTTTTCAGTTTAGCTAACTCTGACTTTTCTCATTATCAGAAAAGCCATCCTTGCAGTTGTAAAATCTCAGATTTCAATCCTCCTTTGATATCCATGTCATCCTTCAAATAATGTCTCTCTAACTCCATCTAGAAAAAGTACAAAATATTTATGTTAATGTACTATTCAGTTTCAGTATATTTCACTTATCTAGTCTTTTTCTCGAAGCTAATCAAACCACTGTATTCAAAATCCCATTTGGTTATTAAATCTAATGCCATGATAATATCACATTGCTTATGTTATTTTGATAAAGGAAAAAAGCAAGGGAGCCCATACAGCAGAATGTAAGCAGTATGTAAGTGCTGCTTATGTAAGTCAGCAGTAAGAAATGTCTTATTCCTCATGACATTAGTTTTAACAGTCAAATATTTTTCAGTTTCTGTTTGCCATATTCACTTAAGGTGTGTTACTTTTCTCATGTGTCTCTTTTGTAGCCATCCCTCTGCCAGCTGATCCTATCAAATGGCAGCAGATTTGATGATATTGACTGAAAGACCACATAGAGATTGTTTCTACAGATCTGGTCACATTTGCTCAATAGCTTGAAATGGCTTAAACTGTGCTGCAAGGCACCACAAAGTTTACTTATACTCTCCAGCTTCTCCTTATTCAACTGTTTCCTTTTTGCTTTCAGGATCAGATCATTAAATAGCTATAAATCTGAACAGCCTCATCAGTTGCAATGGAGAAAGATTGGTTCCTCAAGCTTCCTTTTAAATCATAAAGAACAATGTGACTTTTTAGAGCTATGGTCCTCTGCTTCTTCACTTGCAATACTTTAATCTATGAAGGGGCAAAAAGTAACATTGATCATAAAAGAACTAATCTCAAAATATAAAAATCAAAAAGGATATCAGCATTGAAGTGGTGCAAACCACGACCGTCTTCGTTTTACTTATTAGGCTTTTTTACTGTTATGTCTTGAAATAGCAATTACCGTTTTGAGTAGCAATACTACTTGAAAGTAGGCTAACTGATAGTTCTATGCCAAGGTACAGTTATATCTAGACCATGTTTTTCTTCTTTTGTGTAGCTTTCTGAACTACATGTTTGATGATATGCAAATGTCTGAACGTTTATTGCAGAAGAGGAAGTATTTTATTTCAGGAGTTAGGAGGGTTTATTATTTTACTTTGTTGATTGGTGGGTTTATATGCGCATTAACTAAGAACTGATACTTTGTCACTTGGTTGTTCCTTACATGTTGGTTTATTAATTTGCAATTGATTTTTTATCTTAGGAGTATTCTTTTTGTTTTAATATAAAAGATACAATGGAACAATTTCCACATTATAGCAAGTTGCTCTGGTCTATCTTTGGAAAATCTATAAAATGAGGTGGAAATAAAGGCTGTGACTCACTAACTGATACACATGGAAGAATGTCATTCTGTAATGCATCCTTTTTCAAAAGACTACTTTAAAAATCCACATGTCTTGTCTCGGATTTACTCTTCCCACACCTCAAAAATCCTGCCGCATGACCACTAACATAGTTACAGGGAAATTCCATGCAAACCAGTCACTTAAAGACCAGAGTATTACTAGATCATAAATGCCACAATATTTTTTGCTCAGTTTTTTACTACATTTCCATGGAAGGAGTCTTCACGTGCGGAAACTTGTCACTAATGTCCAAGGAAGGAGGCAGGAGGGCCTGGGCAGCTGGTGCTTGCCTGTTGAACAGGTAACGTAGCAGGAGCAGCACTTGCTGACTTAATTATGACAATTACTCCGTTACATTCTACACATGCAATACTTGTTTTGAAAGTCCTATCTGGTATGGGTTTAATATGGAGAAATCTGTTACTTGCCTTTCCATGCGATGATGAGCATTTTCACCTCCTCTTTCTTTTCCTTTAGTTGTTAAAATGAAATTCATTACCTATAAGGCTGAGAAATGTTTTCAAAATCGGTACTTCTTGTCATAGCTCATCTAGATGCACATTCCTTCTAACAAAAGATTGATTACCTGCCATAGTGTTGTCAGTCTTCAAAAAGACAGATCTGCTGTCTTTTGACCTCTCTTTAGCATAGTGTAGCCTACCAATTTTCTGTATATCATTATTGTTATTATTATTTAATATTATTACTGCTGCTGAGACTTGAGACTGAGCAGATCATAGACAAGCTGTACTAAGAACTGTATGTCATATATTAATATAAGGTCTTTGCTCCAGAGAGTCTACAGTAATTTGACATTTTAACTAGTTTTTCATTTGACCTTTCAAGAGACTTTAGGTTCCAAACTCATTTATGAGCCATAGATATTTTAACTCCTGCTCTGATGTCTCAGAAATTTTCTCCTTTCTAATTTCTTGTTCCTATTTCTTGCTTCACCAAAATTACTTTTCTCGTCAGAGTTTCTTTTAAGGTTTTAAGGCTGAACTATTTCTTGGTGTGTCTTACTTGTCCCACAGGCTCTTCCATTCATCAGGTACTCACAGTGGTTTTGTATCGCTCCTCCTAGATCCAGCAACTAGGCTTGCTCAAATTTTACTTTAAAGAAATTGATTACAGGAATGCAAGGAGTATAGACTATGATTAGACACATAGAGATTAGACTCCACAGATATGTAAGTGTGCTCAGTCTATACTTGTATAATCTAGATACTCTGCAAAACATCAGGTAGATCTTAGAGCAGCACTGGCAAATTATGTGATAAACTTTTTATACATAGTTAAAAAGTACATAGAAAAGTTCTGGTATAACACAGTAGCTGCTTCATTCATGCTGCAGTTTTAAAAGAGATTGTTACCGTTGAGAAATTAGAGCGAGAAACAGAAGTTAAATCCGCCAAGATACCAACTCTATGCTGAGTTAGATTCAACATCATTGATTCTGCATGCATTTGTACCTGCTGTTAACAGGTTCCAGTACAACTCTTCAGTATCTGTAAGAGGTGTTTTACTCATAATCCAAGTGTGATGGATTTTGTTCACATTTTCCATCAGACTTTCAAAAACTTTCCAAATCATTGCCTGAATTCCATAGCAAAAGAGAGTATCCTAATATATTTCATGTCTTGAGTGTTTTATTCTCAAACTGCAGACCACCTTTCAGAAGAGGCAGGGATGCAACTGAGTGTGCACAATTATTTAATACGTGCATGTACATTGTGTAATTGCAGAGCAGCTGGCTTATATGGGTGCAGAATTGATATTTAGATGTCTCAGGCTATATACAATATATATAGTATTACTGCTATACTATTCTGCTATTTCATATAATGTGTGATAAGTAGAGAAATAGAAGATAAGTTTCTGAAGTTATGAATCCAGCATCTTCCACAAACAATTATTAATATTTTTTAAGTTTGCTTAAAATAATTAAAATGGCAGGCTACCTGCTGTCAGGAAATGGGCTACCGTGATTAGTGAAGTTAAAACAAAATAGATAATATGGAATAACAAATCGAAAGTCACTGAAATTATTGAAGAAACACACCTTGAAGAAAGATGTGCTGTGTAGCTCCTCCAAAATACAAGTCTACGATTCCTCTAGACACAGAGCTGGCTCACTTCATGGGGCAAGCTTGCAAATAATGCCTTGAGGAGGAAAGGAGTATTGCAAAAATGCAGTCTAGCTCCAACTAAACTAGGGAATGAATGCACTCAACTTACTACAGGGAAAGAAGCTGTTAAAATTAGAGGGGCCTGAACGTCTTAGCTGATGTGATAGGAAGATAGTATCTTTTATATCCATAGTTTTGGGTATCAATATCATCATGACAACTGCCTAACTGTGAAGGAAAGGCATAGACAGCGAGAAAAGAGAGGGAAGTGGAGGGTTATGCTTTCCCAAACCGAATGAATTTGTTATGGCAGACAGCCATCTCTCTGTGTTCAATGAAATGATTTAGATGTTCATAAAGGATCAGGACAAAAAAAAATAAGGAAAATATTGAAAAATTCTGTCTTTGAACCATAGTATTTCTGGATGCTGCCTTTATTTTCCACGTCTCTGATACTTCTATTGTACAACAACTCTGTGTCCCCATTAAGAAAACGAGCACTGGTTTTGTGTCTTTTACTCAAGTGGGACGTACGTGCAAGCCAGGATAGAATATTGTGATTTATACTAGTGTTCTCTTCTGCAGTTCTAATTTTAGTATGATGCAGCCTTCATTCCTGCTTACGACTTTGAGGCAGACTGGGCTGGCAAGAGCTGTTCAATGTCTTTTCTCTTCAATGGAACAAGGGAATACACCATGGTCTTATATTACATGTTTGAGTATTTTGACATCGTACTAAGTGTTCCAGTTTCACACTTCTTTAGCAGGGGAAAAATCCATGTTAACTGCAGGTTCCTGTTGTAACTGGAGTGTATTTGAAGAAGTTAGTTTGTCCCCCAAGCAATCCTAAAGCAATGTCCTTCTTGTGAGAAGCACCTGAAACACTAACTGTTATTTGCTGTGTTCCAGTCTGTCATGCTGTTGTGCGCACCACGGTGTCGCTTGCTGATCATCTTGTCGTTAGTGTATGCTGTGAGGTCTGAGCCTTTATTTCAGTAAGTTATGGGAATGCATACACACATTAAAGGGAATGTGGAAATTCAATAAAAGAGAGATTACTGATAAGCATATGTGACCCACTTCTGGTTCGAAACTATAAAGAGCTGATTAGAGAATTATTTCTCTAGGTAACCACTTAGTCAATCAAATGCTTTTCTTAAAGCTAATGAGTGCATACAACCACTTTTGTTAGATTAACCTTACTCCTCAAACAGAGAGGGAGAATTATTCTATTTTTATAAGACCTGCTACCTCTGCTTACCATTTGGGTTATAAGCATGCTGTAGGAAACATTTTTGCAAGGGCTTTTAACTGCTTTAGCAGTTTAGCTGATCCTGCTCTATGCTCTGTATTCTATTTCATCTCTAATTTTAAAAAGTCCTGAGAAAGACCATCACCTGTGCACAGGACCACCAGAAAAGATGAACTTTTAAGACTTTTGGAGCAAGTTTCAGTGACTGAAAACTGCATACCTTCCTCCTGGAAGTTCATCACCAAGTGCTGCTCATTGTCTTCTACTCACAGCAAGTTCTGCAGGCAGCAAATGCCATTTAGATTTTCCAATCCATATATTTTGATGCATGAAACTATATATGAAACTATATAACCATATCTACAGATTACTGTAATGTATAAAAGCATTAGCAGTCACCTAAGAGCATAAAAGTGTGTTTTGATTTAAGATGGTTTAATAACTTACTCCATATTGTTACTAACAAAACTTACCACCAGTTTCATTTTTAGAGATCTTTGACCTTCAAATACTGCATTTTTTATTGCTCATATTCTTCCTGCTCATTGCTCACTTCATTTGCAGTCAGAAACTTCATATATAGTATCCAAAATGTGACTGAAAATATGGACGGTAAATCCAGAAAACATCTATATTCTTTATGACTTTAGACTAAGAAGTGAAACTCAGGCTAGTTAGTTAATAATTAATACCAATAATTAATTGGTTGACCTTTTGCTTTATCCACTTATAAGTCACGAAGTGATATTTTTGAGTAAGGATTTGATTAGCAGTGACCAAGTTGTGAATGAGCTGAGAAGTACATAAAATATTTCTAATCTGGATACGTTTTGTCTTCATCTCAAAAGTTTATGGCTGGTTGCCTACAGCTAGAAGAAATATTTTTCCTTTTGAGCTTTTATTAGGTTTTGCAACAAAAGAGACTTTGCAGATATACCATAAAAATTACTCCCATTTATCAAAAAAGCCAAAAATCACCTCTTATTGTTTCTGATAAAGGAGTTAAGAGTCACTGACCAATAAATGGCCAAATTCTAGGAGAACAGCAGGAAAGATAAAAGTATGATTTTTTTTTTCCTCTATAGAGAAAGTTGTGGACCAAAGCACACTAAAGCCCTGCTTTATTTAGATGTCACGTAGAGAAAATAGATGCCTTGTTTTTTTTTATCAGGTCATTTCACAAGTTGCTAACTGTAAAATTGGCAGAAAATTAAACAATACTTTGACAAGTATTGTAGGTTAGAGACTGTACTAAATTTCTTGTATCTTCTATAAGAACTGACAAATCACTACAAGCTTTGGACGCTCCGTTTCAGTCTTACAAGGCACTGAAGCCTACTGGCAACAGTTTGTTGTATCTGGCCTTTAATGCGGTCGCTGACAGATTCTTTCCTTAGCTACAACAAAGAGTGCCTTTTCAGTTGCACATATAGATAGGTAAAATCTATAGGTCCTGGCACAAGGATATATGATATTGGGTAAGTTTTCAAACATTCCTGCATAAATTCTGCATAAATAGGGTAATGTGCAAACAAACTATGCTTTTGTGCGTTTGAAATGGATAATTCCAAGTGAAAAATACATAATTGCAAATAGAGAGCTGGCTGGTCCTTCTACACTAATCTGTAAACATTAGCACAGATGTAGCTTCTGTGAAGCTTAGCTGAGCTGGTCCATGATAGTAATAAATTGATAGTTTCATTAACCAACATGTGAAGTTCATTCAGATTAAACCTATGGTGTTTCCTTGATATAACTATTATCTTGCTTTCTGAGGGCTAAAAGGCTTTTTTTTTTTTTTTTTTTTTTTTTTTTTTTAATAAGACAGACATCACACTTTCTGATCAGCTCCAGCTGATAGGTTTTGATTATGTCATATTTTCCATCATATGCAGCTATTTGCATCTTTCTGATCGCTATCAGGCCAGAAGCTCACTGAATGCTCTATTCAGGGTGAAGATTAAATTTGCCAAACAGCTAAAGCTCCTCAGTCCCTAGTGAAGTCCCTTATCCAAATCATTAGTATTGCCAGAGAGTCTCCCTTAAATCTCTGGAGGGCAGAAGGAAAATGCTATTCCCTCTCCAGCCTTCCCCTCCTCATTCCAGTTTTAAGAATGAATTGTGGATAAATACATTACCCTACTTTGGTAAGGCAGCTGGCAGTGCCCTCTTTTCTCATCTCTCACTGCTGAGATATTTAGACCTTCTGCTTCCTGTTCTTGAGATTTATAGCCCATTGTCAGTCATTTTGACCATATCTGCACACAGTCACCCTATCCCCACATATTCATTTTAATGAAGCAAAAGTAGATGCAATTAATCCCACAACAGTTCTGCTACTTGGTTTTAGAGACACTTAATCTAACTTGATGATATATTTTAGATAGCCAACTGCTTTCTAAGACTGTTGAATAGAAAAAGGGGCAGAAATAAAAATAAATCTGATCAGAAAGAAAATAAGATCACAAGGCTGAGAATGGGAATGATAAAGCAGTAAGAGGACTGAAAAGATGGAGAGATCAGGCTTTGGGAGAAGGTTTCAAAAGAAGAAAATGCAGCTGTACACTGGTGGCCTAGGTAGATTATCTAGCATACACCTGTATCTAGTTTCTGATGAGCTATAGATATATTAGATAGGTAATCTGTACAGATGGGTAATCTGACTCTGTCATATAAAGGGAGTTTTACTTTTACACCTTGAAAGAGCTGTTCCAAACGTAGCTTATTATTTTAATTACTTGAAATGCCTGGAGGTTAATATAATACAACAAGCTAATATAATATAGCAATACAAAGACCTTCCCTAGAGCTCTGAGCAGCGGAAGATGTGTGTAGTCACACCAGCCAGAAGTCGTGGGACAAGAATAAAGAGAAGTTCTGTGAAAATCATGTGTTGAAAAAGCTAATCCATTAGCTTCCCTGAAAACCAGGGAAAATCTAAAATATATCTTCAATAAAAGGCAAGGCACATCTGAATTTCTCAGAGAGTATGCATGATATGCATTCCTCTTGTTCCTTTCATGCTGGGAACAGGAAAAGAATATTGAATTTTGAAGTAATCATTTCCCTTCAGTAATAGCAGAAGAAAAAAGAAGGATTCCCCTGTAACGAAAGAAAATTGAAAGTCAGCTCCATACACAGTTATAAATGGAAAACATTTCATAATAAATAGACACTGCTCAAAATTCTTTAAAAAATTTCATTAATTTATAAATCCAGCCTAAAATACAATGAAACTAGGGACCTTTTGAACTATTTTGATTGCTCCTATTTAAATTAGGAAAATACAACAAAATTTGTGTCATATATATGTCCTATATATCCTCTATTGTATAGCATATCTTTTTCTTAGGAGCTTTTTCTGCAGGTCTGTGAAAAAACTTTCTGAGTATAGATTTGAGAATTTCCTTTGTAATGGAAACAAATGAAAAAAGAAGTTGCTCTTTCTAATGTTAAAATTTCTAGGTAACTGTAGGGACACTTAGAAGAGGAAAGAAATCTTAGATTCTCCTTTTTTTTACTTTTTGTTAAACTAGTCTCAAAACTTTTATTTTCAACAGCTCTGGTTGAAAAATTTCAAAGAAAACGTCTTTCATCTATTCATTAATATACATTGATGAACATTAAAATTCACTGACATTCATCCCATAACATTCTACGAATAAAATACTAAAATGAGGAAGTTTGCTCATCATGATTTCATCAAGACTCAGTGTAGATGTTAGCATCGGTTCACACAAAACTTGTGGCCAAGCTGTGTTCAGAGAGGAAAAAAGAGTCAGGATGTACATGCACATAGTTAAGCTCTACATCAAAAGCAGCAATCGTAGCACAATCACTGCTTCATGCGTTAGCACTGGTGCTTGGAAAGGAAATATCTGATTCAAGTTCTACTTAACAGGTGAACTTCTTCCTTAAAAGCCAATATTAAGTAGTTAGAACAAACTGAGTTATTGATATTTTAAGAACATCCTATAATTATCAGGTAAACCCAAACGCACTAGAACCATTCACCAGGACAAGGAAGTAAGAGTAACTTATTAGAAAGTTTTTTCTTTGATTTCTTTGCAGTATCATCTCACTGCACAGAGCAGGTTTTTGAAATGCAAGAGAGATCAAAATCACTACAGCTGTTATCAGAGATTCCCACATGAGGTAGTGATTGACTTTATTTCTGATAAAGTGGTTATGAAACTAAAGCTTGAATCTTGAAAAGATCTATGTATTTTAACACCAATATTGGTACGGAGCCTGCTCCTGAACTAACATGGGAGGCCATCATAATCAGCAATGTTCATCTATTGCTTTCAAAAATCCCAAATGACTTGCATTTCTCCTTACTAAAAACTGACTGAAAATCATCTTGTCTTCAGATATCCTTTGTTCATATAGTACAATTTTATTAATAGGACGATCTTTTAAAAAGATGATATTTGTCCACCTTTTCATGCAGTGAAACCATTTCACAACCATTTCAGGGCTGTGACTACTCTTTTCAGAAAAAAAAATGTAGGCCAGATTCATTGTAGCATTTAGGTGAAATATAGAGTCCTGTAAGAAGTGCTGTGTTTCCCAATAAAATACTTGGGAAAGACTGATGCCTTAGGATGGGAGCACAATCGCTTCTGCCACTGTTGAACAATCTGATCATGAATACTGAGGACAGGCCTTACAGCAGTACTGCCTCTGCTTTGCGGTAGCCACCACTGTATGGATGAGGGGGTCTGAGGTAGTTCAAACCCACCTTTCACCCTGCAGGACAACAAACGGGTGGCCGGGCTATCCTGCATAGGGCACTCTTTCCCTTTCCAGTGGATCTGACCCGCAGTGCAAAGGTAAGGTTCATTGGGCTAAGTGAAACCACACAAGAGGGAATATGACACTGGAGATTAGTGATTAGGAAGTTAAAAAAGTGTCCTACATTAACAGGAAAATGATTTTTCATATATAAGTCAAACTGTTCTGATAGGAGGGATTTCAATTCCCCCCACCCCCAACATGAGTGAATTAACTAGTGTGTCAGCCACAGTTTTGCTGCCAATATATTAGCACAGGTTAAGAGGAGCTTGATCTGGTGTGAGGAGGAATCTGGCAATGCCTTCTAGATCTGGTCCCACAGGAGACTTAGGTGGTGTGATGCTTAGTTGGGGTTAGATACGGAATAGGCTGCAAGATGATCTACCTGGGGCAATTAGGAGTACATAAGTCAGAGTTCATCTAGGCACCTGGAGAGCCTTCATCATGGAGGTATCCAGGGATTTCTGTTCCTAACTAGCTGGTGTCCTTTTTGTATGACAGTTTAGTGTGGAAGAATCCCATGGGATACATCTCTGAGGAGAAGAAGTGTGCAGGAGAGCTGGCTGATATTCAAGGATCACCTTCTCCAAGCTCAAGAATGATGCATCTTAATGATCAGGAAGTCAAGAAAAAGCAGCAGGAGGCCTGCATGGATGAAGAAGAAGCTTCTGACTAAACTAAAATGTAAAAATGAAGTGTACAAGAGGTGGAAGCAGAGTCGAGTGACTCAGGAGAAATATAGAGAGCCTGTCTGAGAATGCAGGGAGGGTGTTAGGATATTTGGAGTCCATTTGGAGCTGAATCTGGTGGAAGACATGAAGGACAACAAGAAGGGCTTCCACAAGTACATAAGCAGTGAAAGGAAAACTAGAGAAAATGCGGGCCTGTTGCTGAATGGGGCAGGGCCCCTTATAACAAAGGTCAGGGAAAGGCCAGTGAATGGCCAAGGTACTCAATGCCTTCTTCACCTTGGTCTTTACTGGGAAGACTAGCTTTCAGGAATCCCAGGTCCCTGAGGCTAGAAGGAAAGTCTAGAGCAAGGAAGACTTGTGCTTCTTGAAGGGCAATAGGTTAGAGAATATTTAAACAAACTGGACACACATAAATCCATGAGACCTGATGGGATGCACACATGAGCACTGAAGGAGCTGGTCAATGTCATTTCAGCACCACTCTTGATTATCTTTGAAAAGCCACAGCGATCAGGGCAGGTTCCTGAACATTGGAAAAGAGCAAATGTCATTCCTATCTTCAGGAAGGGCAAGAAGAATCTGGGGGACTACAGGTGGGTCAATCTCACCTCAATCCCTGAGAAACAACTAATCTGGGAAACCGTTTCCAGAAGCATGAAGAACAAGATGATGATCAGGAGTAGTCAGCATGGATTTATGAAGGAGAAATCATACTTAACCAGTCTGAAAGCATTCTACAATGAAATAACTGATTTGGTGGATTAGGGTAGAGCAGTGGATGTTGTTTGTCTCAGCTTTAGACACTGTCCTGTAAATCCCCACTGACAAACTGATGAAGGGTGAGCTAGATAAAAGACAGTGAGGTGGACTGAAAACTGGCTGAACTGGTGGGTGTAGAGGGTTGTGAGAAACAGCATGAAATCACTAACCACTAATAGTATACCCCAGAGGTCAGTATCGTGTCCAGCTTTGTTTAGCCTCTTCATTAATGGCCTGGACAATGAGGCAGTGTACCCTCAGCATGTTTTCAGATGGTATAAAATGGAGAGGAGTGGTTAATACACCTGAGGATTGTGCTGTCATTCAGAGGGACATTGGCAGGCTGGAGAAAAAGACAGAGAGAAACCTCATGAAGTTCAGTAAAGGGAAATGTGAAGTCCTGCACCTAGGGAGGAATAACCTCAAGCACCAATACAGGCTGGGGGCTGACCTGTTGGAAGGCAGCTCTATGGGGAAGGACCTGGGCATCCTTCCCCTCATACTTTATTCCAGACACTAGTATGGAATCTCAACCTGAGACATGTGTCTTAAGGTCTCATTATCATATCATTCAAGTCAAAACTGACAAATGCATGCCACTATCCTACAAAACTTGTGCTTAGTATTTCTGATTGCTTTCCCAGTTGTGTAGTCCTGAGACACAGTAAGGAAATCAGACATGCTTTTCAGCCACCAGAGACACACTTGAGTGAATTATTAATCCCCCCAGACACCTGGAATGCAGATAAAGACTTTTGTATGTGCAGTCTGATCACCCACCGGAGTGGGTAAATCAGTCTACTCCTCCCTCTTCTGTGGCAGGGAGACTCCAAAGCTACTGTTCTGAAACTCTCCTCCAAATTATTGTCATGGCTATGTTCTCCAGAGTACTTACAGCTGTGCTGCCTTTTAACAGCTATTCCTTCTATAAAGGAAGAAATTATGAGTTCAGTAATGCTAGGTTAAGCCGACAAAATGTGCAAGCATAAATGGGAGTCCAAAATGACTCTTCAAAGCAGCAGCTGGACTATGACACGGGATATAAACCTAGTGCCTTGGCTGCGTGAGATTTCCAATCGATATGATTTTGGCCTGCTCTTCCAACTAGAGGCAAGCATTGGTGCTAAACTGGGACACTGAGCTATCCGGAAAACGAGCAGTTAATAACATCAGCATATAAATTAGATATGAGGTCTCTTGCTTTAGGGCCAGCAGGATCCTGCCCTCCTCTCTGCCCAGATGACTACCGCTGTTTTTGCTGGGAGCTCCCTCTGCCTCCAGCAGCAGCCCAGTGGGCTTTGTTCCCAGCTGTGCAAAGAGCTCGCACATCACACTGGTGAAATCCAACTTGTTGTTCCAAACCTGTCCTCAGGCAACACCACTGAGTCCTGGAGATACTGTGCTGTTGTACTAATAGAGAAGCAAACTGAAGGGGTTTCAGAAGTCATCAAGTCAATCATGTGAGAGAAGTGGATGGCTAAAGCCGTCTCCAGTGAGAACTTACTACTAGAATGGGATGTCCTAAAGGTCCATTTTTCTGTGAACAGTTCTATGCATGTCTGCAAGTGTGGATGAAGGAAGAGCTACCAGAAAACAGCAGGCCAAAGAGAGGAAAAGCACATGCTGAGGAAGTGATGTGTCACAGTCTACGCAAACTGACAAGCTTCAGACACCATTGAATTCACAAGAACATCAACATCAAGAATGTGCTGAATCTCTGCTGAATATGTGCAAGGCCACTGGCACACATCAGTATCAACTGTGACTTGTATAACTTGGCCCACGCCTGAGAGGATGATGGCTGCTATATGCAGGCAAAGTCGGCAGGATGATATACACACCTGATAAAACAGAGAACCCGCTGAATGACTTTCTAAGGACTGATGAGAAGCCACTGGTATGTCCATCTGATCCTCCACTTCTGAATACACAATACAGCTGAGGCTGGTCTCCCAGCTCTTGGGCTGACTGGGTAACTATGATAAATACAGGAGTGAATAAGATCCCATCTATCCTCAGGAATGAAAGAGAATTTTCTACAGGCGTAACGAGTTGTCCAAGCCTGCTCAGACAACAGAATGACAAGGGTTGATTACACTTCTTATAGCTCTACGTTTAGCTCCTCTTACAGACCTATGAAATACTGTAAAATACCATACTTAGTCCCAACATTTCCTTTTTATCTTTCACGTTTGGCATCCTCTAATTTTATTGCTGCAAATCTGCATCAGAATTGAAGAATAGAACAGAGGTTGTGGAAAGAGTCATTTGCTTTGAAAAGATGAATCTTAAGAGTTTTATATTTCTTGTGTAAGCATTATGTTTCTTCTTACAAAGGTGTCTCTTGGCAGGGTGAAAAGATTTGGGGGGGGTTACAAGTCACATATGTGGGTGTGAGGAAGACATGAAATCAATAGTACTAGATTTTCCTCATAATTCAAAAAACTTAATTTCCACCATAGCTCAGTCCAGATTCAGGAGTCAAAATGAGCGAGACATGATTAATAAGTAACCTTGAATAAGTTAGGATAATAAGTAAGGATTTTACATATGTTTTTGAGGTAGCCATTAAAACAGTTCACACCATTTTAATTCATTAGGCTTACCTCAGAATATCTGATTTTCCTCTCCTCTATACCTAGCCCTGGTATTGTCACTGTTGTTCAAAAGCATGTTGGTAAGCCTAAGCAAGGAGTACTAGTGCTGTCTTTATTTTCTGCAAGGTCCTTCTATTTGTCAGATACAGACAATCTATCGACAAATGCGCAAAGACCCATCAGTCCCCTACTTCGTGTAAACCATTTGAATCTCAAGAGCATTTTCTTTGCATTCAGGTGGCTCGTTTGTTTGTTTGTTTTAGATCATATGCTAGGTTTACTTTACAAGTGCTTCCCAAAGAAGAGATCAACTTCAGAGAATTCTGTATCAGTTCATGTTATGTTTGTACATCAGGCATTTTCTGCAGGTTACTACTAATTAATTGTTAATTGATAAAAGTGAAATAGGCTGCCCACATCCCCTGCAGTAGCAAGTAGCAGCTGAAACCCATGATTTAGGGATGAGCTTGTCCAAGGACAGCTGGTCTAATGAAAATATGACACAATAGGTCAATTGCCTCTTTTCATTTGTGACTTTGTACCTTCTTCCTCTAACACAGGCTAGATTGTGTAAGAATATGGGCACCTCTCTACATGTTATTTATTGCTGATGTCGTTGTTCTAAACAAAGAGGAAAATAAAAATATATTTCTAAGGACTTTGTAATTTTGGCTGAAAGACAAGTTTATCTGATGTGATTTATCTTGGTGGTATTGTTTTGCTCCCATTGCCCAAATGGGATCTGTGGCAGCCAGTCAAATACCTGAATGATTGATCTCTACCCCACAGAAACAGATAAAACACAAAAGATCTTTCAAAGCTACAAACTGCACCTATTAATAAAAGTGCATTTTATTCCTTTATTCAGACTCATTGCCTCTTCAGCTGAATAAAATGGCATGAAGCCACTCCCATAGGCCAGGCTCCACAGGGACAGAAACCCTTCCAAGAACACCTATTCCTTCAGTGCAGAAATATCTATCTGGTAACCTAATGGACTCTGCTTTGGTCTTCTTGATATAATGGAAACAAAACCACTGCAATAGCAAATTGCAAATTGGTTCACCACCTATTCTGGAAATAAATCCTGCCTTTGAGTGTTCATTTTCCATCTTATGAAGTGTTCTGATTTTTAGCATAACAATAGGAGGCCACTGTTTTGAGACAATATACTGTTGCATTTAATCTGTTTTATCAAGATTCAGATTCAAAGCCCAGTGGAACTAAAGCATGTGGTAAACCCATGCAGGTTCTTTGTGATTAAACATATGTTTAAATATTAATTGTATCAGAGCCAAATAGTGGATCTATTCGCTTTTTTTTCAAAATTAAATTGGAGAATTGAGGCAATGATCATGGATGGTCTTAAGCTTAACATTTATTTAGAGATACATTTTTTCTGACTTGGTAACTAAACAAAGAAATAATTCCTGATGATCTGACTTGAGAGTAAACTTTAAATTTTTCCCATCTGATATGAATGGAGCCTTCCCCACAAATACTTTTTGTTTCTTTTTTTAATCTATCAAAGATAGGCAAATTTGTTATCAAAATGTCACTTTGGGAGAAAAAGGAAATAGTTCATTAAAAAAGTTAAAAAAAATCCTTCCTAGTATTCTTTCCAAATTTATTTTTGTTGTTGACCACAGATCACAATACAGCATGAAGTTCTTTATGAGTTCTTCATCTTCAAAACAGCACTCCTCCTCTCCAAAATGCTCTTGAAAAGAAAAACTATCATAATATTTTTTTAAAAAATACAATTTATATCGAGTAGTACCTGCATTTTGGAGGGGGAGGGGAAGTTGAATACAGTTTTTCCCACCAGATCTAGTTTTATTTTGATTTTACTCAATATTTATCACTATTAATATCTACTTTCAGTTACGTAACTTTTCTAGAATTTAACCACTGTAACTGTGAGTGCCTACCACAAAATCAATATTTTTATTTGACTTTTGACAAGATAGTTTGCTTTTTTTGAGAAGTAGGTTAGTGTAAAATATTCTATCCTGATACATAAAAGCATCGGCATTGTATTTTGGGTTTGATTTCTGTTTGCTTGCTTTGGAGGAAAAAACTGAGACACAGAAAAGAAGACATGATCAGTACTGAGGATATACTGTTTGTTATCACTGCACGTATACTTTGTACAGCCCAGGTACTTCTTGAAGCTTTCCAGATACAGTTTCTTGAAGGGGGGCCGGGGGAGGGAGGAAAAAAAAACTAAGCAAGACTTTCCCTAGTGAAGCTCAACACCAGCTGTACTTCGTTTGGATGCAGAACCAAAAGCAGGAGACTTTCTATCCTCACTGACCTGCCAGGCTCAGCATCCAAAGCACAGCTAATGCAGAAGAGCTGCCTAATAAGGAGGGGGCAAGAGCACGAGCTGGGAAGGAGCAGATAAATGGAAGATTCATGGTTTTATAGCACCAGTAGGATTGCACTTCCCTGGGAGAAAGCCCAGAGTTTCCCAGGCTCATCATTTCTTCTTGCTGGCAAACATCTATGTAACTTGCTTGCAAAATGTCTCTTTTCTTCTCCAGGGCTGGCCCTTAGAGAGGACAATAATGTGTTGCTGAGGATTCATTAGCTCAAGCAGCAGTGAATCAGAAAGTTCCTGCTGGGACCAGTACGTCAGTATGATGACATTAGAGGATTTTCTTCAGTTTGCTCCAGCAAACAATTGGAGGATGATATGCCCACATCCTACAACACTTTTATAATAAACAGCTACTGAGGCTTTTTATAGGGAGAAGACATTCAAGAAAAGCACAGAGAAATTCAGAGAAATGACCGTCTGGGAAATTGCTTTGTGCAAGATCATTGTGGTTTTTAACCTCAGGACTCCTGTCTCATGCGATGCCTGGTGAGGAGTTGGTTTGGGAATCAACTAAGGTTTGTTTGGCTGAATCCTGCTTAATTTGCCATAGAAAATGGATGTTAGGCAGAGGACTGGGCAGAAACCATAAGACAGTGAATGCCCTAGGCAACTGGTTCCTATTCCCAATTTTTCCACAGAGCGCTTGTGTGGCCCTGGACAAATCAGTTAAACCAAAGTTTTCACAGTCAGTTTCCTTCTGTCTGTGATACCTATTTTCCAGCTGTCTGACTTGGGAGCTCTGATTTGTAAAAGCGTTGACAAATCACAGCTGCAGTTGGAGTCTCTGCAAATTGTATTTTGAACACATATTTCTAAACAACACACAGCTTCCTGGCAGTTCAGATACTAGTGCTTCAAATAGGATATTCAATTACTAAATATTTTTCTTTAATCTCTCTGTGCCTCAATTCTCCCTTTTTATATTGGGAATAATAATGTCTGTCCCTGTCCTCCCCACCAACACACATACGGACAAGCACAAGCATGCAGAGCCCTTCTTAGAGCACTGAGGAAACAGATGATCTTGTTGTGAGAACAGACTTCAAACTGCATCTGCAAAGAAGCCCCTGGGCCTCCCTGCCTAAAAGAAAAGATGGCAACTGTTATCGAGGACAGCAATCTGGAGAAGTTAAAGAAGGAAAGTTCAGTTCTTCAGGCTTTGGAGGTGATTTTCCTGGCCGTTTCTGGATCAGCCTCTGGAGTCTGTTGAAATTAATGTAAATCTTGTTCTTAACTTCAGCAGTCTTGGGTTCAGGAAAGAGAAGTTTCTTTCTAAGATTCCATGTACTGAATTTTGTTTTCGGACACGGTTCAATAGACTCATACAGGATACCTCCTTTTAATCAAACATTAGAGTCTGGATGACCTCACTGGGATTGGCTGCAGTGGTGCAGGGAGTAGCCTCTTTAAATTGCCTCTTGAGACCACTTGAACTAATGCCTGGTTTTATGTTCTGCTACGAACCCACGTGCTGCTGCAATAGTCACATATCAAACCAGAAAAGGAGTCATTCTGCTATCTTTATCAAAGCTACGTGGTACTTCATTCTGGGGATCTATTTATTTTTAGAATAAAAAAAAAAGTACCAAAAAACGCTTTAGAGAGATACTTTATTAGATGGAGAATGACTGCATGTCTGTTTTCTTTAGTGAGCATACATTATAAACATAGGTTTGAAATGGTGTACTGGCTACACTGCAGTTCAAAAACCGCTGGTTGATTATCAGAACAGGCATTCGAGCAACAGCCAAATGATGAGCAACATGTGTCTCCAGAAAGATGAAGCTAGTAAAGAGGATTAAAGTTTTACAGCAGTTGCCTGTTTCATTTTGTGATAGTGCTTTACTTTGGAATACTTGCAGGTCAGTGAGTATGTGATTCATTGTCATTCTTCCCATACTTCTCCTTCATAAAATAGCCACTGATTCACCCTGTGAAGTTCAGTTAATACCTAATGGCTCATCTTACTCTCTGCTAATATACAGTAATGTTAAAGCAGTGTTGAGGGCAAGGAGGGAAAGGACCGTGCCATTTCAATCAGCTGGGGGGAAAGAGATTCTTTTTTGCCAACCACCTCGAGAAAAGAAGAAAGGATTATAGGTATAGTCAAAAGCAGAATGGAGAAAAAGATGTGCCCTGTTTCATTACAGGCTCCAGCATCAGGAGTATGAGAAAATCAACATTTCTCTTCCTTTGAAGCAAAGCTGACTCAGGATATTGGGTTTATCTTCACAAAGACTTTGCAAAGCCTTGTAGGCTTTTTACAAAACCCAAATAATAATGGTGCAGACCTAGGATCATTTCAGCTGTATTATTAAAGCCTGGATAATTTTGTCTGGCCAAAAAGTTACATTTTATCTTAGCTCTGTAATAAACAAAGACTCTGTTTTGTAAGACTAGATTTACTTGATAACTGATTTCTATTTTTACATGAACTACATAATCCAGAAAGGATTCAAACTCACCTTTGATTTGCCATCCCTCTAATATATATGTTTATGAGAAGGGTAACGTTTGCACAATGCTTTTATACAATGAGTCATGCTTGACAAATTTCTCACATGTAGGTGTATCTGTATGGTCATACTGACATACCTTTCATTTTGCGCTTGAGTCTTAAACCCCAGTTGTCCACATTACCTGTGTGATTGTGCTTATTCCATATCTATTTTGATGTAAGTAAGACCTTCCTTTAGTAAGGGCCATTGAATACAGAGAAGAAACAAACACACACTGAAGTCCTGCTTTTGCATGCAGTATGTACGCTGTTGTTTGCTCCTTGTTCTCCAAGGTACCCTGTGGGGTCATGTTGCCCTACTCGCTGCCTGTCTTTACACCACACCACGGTGCCACAGCACCCAACTATTGGCACTCTTCTGCAAAGAGATGCTCTACAAAGAATCAGAGCAGGCTTAGATGCTCAGAGAGCAGTGTGATTGCGTGCCAGCCTGGATGTGGAATCATCCCTCCAGTATCCATACCTAAATAATGAGGAGTAGACAAAGAAGGATTTGGATGAGATCCTGATTTTTCTCAAAGTGGATGGGATTTTTTCTGATT
The DNA here is from genome assembly GCF_028389875.1 of Rhea pennata. Lineage (NCBI taxonomy): Eukaryota > Metazoa > Chordata > Aves > Rheiformes > Rheidae > Rhea > Rhea pennata. The sequence goes on from NC_084664.1 coordinate 26,906,668, forward strand.
AGTTTTCATCCATCTCCAGAATAGATAGTTGTTACCCAGGATTTTTAACCGCAATTAGTAATTAGCAGCCATTTAGACATGGAGGAGACAGGCCCAAGCTCACTGTCTATATCAGAAGTGAGCTCTCGTGTCCTATCTTGAAGCTAATACATTAATTGCTGCTATTGGCCTTACAGAAGTACCAGAAAAAATTTTCTCATGCTCCCCCTCCCTATCTGTGTATATATGTGAGTGTGAAGGTTTCACTAATTAGGTGGTTAGGTGAGCACATTTGAAAGTTCACACAATTACAGAATGCTTAGACTTGCAAAAATCTGCAAAGTTTTCATGAGATGGAGAAACTTCACTCAGCTTTGCTCATGTCACCCACTGTAAATAAAGTTTTGATATTAACAGTTGGACCAAATACCATATTTAGATCCACTATTCCAGACTGAGACCATCTGTGGTTTCCATTAGCAGAACACCTATTTTATGCTACATTTATTTTAAAAGTATAGTCTTCAAGACTGTAAGGTGGGTTTTTGTTTCACAGATCTACTTGGAAAAAATTGTATTTGGGATATTTAATAGGTGATACATTTTATCCTAAAGTTCGATGTTCTCTTTACAATTGATTTGAGACACCCAAAGCATTTAATAAAATATACTCAGGTTCTCTGCTTTCATAATTTGTAATACTATTTTCCATATGCTCGACATGTACTGCATCTGTTCTGTTTCTTATTTGAGTGGCAGTTTTACAGTGCACAGAACTGCTAATAAAAGGTTATTGTTGACAGTTCAGTCACAATATAAAGTTCTTGCAGCTTTTAAACATGTAAAGGTGTTTAATTTCCTTTTAATTATCATTTTATTGCTTAATTCATAATAGAATTTTTAAAATTTATTATCTTGTAAAGTAAACTGGAACAATGAACCCAAATTTTGAATGCTATCCTACAAGATTCATCATTTCTACTGTGCAGCTGCTGAGTTATTCTTTTAGGAGTACTATTAAGGAAACTATATAGGAAAAGAAAACATAGATAAAATAACATATTAGCAATAAAATATCTGGTAAAAAAAAATCCTACAGAAGTATTGGGAGCAATGGACAAAGCTATATCTAAAATGTAAATTGACAGGTCAGCATGCGCTAGACTCTGCCCTTAACTACACTCAGCCAGTCAAACCTGACATAAGGATTTTGTCCTGCTGTTAGTATCTCCAGCCACTAAAGAAAAATAAGTAAAGATCTTGATTTGACCTTTTTTAGTTCTCCAGGTGATTTCCATGCTTTTAGCCTGCTGGGGACTGACACCCCCTTTCGGCCTGTGTTACTCTCGGTCGGCAGAGCACAGCGCGGGAGCAGCACGAGCCTGAGAACCGCCCTGGCCCGGACGCGCAACCCGGCCCGAGGGTTGTGGCCGAGGATGGCTGCGGCTCCTCGGCAGAGACGCCAGCCGGAGCTCGTGACCGCCCGGCCCTTGTCCCGTGCCTGTTGCTGTATCGTTCAGGTGACAGCGCTGCGTTTCCTGCGTATCTACATGCCTCGGTGCTTCAGCCTGCGTTTCACGTAACCCATCCGAAAAGCGTTATCGGTTCCTCGCTCTCAGCCTGTACTGTCGTAAACTGAGAGATGTGGTAGAATTTTGCATTTCCCCAAACCTATCATTTTTCTGGCAAAAGATTTTTCTTTGTCATAAATCATTGCACTGGCATTCCCCGTTCAATTTTCAGAGGCTTATATAAGCATCATAAGTGGCATATTAGATAAACATATCTTCAAAAAGAGACCAATGTTCCGAAAAGTAGGTGAGGGACATGCTTAAAGCTGCTCAGTAATTACAAGCAAAGCTCTCACAGAGTTAAATATCAAGATGGAAAGAGGCAAACTAGATGGAAACCAGTCAATGGTTGTTTCATCAGAAAGTGGGACTTTCTTCCAAAGGTATATTATTTGTCACCTAAACTTGACAGGGCGTACTGAGTCTCTATGAAACCTGGCATCTGTGTGTGGTCCGGCAACATGAAAAACCTAGTTAGAAATGGAAATGAGAATCATTTGTTTAAAAAGTTTATAAAAAACATCTTAAGTTTTGGAATTTGTTTGTTTTTTTTAAATCAAAAATATTTACTGTATTTTCATGGGATTCCTGAATAGTTTTGATTGAAGCTAGAATAACGGTTGTTATTTTATTATTTTTAAAACTAAACACTTTATCTGTAGATCTAAGTATGTAAGGGTCCACATTTCCACTAATAAACATTTTGCAATGCCATAAAAATTAGAAAATTTTGAAAATTAATAATAGAAAAGAAAGGTAATCCACTGTACTTTTAACAGTGGGCTTGCCAGAAGAAGCAGCGCATGGACTGCAATGGACCATGTGGACTGCAAAACAAGCATAGCAGTGAAGAGGGAGTGCAAGGTAGTGGAAGAATTAGTCTCTGATGCCCATTTCTTCCTTCTTGCAATGCTTGTAACAATAATTTCCTGCACTACCTCTCCTATAGGGGGAATACGAATTTTTGAAAGGCTTGGTCATCTCAAGATCAGTCTTTTAATGCAATTCTTCATTCCCTATTATACATTAGAAATTTTGGCCCACAATTAACTAAATTCCGTATTGGTCCTATCAGGTAAAATAAATTCCAGAATTCTTAACTAAATGATTTTTTTCTGATTTCTAAGCAATGTTCATGCTTTTTATTTTAAATATTGTTTGGACCTATTTTCATTAAACTTCAAACTAAAGCTCCAACTAGAGCTAGCCTGCTCTAGATGACCCTGCTGAGCAGGGAAGTTGGACTAGATGATCTCCAGAGGTCCCTTCCAACCCTACTGATTCTATGATTCTATGATTCTATTCATGGTGATATATATTCACCTTGTGTACCAGCTTGTACTGGTGCCTAGGGTTATTTCTCCCTAGATGCAGGACTCTGCACTTGCCCTTGTTGAACCTCATGAAGTTCCTCTCTGCCCAACTCTCCAACCTGTCCAGGTCTCTCTGAAGGGCAGCACAGCCCTCAGGTGTGTCAGCCACTCCTCCCAGCCTGGTATCATCAGCAAATTTGCTGAGGAGGCACTCTGTCCCCTCATCCAGGTCATCATTGATGAAGAAGTTGAACAGGATGGGACCCAGTTCTGAGCCCTGGGGGACTCCACTAGCCACAGGCCTCCAACTAGACTCCACACCACTGATGACAACCCTCTGAGCTCTGCCTTTCAGCCCGTTCTCAATCCACCTCACTGTCCACTTGTCTAACCCACACTTCCTGAGCTTATGTAGGAGGATGTTACGGGAGACAGTGTCAAAAGCCTTGCTGAAGTCAAGGTACACAACGTCCACTGCTCGTGTTACATCTTGGCTAGGAGCAGTGATGCAGGCCTAAAATGTGAAAGTGAAATATGTTGCTGTCAGTGGTTTTTAAAAGACACTTATTTTTATTCACCATCTGTCACATTGGTTTGCAGCCAATATCCAGTAGTGATTTTTATAACTGTTATGGGATTAATGGAGTATTGAAACAATGAACATTTTCACAGTTGTTTAACTTATTGCTTTATTTCTCCTTTTGCTTTAGTATTATCATTTAGCAGCAGCTGTTGTTATTATTATTAATAATAATCATAAGTGTGCTGGATTATTGCTAATAATAACACAACATCAGAGACTTCTGAAAAATAAAATAAAGCCACTCTGGCTAAAATTTCATATGGTTTTAGAGCTCTTAAGGCTCTCTCAGAGCAGTATGTGGCTTCTCTGGAGCCAATGAAAGCCAGAATGACCTATAATGCAAAAACTTCAGCTTCAGGTCTATTCCTAACCTCTATCTCTAGCCATGACCAGCAGCAACCCAGCTATTACTAGTAGCAGTTGCAGACAAACTGTCCCAAAAACTGAACATCTTTATCAAGTGGGGCTCTTCCAGTGCTCATCAGAAGAAGTCTCCCGCTTATTCATAGCATGGTATATCTGCTGATTAATGAAAAGGAAATGTGAAATCATAGTAGATGATATATAAAATTGGTAAAGCAGCAAATAATTACACAGCATTTGCCAATTTCAGTCCCTGAAAAGTATGAAAGACTGAATTCTCAGTGGTGATTATGAGCATTGAAAGTAAAAAAATATTCCCAGATTGTCCTGCCTATTCTTTTTCATAATGCCCTAACTCAGTTTCTGCATTATATTTTAAGCAGGTGACAGGTGAATGAAACATTTCTGTCTCCAAGTCTTCCCATCTGCTTTACCCAGCAGATGTAGCAGATAGATACCTCCAGCACTGCTCACAGTAACTTCAAAGATAACAACAAGCCTTTGGAGTTGCTGTCACCTTTTGGGATTTGGAGAGTAACATTTAAAAATATTTTCAGACTTTGTGAGATTCAGCGCAGCAAACCCGAGGCTTAATAACCATTTTGAGATAGAAATGTATTTTGCTGAAAAATGGACTGTCTTCTATTAGAACATATATCACTTTCTACAGTAAAAGTAGAGTTAACCAGTTCTTATTTTTTTTACCCTAGAAAGCCTCTATTCTGTTTTTTATAAGGCTAAATGTCTGGACTACAAAACACTCTCACACATTCCAAGATTTCTGTCTTTCTCTAGTGTAATGCACTCTTGATAAACTCCTGAAGAGCCATGGAATTACATCTAAAGTCAATGAAGGGCTTTTTTTGTCTGCAGTTAGTGGAAATTTTCACAGCCCTCCATCACACTTAGGAACAGTGTGAACACTATGAACTTGATAAGCTTTTGGACATCCCTCTGCTGATTTTAACAGAGAAATTAGATAATAGGTTGTTTCTTTTTCTTGCTTTTCTGCATTTCATATGAGGCAAAATCAATTCTAAAAGGTTCACACTTGTATGCTACAGGCAAGACTGTCCAAAGTCTAGCTGCTAAAGCATTTCTATTGAAAGGGTTCACATTATTGCTAATTACAATCTTATTTTCAAATGAATGAGAATGAGAGTTTCTGTTCCACAGAAATTTCTGTGGAATGGAAATGCCAACTTTCCAAAAATCATGCAGCACATAAAATCATGAGCGGCCCTGGGATGAAGGTCAGTGACAGACTGACATTTGCTGTCTGTCATAGTAAATGAACTAGGTACCAAAGGAAATTAAAAGTTTGTTTCAAAACAAACTTCCTAAGCTATGCATGGTCTTGCTACAGAGGGTTGTGATTCTAAAAGTTTAGATGGAGACTGGACAAGTGGAGGGAAAAGCAATCAGTTAAGGGTTACTGGATACATAGAAACCACATTGGGCTCGTAAGGCCCCAGACTCACAGAGGTACTCAGCATACTCAGAGTAAGTATCATATATACACGGCAATGACCATATTCTCCCTCAGCCATTTGCTCTGGGACATGATCAGAGAGAGGATATTGAGCTATATGGACTTTCAGTCTGGCCTGATGTGGAGATTCATTCTTATGCTCTTTTTATTAATTCCTAATTAAGAGGAAAAAGCCAACATGCCAAACCTTCCAATGAGCTAAATTGTGACAATTCTCTATTATATAGGGAAATATTATTTATTTATTTATAATATATAATTTATTATATAGATAAATAGTAATGATTTCTAAACCGCTTTAGGGGCACATAAACATGTTATATTGATAGTTTCAAAGAGCTTCAATTAATTTTATTTAGACTCAGTCAATTATGAAATGCAATAGATTGTATGGGCATAACATTAGGTAAAAATCAAAATCAATTTTTATTATAGCATTAAAGTCAAAAGAGAATGGACCAAGACAAAAAAATAGAAATGAAATCTTTTTTTTTTTTTTTTTTAAAGCCCATCCATTACAAATAATTTACTTGCACAACACGTTCCAGTGTTGGTAAAACTGCACTTTTCATCAGAATGATTTAGTGTTGATGCATTTTGGATCAGGTTTATTATCAGGGTCCACCTTCCGAGAAACTGTGCTTCTGGAGGCATTAAAACTGTCTAAATTTGGCATCTGACATTTGTATCCAACTTGAAGGTACTCATTTTGGGAAGAGACAAGATGAGCTTTCTCAGATTGTGATTTGGTGCAGGAGCCTAATTTAAGTGCTCTGAATTGCTTCATTGATACTCTCCTCTATCCACTGGCTATAAAGTGAGAGTAGTCTCCTAAACTTTAGCACGTAAATTATGTGTTTCATGTGTTTCATGTGAATATCCTTTTGTGCCATTTTCTTAAGGTGTTTCATACCACGCTTATATGTTCCACAGCCTAAATTGCTACAGACTCTGCTAGAAGGCAAATGATTATAATCCAGATTACTGCCACAAAGGTCCATAAATCCTCCAGGGCCATGTTTGTTCAATATCCATCACAATCAGGCCTGAATCTTGACTCAGATTTTCAGCCTCTGTAACAATACAGGAAATAACAGAAATAGCCTTTGGCCACTGCAGATGTCAAACCCAAGAGAAAAATATCTACAGGAAGGAGGTTCTAAAATATCCAATTCTACCAGGGCATCAGCAACAGGCTGCTCAGCCCAGAAATGTGCAAAGAAACCCTGTACAAACATGGGACCAATCACCATATAACTGTATGTCTAAACAACTTCAACCAGTTTCTGTTGTCCACTAAGTTGCAGAAATGACCGTGATGAGCGTTATTCTCTGCTAATGCAAGTGGAATCTCAGAAACTATTTCTGCAGCATGATGTTGAGTAAAAAAATATTCACACATTTTTACTATATTGTTTGGAAAAGCTTTTAGTGCTGAGTAAGAGTACTTTTGCTAAGACTATTGCAACATCTGCTTATAACTATAAATCCAAAAGTAGACTCCAGGAAATAGAATCATCATTTATCAGCCTCTGGCTTTCTTTGCAAGTTCTGAAAAAAATGTTAATAATGGTTACACTTTTGACTGGGTTAGCAGAAACAACCAGCCTCTATTTCAAACCAGCAGATCAGCAATTTTCCTGTCTCTTTCTGCATCATCAGAGAAAGCTCACCAACAAGGCTGAGAATGTCAGCTACAGAATAGAACCAACCCCCCCAAAAGTCTAGAAAAAAGGCACATGTTTTAAAAGGACCATAAACATTTTTTGGCTAAAAAATAGGAAGAGCTAGGAGGCTACGCTGCAGCCCACCAGTACTTCTTCAGGAGGTTAGAATACCAGTACGTCATTCTGGCAGGAAGTAAAGGTTTCTCTTAATTTCTTATGGCTCTGAGGAAGTGAGTGCCCTTTAGCAGCTGCAGATTAAAGTTAACTTTACAAGAGCCCACAAAAAGGCAGAAAACTTGCAAAATTAGCCAGCTCTGGAGTATGGTGTACATCTTTATGAGTAAACCAAAAATTCCTAATCTGAATCACAGGAATGACAATGGCAAGTAAATCACAAATTAGCTTCTGGTATATTGGATTTACAGTCATATTTGTGAAAGAAAAATATTCATCTCCAGCTCATGACAGTTTCGGAAAATAAAATAGCTCACTTTCTGGTGAGCTTATATAAACTTTGTGGTTTGTTTGTTTGTTTGTTTGTTTTTTTACTTCTCACATGAATTTGTATCATCTGAAACTGATCCAAAATCCCCAACCGAAAACAAGTTAAAAACTCTCCATAGACCTCAGACAAAATTATTGAGTTCTCTTAATTTTAAAGGGGAACTGAGAGGTCCTCTTTACACAGTTACTTGCTCAGCATGGAGGATGGCACCTACACTGTTCACTAAAAAATGAAATATGTGGGTCATTTCAATTTAGAGAAAGTTCTTACAGGACTGAATATAGTTGCATGCCTCGTTAGTGGGAGTAATGGATTCAGTGCACAGGCAGGGTTCACAGCTAACCTCCGTGGCTGTTGACAAGGAGGTCAGTGTTCCCCTACTGTGAAGATACTCCTGTTAATCATTTATCTGTTGACAAGTTTTCCCAATGTCCTAACTTTCCTTTTCATCTCTCTATTACATAGTAGTTCTGCTTTATGCCTCTGAAAATGGTGGCTACTAGTTATGTCCGCAAAAAGGTGCAGTTCAGCTTTGCCATGTTTTGTCCTGACTTTTGTCAGCATACTTAAGATTTTCCCCTTTTATCCTAGGCTGTGCACTTTGCTGAGTAAGAAGAGAGAAGACCATCACATCAGGGGAGCACAAACTCATGTGAATCCTCTTCCCAAGAGCATCCAGCCGGCCATACAGAGAGGGGCAGCAGCACTAGGCACTTTGTGGAGCTGAGAAGATGTTGGCCCTGCTTCTCCTAGAAAATGACTAATAACTGAACTGGTTCCAGGGCATTCAAGGATGCTGCACACAGTTGTGATGACACCAATGATGCCTTAATGCAGCTTTACCCTCTTCCTGCTGCCAGAGAAACTGAGCATCTCTGGACACTCTCTTTCTAATGAAACCTACGTTAAGCTTCATATTCAGGGAAATTGTGCCAAGGGAAATTGTGCAATTTCAAACTTGATTTCATTTTACAGAGAGAAATCTTGAGAAAAAAAAAAAGAGTTTGAATCAATCAAGACATTTCCAAATACTCTTGTACCAAACTTCAGTGAGTTGACATAAAAGATATTCAGGGATTTCCCCCTTTTTTCATCAAATAATATTTGAAAAGATCAATGGAAAATCAAAATGCTCCAATTAAGAAAGATTGAAACACATCATTTCAAAATGTTGTGTTCTTTTTCAATTTTTATTTTGTATAAACTTCTGTTGAATCCATTGTGTTTCCACAGTAATGTATCATCAAACTGGTGTGAGCTGGATGAAAAATGTTCCACTGAAAAAATTCCTTTCGAGTTTTTTTCTCTTTCCCTTCTCTTTCTCTTGATGGGAACCAGCCCTAAAGCATCCACCCACCTATTCACTCACCAACCAGAAATGTCCAGAGGTGCCTCAATTTAATGCATATACAATTTCTCTAAGTGCTATATTTCAGCCAGTTGGTTGAGCAAGCAAAGTGACAAATTTGATTCATAGGATAACCTCATGCTGATTTCATTACAGTGAAAGTGGGTTGTAGTTACAGGTGAACCAAGTAATGACAAGTTAAGAGGACTTTGCCTGTGTACTGCTCTCCTGCCCCATCTCCTCCCGCTGATAAGACTGTGTTATTTGAAGGATATCCACTATTAAACACCTCATTGCATATAGCATATTCTCTCAGCTTCACTGTTGATTTAAAATCTGTTCTGTCTTGAGGTTTGTCAAACAAATTTCCTTCAAATATATTATAGTGATTTATCAGTCAAAACAGTATCTTCTTTTTGCTCCTTTCTTCTGAATAAACTGTAGTGCCAGCCTCCTTGATTTTTCAAGGCTTCGGAAAGTATGTGGCTGAATGGAGTGCTTCAGCTGTAGAAACAAGCTAAAATCTTAACTGCTTCATTTTGAGAGATGTGTTTTAATAACAGTACATTCTCCGGGGATATTCTCTGTCTGTAGATGTCAATACCCTTGTCAAGTGTCAATGCAGGTGGAAAATCCAGCCACACATTTTACTGCTATACAGACTAACGTATGTGAACTTATTTACACAATAAGTCAAGAGGATGTCAGTAGTAGATGACAGAACTGCAGATCATGATTTAAACCTTCATGTTAAACTGCTGTTTGTTTCTTTTCCTGTAGAGACAGAAGTATGCTCACTGACCTCAGTGGGATCCCTCACGGGGACCTCCATGGAATGGTAAAAAATTGTATTTGATTTCAGGAAGGTACACAAGATTCACACACAACTATCTTTGCAAACAAATGCTGCTGGAATAGAAGAGTTATATTCCTTATAATTAAATCATTGTAGAAGCTGTTTCACACTAGTAAACATAATCAAACTTGTCTTCAAACCCTGTACTTTTTCTTTGTAAGTACAAATTCTGCTGTTTTCTTTCCTTTAAAGTGGTGTTCATCTCTTATAGACAACAAGAGCTGGAAAGCTTCGGCTTTGAAGCTATATCCATTTTGCTTGCATGAGTCCAAGAACATTTGGAGCTCATCAAGGCTACATCAAAGAGTTTTATCATGTTCATGCATCAAACAGTGATAGAGCAGCACTCTTAAGAGCAAAGTCTGAAGCTTCATCTCTGCCTTTATATTTGAGTAGGATTTTCAAAGAGAAGAAAAATAACAAGCAAATGCAGTATGTTCTGCAAAAGGCGAAGACATACTTCAAAATAACTTTTCAATTCAAATGAAAATTATATACATCTATTTAAAATAAAGTAACACAATTAAGTGTAGTAAAAACATTTAATGTTCTAAGATTTAAATTAAACCTTGAAGAATGGAAAAAGAGTAGAAGAATAGTTCTTCATCTTTCTACTAAACAAATGGATGTTAATTTTCTCCTAATGCCTATGCATAGCCTAAACAGGCCATGTGAGTACAATTTCTTGGTGTCCTATGATATCTGCCAAAGTAATATTGCCCCTACATGAGAACACATTTCTTTGCGACAAGTAGACTTTTTCTCTTGGATTCTTGTACTTCAGAGAGTAATAGTTACTAAGCTCCAAAGCCTCTTTTTTTTTTTTTTCCCCTAGAAGGACATATCTGGGATAAAAATGAGAGGAACATCTCAAAATTATGTGGGTTAGTGGGTGTTGATTGGTTCAGACAATCAATTTCAGTTTTAATTTCTATCGGTGTTCATATAAAAGCTTTACACAACTGCTATCAGTTGTCATCTTGGTGCAGATGGACAGGGATCTTATCTGGCATTTATGCCTAATCCTCAGTGTTGGTCCAGCTCTCATGTCCTTGAGACCACAGTGATAGTGAATATATTCTAGCAGTTCCTCAATGTCAGGAGAAGGAGAGGCAGCCCTGGAGTACTTATATAGATGCTGATTATGCTTCTTCCATCCTGCCAGTATGCATAAGCTGTGTTTGCAATTAAAAATATTACTAATAAAAGACCCTGTAATTATTTGTTGGTTTGGGTTGCTGGGTTCCTTGCCCCAGTTGACATTCTTTTCTATAGTGTTTTAACCAGAGAGAAATTCACATGCTTTCTGAAGTACTCACTTTCCCTTGCTCCTTTTCTTTAAGTTTCACAATAAAAAATTAAATATATTACAATATTTTGGCCTGGAAGAGAGAAGACTATGAAAGTTACAGTACAGGGCTGTAAGATCATGAATAGCAAAGTAAAGGTCTTTAAGCAATGCCTATTTATTATTTCTCGCAAAGTGAGATTTATGAACACTCAGTGAAATTAACAGATAACAGGTTTAAAAGGAACAGAAGGAATTGCATTCCTGCAAAAAGTACAGTTTAGCTATAAAACTAATTTTTGCCAGATATTACAGTAGCCAAAAGCAGGTCTACTGACACTTGTCAGACATGATGGCTCTCATGCAATTTCTTGTCTAGAAACTTTTAGTACACTCACTGGCTATTCCAAAGGAACAGTAACTCTGCATATTTTCCATAAGCATCCACTACTGTTCACTAGTGGAGATAGAGTTGATTAAAATGACATTTGATATGATGCTGGCAGAGGAGTTCTTATGCTTATGCCTGTTTATGTCATGATGTCAATTTAAGTCATATTTTCCTTTTCTTTCCGTGTGAGGAGATGTAATAATACTAGATCTACTCTCAGATCTACCAACAGTAAAAAGGAAAATTCTCTACTGAGAGTGAAAAAAATCAAATCTACTCTAATCTCTTTTTGCAAAGGATTCATTTGTAAAAAATACTTTAACACATTTAACAATAATTTAATTGAATTACTATGTAAAATTCTAAAATTTATTACACATCTGAGTTCAAACTCTCAGGATTAACACCACCACGTTATGATTAACACCATAATTTTTCTCATTTTCCATGTGATTGGGCACAGAATTTGTCACTAATTATCACAGATATATATCATGGTGTTAAGTGGAGTCAGTGCACAATTTTCAGCTTGCTTCACACCTTTTGCTTTCAATCAATTTCTATTGACTCCTTTGGAAAATCTAGATTCAAAAATTTACTAACACAGAAAATCATGTAACAAGAAACCAATGCACGCAAGTACATAACTTTTACTAATGGACAAGTAAAATGCCATTGATGGCTTTCATTTTTCCTGTTGTCCTCAATTCTCACTGATTCTCAAGTCTGCTAGCTCATGCCAGTTTTTCAGGCTGCTGCAGAGAGTTACATATAGTCACCCTGGCACTGGCAGCCTAGAAGCACTCCTAATTTCTTAAACACTCTCTCGTTGATTAAGATATCCTGAGCTTCCCCGGCCACGTTCAGTGAGGATCCCCATGGAGACAGCTCAGCGTATATACATTTTTGTTCTGGAGTTTTGGGAAGAGGCATGTAACCCCTGAGTCTTTTCTAACGCAGCCCTCCAGAGCAGTGACAGTACTGCTACAGCTGTCATTTTGGGGAGTAGCAAACATTTAAAGAGAAGAGGCAAACCTGAATACTTGTGGTTGTAAATTGGTGCATAATTGCAATTTTATCAAAGATTCAGATGCAACTGTCATGTGAACATGTGTCACACGTGGCTTATTCGTGACACAGGGTCCCGGAGCTGAATGCAGATGGGCACCACAGGGGCCCCAGCGGCCCCAGTGCGTTATTTCCAGAGGGAAGGGAATGGCCACGTGATTTGGGATCCCAGAGCAGGGCTCACCTGGGAGGAAGGTGGAGTTGTCAGTCCACCTTTCTCTCCTCCCCATTTTATTCTGACATGACAAAATTCCTCTTTGCATACTGTCTGTGACTCCAGAGGGTAAAACCTTCATGTGTTTTTTTATGTAACATATAGGTAAAGCAGTTAAATAGGTACAATTTCACTGACACTATTGCTGGCAAGAGAATTTGGTACTTAAACGGGACTGGTTCTTGGATCTTCTCTACCATCTTTTAATAAATGAGAGTACTTAAGGTGGCAATCAATCTCTGTTAGTTTTGTATGAAGATCTTTATCTTTGAAGTGAACAGAAGTGACAGTTTGATATAAGAAACTCCTTTTGAGTATGCATTTAATTCTTAACAGGAATTATTGCTTATAATGAAAGGTTAATGACTTTTTGAACAGGGAGATGGATTTGTGTCATAATACTTCCTCCTCCAGTGTTTCAGACTGCCAAATTTCTGCCAAACAAGCATGTGCTTCCCTCAAATGAAATATGAATTCTTTTTAAAAAAAATCCTGAACAGGATAGGAATATTTACAAATATAAAACAGAAAAACTTGAAGATGTGTTGTGTATCTTCCAAGCTAGTAAACTAAATAGTTGCCAATTAGGCTTAAGTGTACCCAAGATAATACAGAAGAATCCACTTACATCTGTATCTGTCTCGTTTGTCTTAAGATTACACAAAATCTAATTTGGAACAGATATCTGGTACACAGGACTGACAGGAGACTGCATCCATTGCCAGCAACCACTTGATGTATGGACCTACATCCTCTGCCCTAACTTACATAATGCTATGCCTGTAACAAGACACATTACAGACATACCCTAGCAGTACTCCATCAAGAATTGTAGAAGCTTCAGCAGCAATTATAAAAGATATACTGTAGTATATTTGGTGTGAAAGGGCTGCAAAACAGGCTTGATGAATTCAGTTGTATCTAATGGAAGACTCTTATATTTGAAATACAAACATGGACTTGTCGTATGGACGGGATGCGGTTTTGATTTTCTTGCTACTCATTCAGCATAGTCTTATACTCCACTAAAAATTGGCTGTAGCAGGAGAGTATTGACTAGATTTGGCTACTCTGAACACTGAGGCTGAATACTGTTATTCACTGTTATTCCTTGGGTTTCCTTGATAGGGTTGACTAGACTGCCCAAGAAATAAGTGAATGAGTGTGCAAGACTGTTATTCAAGACCTGAGAATTCGGAGTCGGGGGTAAGTTTACAAGCATAAGTTGTAGCATAGCATGTTATTTCTTGTTAAAGGCAGATTTTTTTAATGAGCAGAATTACAACGTCTTGATATTTTCAAATACAGAGTGTCCCCCTCCTCAAATATTACAAATCAATTGAAAAATTTAAAAAATGGTTTTTTTGATGCTGATGAGTTCTAACTAATCCTCTATTTGTCTGTTTTTTTTGTTACACATAGATTCCATAGTTCCTAGTTAACTATATTCATGCAGTGAAGATTGCTAATACAATCAAACATGAAAATTCTTTTACCCATTTAAAGGGTGAAGGTGTATGTTTGAATTCTTGGTGGAGAGCACTGTGGGAAATGTGTATTTTACCTTTTCTGTACTCCTCTATAAAAGACTGGATTAATTTGGAGCAAAAGTAATAGTAAAATTAGTTGAAAAATGCCAGAAAATTAACACACTACACTATTCAGTGACCTCATCTCCTTGGCTTAGCTCACAACTTCAGTGTGTGTATGTACTTGCAGAATATTATCACAAGGAGGAATTTTCAGACTCTATCCCTCTAACTCTTCCCATCTGTTTTGGAAACATACAAAAATCTCCCCGTGGAGCCCTTGAACTCTTAAAACACCACTTTCAAGCCAGTGGCGGGAGCTGTGCGGCCGCGGTAAGGCAGTTCCCCCTCTTTGCCCTCAAACCTCGCGCAGAGCATGGTGCACCTCACTGTCCCTGGTTGTATTTCATATTATAGACAGATTTTGCAAGGAAAATCCTTTCTGTCTATCAAGAGAATGTGTTTCTGTGGGGAAAAAAAAAAGAAGCGGGGGGAAAAGGACTGCTAAAAGATAGAACTGGCTTTTAAGCATTATTCTGCAGCCATACATGTGTGCATGTCAGGGCTCCTGCCGTACGGGAGTTAGAGACACGTACCACACGATGAGCATATGCTACCAGACCATTCTGGGTTCGAAGATGTCTTTGCTCACTGTAGAGAGACCAGCCCATCTGTTTTTAGTATTCATTTTAAGCTTCACTGGCTTCATGATAAGTAAGTTACAAAGACCAGCCATGGAAACTTGCCTTAGATTGTATATACAGATTTATGAAAAAAAAAATTGCACAGTCACATCACTGATAATGAATCTTATTTGTTCCTTATTTAGGTTAAGCTTAAAAATTCAAACAGTCCAGGAGTAGAGGCTTGTTCCATGTTTATATACATATATATACCATCAAAAACATCAGTATCTGGAAGCCTTCACAAGCCTGTATAAATGCATGGAAACCAAGAATTTTATTATTAGGTTTAGCTTTTATTCAGTGAGCCAACAAATGAATCTTTTAGTATGCCACAGTTTTACAGTTCTTTTTATTTTAAGAACTTCTTTTTCATCCATTACCACAAATGGATTAGCAGAGATAGCAAAGTAGCACATATCAATTCTCTGAAGGCAGTCATTCTCATTCATGTCTCTTTCTTTGGCACTCAGCATGAAAATTCACTCACCATTGCTGGCAGGCAGATGAGTCTATTTTAAAATTACTGTAATGTTATGCACAGCTTGAATAACTGTAATGAATAACTATGGTGGAAGAAGCTAGTTCAGTGCTTTTTATGAAATAAAAAGATATATTTAGCTTAACATAAGCATATTTTTGAGCTTGATAGTACTATTATGGTGCCCAAATGTAAGCCCTTCAGGCCTCGATCCTGCAGCAGGAAGTATGTGGGCAGATGCTATAGCTTGCGTAAGGCATGGGGGACTCAAGAGGGAATCATATGACTGCATGGTCCACAAGGTAAAATCCTGCAGTCTTCAGTAGAGTCTTAGACTCTGCCGTTCAGTCAGCAACATTTTAAAATTTGTGACCTGCAAATGGTGTTATCATTTGTTTTGAGAATCTCAGATCTGAATGTCAAAATTCTGTGTGTTTGTCTTCAGCGCTGCTAATCTGTGCTATCAGCAGAACTGCCAATGTTGTTGATCACACTTTTTTTTCTTTAATTTCCAACTTTACAGTAGGTAGAGAAGACCATCTGGCACACACAACCTGTGATGTAATAAGGCATCAGTTTGCTCTGAGAATCAAAATCGCAGAATTAGTGAGTCTGGAAGGGAACCCCAAGGCTCATGTTGCCCAAATCCCTCTGAGATGGGGCCAGCTAAAGCACGTTACTCTGGCCTGTGTCCTGCTGAGTTTTGGACACCCCCAGGGGATGTATGTATACTCGTTCCTATGCCAGTGCTGATTCCATTTTCATTCAAATTGCAGTGGTTTGCAGCTTATTGATCGGTTTGAAGTTTCAGGAACTAAGACTGGTGGGGGAAGAGAAAAAAAAATTGTAAGAACTCCTCAACCATCTTTTTTTCAATACACGTACATAGTATACAAGTAAACTGACAAAACAAGAGTTTTAGAGATCTGTATTTCCTTTAAATACTCAGCATTGCCTACCAACGTTAATGATTAATTTGTTTCTACGTTTTTCTGTAGTGAACTGGCAACTGACTTTCCAATGCATTTCAAAGAATACAATGTCTCAAACTGGCTAAATACAGATGCATTTGACTCGGATTTTGCATGTGCATTTTCCTTGCTGCATTTTATCCCCTTACTATAGTTTAGCCCAAAAAGGGTTAGTTTTTTTCTTTTTCTTTTCTTTTTTTCTTTTCTTTTTCTTTTTCTTTTTTTTTTTTTGATGTTACAAAAGAAGTCAGAAGTTCTAAATAAACTGATGACTTGTGGCATTCAAACATCAGTAGAGGAAGGTTTTTCAGAGCTGATTCTCTTCAATAACTCTGTGAAAGATGCATAACTGGGTGAGGAATTAGTGTGAAATGTCAAGGGAAAGGGAAATTACAGAAGATCGTCTGTATTCTATTAACCATATGATAATAAATAATGGTTTTCTTAAGGTTTGCCTTACTTTCAACATCCTTCTGTCTGTATTCTGTACTTTTGATGTACACTGTCATTTGGAAATTTAAAAAGAACTTAAAACAGTATTTTTATGTTGATTCTTGATAAAGAAGGTCTCAGAGGGCATTTTTTGAAAACTACTGCATCTGAACCAAATATCTTGCTGTTGCCAAGGTGCAATCACACATTTGAGAGACACTGCTGCAACATGCCTGTCAAACCATAAACGATCACGGAAGAGTAGAATGAAATCTTCCTCATTTTTGAAGGAGAGCCTGAGGAGCAGACTGCAATAGTCTGATTTGCCCTGGTGGCTGCTTATCCATAACTCATTGCATCATGACCAAAGCAATCCTTTCTATCAGTTGGAAAACTACACAGACGCTGTCTAGTTTTGAGAACAAGAAAGAAAGCAGAAGTTGCAGAGAGTGGTTCAAATAAACAAACCTTCCTAGAAACCCTGAATTTCTTGATGTGGTAGCAAAGGATACACACAGATCTTTCACTCAGAGGTAATGTCTGACAAACTGTGACACAATATTTTCCAAGAAGACTGCCAGAAATCTATGAAGGACTTTTCAAGCCAATGAATAGATGTAAATCTTGGAGACATTTGTTTTGTACTAGAAATTACTACAGATACATATTTTCTGAGGGAAAAACCGAGTTAGGCTTTTATTTATGCTTTTTTTGTTGGGGTTCATTTTATTCTTTTTCTTACGTCGGGGTGACTAATTCCTACTAGTGATTCTACAGAAAAATTTCTGTGCAAACAAGCAGGTAAGAAAGGTAAAGTCACAAGTGGACAGAGGAGCAGATCTCTGCACAACTATCTCATCTAGTTTTTTATCTGTCACAGAGCAATATCTGAGCTATCTTGCCTGACAACAAACCTTCAATCAACATTAGGATTTTACAGTGTGACTATTTCATCTTAAACTCCACCATTTTTCTAGTGAAAACAAAGTCTAAAAAATATTGCGCTATTATCTTCCCCATTTCTAGAGCAGATCTTGAACCATTACATTGACATTTGTCTACAGGATGCAGATTGTCATAAAGGTTACCCCAGAAGACCTAAACAGAGGGATAAGCCTAAAGGGTGGAGAAGACAAAAGCCTGAAGGATGGAGAAGACAGGCTCCTGGACAGGATCCTTCCAAAACCCAGTGACATGAGAAGTGCCATATAGCTGAGACTCTCTCTGAGTTCACTAGTACCTGTAATGTTCAGCTGGACAGATGGTGGAGAACTACTGAGAAACGTTCAATGCTCAACCATCTGCAGTGCTAATGCAGAGCAGGACTGAAGGTATCATTCGTCCTATGGATCCACAGCTGTCTTTAGGAGATTTGACCTCTGGCAACATCCTTCCCCAAATCCCATCCCCTATTTAAAAATAGTCCTAAGGCAGAGCTGTGCTCTAGAGCCTGGATGTTGATCTGCAGCTGTGTGGCATGTTTGACAAGATTCAAAGGGAGATCTGGCATCCAGAAATGCCTCTCAAATGGGGTGGGGGCATGGGTAAAAGGGACACTCGAGAACTGTGGTGTCAAACAGCTTACTAGGTACTTGAGCTGATCAAAATTTTTCTCTCAAAATTGATTTTTATGTAAAGTTAAGTTTTCAGAAAAACTGCAAGTACTGCTTGTGTTTTATAGGTAACTTTGATTTCTTTATTGCCAAGCAGAAAAACTTTGAGATTTCAGTTTTCAGCCAAAAATTATGCTTTTTAACTAGAAACTAATTTTCTGGGTTTTTACTGAAAAATAATTTTTCCATTGGTGAAAAAAGACATATTTGTTATTTTTTCTTTCTGGCATTCTGCTGTATACAAGAAAAAAAAACATATTTATTTTGCTTTTCAAGCTGTGAATAAGTGAAATTAAAATTAAAATAGTATAAGACCAATAGAGTTTACTTACAAATAAGACAGTAATTCTGAAAGAAAAGCCTTCCTTTGATTCTATTAAATGTAGTGTTATCACTAGCCACAATATTATCCACTAAAAATTTGGATCATTTTTCTCAGTTAATACACTTCACATTTTCCCTTAACCTTTAGATAACTGGATTATGCTGTCTTTACTTTTCAGAAGAAGCTATTTAGTTGCTGGATAGAATAACTGTAGTTTTCTGTCATAAACTTTTCCATGTATAGCAAATGAATCCATCAGATTCTGGTCTGCCTTCTCTGACTGTCTAAATGCACATTATTCTTTTCATTTGTGACTTTTTGGCCATCAAGATATCCAGGAGACTCGAAGTCCTTTATCCACAAATCAAGACAGCTAGCTATGAAGATGCTGCTGGCCAGGCTACTTGCCTATGTAATATCAAAGACAGAGTACCTTGGGAAGGCAGCAGCGGTTTTGGTCTTAAATAACCAAGCTATGGGGAAATCAGCTGGGACAAGGTCTTCCATACCCTTAGGAGTACGGATTTCACACACTTTTCCTGCACTAACTGCATTTTTTCTTACCTTCTTCACACTCCCACTTTATCATTCCCCCATGGTATTTTCTTTGGCTGCTCTGTTTTCTCACCCATGTTCCCCAATGCCTTCATAAACTCTCCTCTCTCTCTTCCACTGTGAATTTCTGAGTGCTCCAGGGAGCAGCCAAGTCCATAATTGCACAGCTAGAGGAGAAATAGGGCAAGAGCTCTCATATTGCCATGTAGGAAATCTGTCAGAAATACTACATCTTACCACAAATGTTCAGACAAAGTAGAACTGTTGCTACTACACAGTCAGACTGTGAAATGCGTGTGTAAACCTGATTCAGTGAAAAGGGTGGACTAGATGATTCTTCCTAGTCTTAAAGGTGGTTCTAGGATCCGCCTCTAGCAAACCCCAACTAAGTGCTCCCCTCTGCCCCAGTAGTCTAAAATCCTACAGTATGTACTAGCAGGCTGAGTTTATACAAGAAGCTTCTCTGATTTCAGCGTGGAATTGCCTTTGTGAATAAAGCCTTCAAAAAAGGTTTTTCTAGTTGAAGAGGGTTATTTTCTCTGGCTTTGTATCTGTGGACTGCATAGCAGTGTGATACAATTTGCTATGTTTTCCATATTTAATAATAATACAGCCTGAGAAAATAGGAATGTGATCATGAAATCCGGAATCGGCAAACCCATGATGTAACCTTCTGGAAAGGATTTAAAAAGAAAAAAAAATCTGTCTCATTAATGAAAAATGCCACAAATGTGACACAAGTAAAATACACTGGCAAACAGCTCTTTAGTGGAAAGGTGCTGCAGGAAATGCTCAGCATGAGCACAAAGTGACTTTCCCTCTATGGTACAGCAAGAGCAGATTAAGTACTTTGTCTAAAATTTCCTTTCAGTGCAGTTGGCACCTGTGCCAGCCTTAGGAGAGCTCCTTTAGCAGGTTTGATCCCTCCATGGGAAGACTTTCCAGGCTAATAATGTAAATTCACTCTGGCACAGAGGTCTTTTGTGCCATCTAAACCCTGCTTCACAGCCTCTGCAGGGTCACTTTTGCTGGCACCTACTTTCCCCTCCAATTTTCATTTCCTCCCTTGGCAAATTATACTAGGAGTACTGTAAGGTCAGGAAAGATAACCTTTCTTTTCTATCTGTACCCCACCCCGTGGTAATCATTGTAATTTTCCTGTAATAGAGGAATATTCACACTATCCTGTTTTAGACACTACTTAGACACCTATAGACTAGCTGGTCTCCCCATAACCGTGGGAAAAGAAAGACCCTAACAGAGGCAGTTCACAGCCTTTGCTGCCCTTGGCTTCAGCCATACTCTGCCAGACTCAATCCTGCCATCCTTTGGCCAGCGCAGGAGATTAGAGCAGCCAGCTACGTTGTCCCCCAGCAGCTGGCAATGCAGCTCTGCCTCCCAGGAGGGAGGCATAATATTATATGTAAATATTATATATGATCTCAGGGGCTTTCCCATAGCCACAGTTACCAAACTCAGTGAGGTGAGCTTTGGATCAGACCCCTCTGAGCTCAGAGCAGCTCTGACGCAGGAGACGATGCAGTGGCCTGCAAGAAGGGCAGTGAAGGGGTAGGTATCCCTGGGACTGGAACTGCCTTTTACACCCACATGCCTCCTCCTCTGCTCTCTCACTACCCCACACACTTCCCTTGCTCCCTTACATCTACAAGGTTTCCCACATCAGATATCACTGTCATTTTGTCCTTTTCTCCAGGTAATTTACAGAAGATGGAAAAGGGCCCACACCTGCCAACACAACCATTCTCCAACCAACAGCAGGGAAGGTATAAGAGAGAAATCAGTAGGAAACCTTTTCTGCAGCACCTTTATGCTGTTCCAGAGTGGGAAATGGCATTGCTGGAGGTAGCAGTTGCTTTTTTTTTCCTTCGTGCTGCATACAGCCACATCACAAGTAGGCAAAGCAGGGTTCTGCAGAGGATGTAGGGGCTGTCTCCAAAAATCAGAATGTCTCCCTCTGGATCTGGTCACTTGGGTGTTTATTGTGGGAATAAAGCATTTGCTTTCTTGGGGAGGAGGAGGACATATAGGCTCCAATTTCATAGCATTTTTGAAAAATTCAACTGCATCTTCTAGAAAAATAGATACCCATAATATCTTATCATTCTGTTTTCTTTTTCCTAAGTAGCTGCTCATCAAAGAGTCTTCTGCATGTCTCTTGTTGTCTTGCCTCATTCCCTTTAATGGAAAGCTACTCCACCCTCACAGCCAAACTGAGAACAGCAAAATGATTATCCTTTTCATATGATCAGATGGGATCTTGATGCTTCAGCACACATTTGCTAGTAGTTTTATGTTGCATATACTGCAATTACCAAAAAAAAAAAACCTCCAAAGAAATATTATTTCAGTGTATACGTATGATCTATGCTTCTGCCCAGTGAATAACCTGATTTAAAGATGTATCTTGATTTAAATTTTTAAAATTTCCACAATGCTGTCAAAATATTAGAGGCTGTAGGGATTTTTGGTACCTCCCACAACTTTTCCACTTTCTTTTCTGTCAAGGGCATATTTTTGCCGGTCCTACTTATTTGAACCAAATACAACAGTGCATTTAATTTTATCTTCATTGTACTTCAGCCACAATTTTCTCATCATGTCATTCAAGTTGTCACTTGCTGCTTACAGAACTACAAAAGCAGCATCTATGTATGCAAAAGCTGTATGTTCTAGGAGTTCTGCTGTAACAGCACAACCTGAATGATATTAAACAGCAGCAAAATTATTATATTGCCACATCTGAATTTCCAAAATGGAACAGAGATACAATTCCACATTTCTACACTATATTTCGCACTCCAGGTACAGTTATAATAATTATACCAGGGTTTCCACATGCTTTCATTTCAGCCCATGGACCATCTTAAAAATATAAGAAAATTATATAGGCAATCTAATCATTTTCACATTTTTTTCTTCTTCAGTAGATGACAAAATGAAAACAGTTGATTGATTAATCTGTTTTTCTGGACCATGTATTGATATTCCTGCGTGAAAGGAATATAATGATGAAAAAAATATCATGAAACAGGACATTATGGACCACAGTGACTGAGAAAACAAGGGTGTTGTTCTTCCTTTTGATTTGTTTTCTTTTTTCAAAACAGTAATCTGAGTGCTAGCTTTCATTCTTCTGGAATTCTTTTTCAAAACTCTAAATCATGAGAATGAATTAGCTTATCCTTTCCTGCTTCAAATAATTCAGCGGCAATACCATCAGCACCTGGTGTTTTGTTGTTCCTGAGCTCCTGATTGCCTCTTGAATCACTTTAAAGTTTAATTCTTCCACAAATAGCTCACGTGTCTGGAAAACTGCGGCTTATTGTTCACTTTTAACCTTCTCCCCATAGTGGACACATAAAAGGGCCCCTTCTTGCTCATCTGTAATTGAGTTTTTTATAATGAAAAGGTTTTCTTATTTGTCTTTTATTAAACATGGATGTAGTTAATATCCTCTCCTCCATGCATTGATGCCCTTAAAAAGCGTGCTTATGTTACTAGTTCTGCTATCCTGTTTCATCTTTTTCTCCAAGCCGTGATAGTCTTGTCCTTTTCCTTATTTTGTTGGCCTCACATATTTCCCTTTGGCCTTAGAGTATTTCTCATCCAGAGTTCAATTCTTATTCTGAAGGCTACGATCTTGCTATAGGTCAATCTTAGTTGCTTTCCTGCAGTATTTATGAAATCACTCTTTCTCCTATGTTTTCAGATTTATTCCTACAGTCTATTCCAAAGCTTCCTGTATCATCTCTCTGCAAGTTACCTACCTGGTATCAATTCTTTCATAAACATCGTACAATTTGTAAAGTCCAGCCACTTTTAACTACTACCCAACGTTGCTGTCCATATTCTGGATTCCCCAAAGATTCTGAGCTGTGTCTGTATCTCATCAGCTTTATTTCACTTTGCTTAGATCTTTGTTGTAGCAAATCACACTCCTTCAAAATAGTGAGCTCATTTACAGCCTGCTGCCTCTCGCTTCCCAGTATCCTGGGTGTCACTTTTATGTCTCAAATAAACTAGTATATTGTTCAATCTGATTAATATCAACCCTTTTCTATATACTCATATGTGCTTTTAAATGTTCTCACAGGGAAATAATGTGACCTTCACAACCACACCTTTGCATTTGGCAAACGGCATTCCCATATCATTCATTCTGTCCTGAACATTCTCATTCTGTGCATTTGGACCCCGTCTATCTTCCTTCCCTTCCTTAGGATATCAGCCATCCAGGAAAATCCTGACACCATATTTTTGAAATTATTTTATATTTAGTTCTTCATAGCATCCATCTTTTATGCTATCAACAGTGACCGTCATCAGAATGAGAACTCATTTTCTCATATCTCCCTTTAAATCAAGGAGAGGAACTTAGTGATGACTACAAACCACTGCTGCTGATAGCACAACATTGTCAGTATGCCAGGTCCCATTTCACGCTCTGCAATAATTTGTCCATTCCAAAATAGGGCTTCCTGCTTCTTTTGGTTATTTTATGATTGTAATAATCAGGTAGTCACTCTGCCATGTTTTAGAGGATTCCCAGTTTACATAAACTCAAAGAGCTAGATGGTCGTATTTCCCAGTACTATTTCTACAGCTCAGGTAATTCAGTGAGTCTCTTAGTGATTTCAGCTTGTAATGGGCAAGGAATCAACAATATGCACAACAGCCAATTCACAGGTACTCGCAGCTTGGAGCAATCTTTTGGGCATACCTGCTGGAATATCATGAACAGGAAATATATTTTGGTAACCAAAAGTCTAGAGATTATTTCAAACATAATTAGCATGTGCTTTTGCACTATTCTTGTGCTGTCTATTAACTGAAAAAATCATTCACTCCATGAAATGATAGGTGTTAAAATTGTAAACATACACAACCCAGCAAAATGTAAACAGGAAAATCACTAAGACAGCTGAAAAAGGAAAGGGGAGCAAATTTAACCCAAATAATAAGAAAAACTGGCATATATTAAATATATGAAAACAAATTTAATTGAGAATTCACTACTTGGGACCATATTTAAAGGCAGACTTGTTATAGAGTGTGAACTACTGACATGCCTAATTGCCAGTGACTGAAAGAGCTATGCACTCCTAGGAAGCTGAACCCATAGTTTAGTTCTCTCAAAGGTAACAGAAGTTTCTACACTGAGTTTGTTAAAAGTTATGTTCAACGCTATTAGAGTAATGATTTAGGCAAGTGTTCTGCACTGAGTGGGGCTTTAGTAGAAGCTTCACAAGCAAAGGGAATTCAGGGAGTGGTGGCAGAGGGACATTTTGTAGTCTTGGTTCCTGCAAGAACATGATCATCTTGGAGCATTGAAGGGTCCTATTGGTTACCCCATAGCTCCAACCAGCTTGGAAAAGGCAGGTAAGTTCCACCACCTGCCTCACCTTGTATCCTGACAGGGGGATGCCATGGGGAGACAGGTTGCATGGTGTCTTCGAGAGCTTTTCTGAGTAGCTCTCTAAATGTGTAAGGTATGAAGGTAAATAAAACAAATAAATAAATGCCCCCTTTGAAAACATTGTCAGCACACAGAAGGCAAAAGCCAGAAATATTTCTGATGAGAGAACACTGGGACTGGTTACTTGCTTACAAAGGCAACAGCTACAGCTTATGATCAAAGAAATGCCTTTACTCTTGTATTAAAAAAAAATCTTACAGCAAATGCTACGAACTGCACGTTTCAGGGCTTTCTTTTGGAATCGTTGATACAGCCTAGCTCCAGGATTTTTGAAATAACCAAAACTCCTGACTGAAACCTGCCTTCAGCTCACAAAGGCACAAAGAAACCACACTGCTGAGGTTTTAGAGAAGATTTTGCAGGCAGTAGGCTAGCTATGAGAGTTGCTGCCCTTAAAGTTTCTTCTGCACTGACACCTGGTGGTGAGCGCTTCACTGTTCCAACACGCCAGAGTTTCTTCGGCAGGTCCAGAATCATTAGTCATCAAATGAATATTGCATGGAGAAAGAACTTAAAAACAACGCTTACTATCCACTGGAAGATCTTACTTATTTTTCTAACTACAACCAGTTCTTGTGACTCAGAAGAAATAGGATTCAGAAGCGATGAGAACAGAGGGATATATAGTCTCTAAAAACCAGTTGTGGACCAGTTAAGCCAATTTCTTTGCAGAGGACTTTCCTCTGTGATATGAGTGTTGTGTTTAGCAGATGTGAATCTGTGAATATAATTTGGTTTGGAAATTACTACATGTGGTTAAACTATACAGATGTCTCATACTGACACACTTTGAGAATGATCTTTCAAGGTGAGGATTGGAAAATTTGTGTTTAGGAGATAAAGTTACCAAATTTTATTTTGCTTTTTGTGACCTAGTTAAATCATCTAAATGTGGGAACCAAATTTGGAGGATTGAAAGCAGTTTACTTTTTTTAAAGGACTCTACCATAGGAGCTTGGAGCCCTCTTCTCTCAGAGCAGAGAATGTCCATCACTTCCCAGGATCAGAAAAAATTCCAGGTGTCTCTTCAATTTCACAGTAATTTGGAGAAAAATAATAATTATCACAGAAATCAACACAGCCAAATCTGTGTATTTTCACGTATTTTTAGTAAGGCTTATATTGTGGCAGATATTGCCCCTATCCACCCAGAGCCTCTAACGAGTAAACGCAGTTCTTCCCTTAAGATAACATTATTGACAAATAGTAAGAGCAAAAATAAAGAGTTGTGTTTAAATACCTTCTCCAGAAATTATGATTCTTGAAAGCATTGTCTGCAAGATACAGGAATTAATCAGTTCCTGTTAAGTCTAGGGACATCTTGGCTGTATAATTTTATAATATACTCAGCAATACAGAAAGTTCCTAACAAAACTGGCAAGTGTTTTTGCTAATTAAAATTGGTAAACACTATGTCAAATACTCATTCTCTCTTTTATATAAATACATACAAAACAGTATTGCTAGTGGACTGGGATAAAGCTTAATTTTAAGAAACATAGGGCTGAAAACATGCCAACATTTTTGTGTCTATAATTGGGCTTCAGATTTTGTATTCAGCTTTACAGACATGAGAATTTAGAATCCTAACACTGGAAATACATTAAACAAAACACAGTCTCTATCAGGAATCAAAATATCTCAGCATCAGAAGATGAGCATTGTTTGGGTCTCCTACAATTTTTCTGAATGAAGCAAAAATGAAATATATTGATGAATGTTCATTTCAGGCAACAAGCAGGAAAAAAAAAGATTTTTTTTTCCTTTGGTGGCTTTGATAAAATCCAGAATGGCATGTTTCAAGTTCGCTGTAATACCTCTTAAAAAGTCCAAATGATTTTGATGAGCATTATTTTAATGTTTTTTGTGTTGTATTTTAATGTTTATTTTCCATAAATCCTCATGAATGTCCTTTCAATGATCAAATTATCTCAAAGAATGAGATTGTATTGGTAAATATAAATTCAAAGATTCATAACAAAGTTAGTATTTTTTCTCCTACTAAAATAATAGTTCTGAATAGGGGCAAGTTCTATCAACATCTATGCTGACAAGGTAAGCTCAAATGTAACCCCATATATGAAGCCTTGGGGTAAAATGCTGCAGTTCAACGCAGGGAGGCCATGAGTCCTCTTGTGTTTAGGCAATAATAAATAGGAGGGTAGCCCAGGCCACCTCCTGGCTGGTGTAACTCCTTCCCGGTTTTGCTCCTTTCCTCCTTCCCCCTTGGAGCTTTGGCCACCTTGTCCAGCTGCTGTGTAACCTCTTTGCTGCTGGGACCCTCATTCATCCTGTCTTTGCCTATTGCCAGGATGGAGGGTTCCCAGTCCCAGGATGGGTCTGTAGGTGCTGCTGTAACACCAATAATAATAAATGCCGCTACAACCGTTCTTCCAGATATTAAATCAGCACCAGGACTCCCTGTCGTTGTGGTTCCTCAGAAAAGTATGGACAGAAGTGTGAGTGTTTCAGCCTTCCATGGTTCCCTCTGATCTGCCCACAGCTCTGGCACCGTGGGGCCCCTTTAACCTGCTCTGCAGCCCACCGCTTACCCACCTGCACTGCGGCAGGAGCTCTGTCCACCCCCAGACTTACAGCCCAGGCTTCACGTGATTGACACTTTGACCCCACAGAAGCATGGCAGGTATATGCCCTTTTTAGACCAGTGTCAGGAATTTTGTTCAAAATATGGCCTCTTCATGTACCTATTCCCATTTTTTAGAGACTAGCAGTTTTTCCTGACCTTATTATTTCAGGGGAAAATTGTTATTTCCATTAGCTTGTCATGAAATCTATCTCCTTAGCAGTGTCAGAAGGAGTGACTGGTAGGTGACCTCAGAAGGCCAGGGTGCGATACACAAGCTAGCAATTAAATCCTAATAAGATGCCGTAGGCCAAATGTCTCCAATACTGATTTTGCCTTTCTAGAACAGAATGCATGCTAGAAATATGCTATTACTAGCACAGAAACCTAGCATTTCTTAGCTGTACTGGCTCAACATTATAATAGGAAGTTTTTTTAACACAGCTCAGATCTGTTACAGGATATTTCTATACATGACTGAGCAGTTTAAGCAGCTGCAAATATTACATAGCATCCCTACAATATATGTATTTCTTTTCAATGCAACACATATTGTGGAGCAGGAGTGGGGTTAAAAGTAAGTTAAATACATTAAGAGCACAAACTTTCGCAGCGTATGCTATGAAGGCACCATTCAAGACAAAAAGAAACAAAGGTAAAATTATCCAAATACAATGAGAAGATGTGGCCTTAACTAAGAGCAGGGAACAGTATGTGGTCAGTTGTCAGCAACACACTTCCTTTTCCCTGCCTTATACTGAAGCTGAAACATCTCACTTGCCTTTACAAAAGTGCTGTAGGACTGATGGGGAAAAATAGCACACACAACCATATGTTATTAATAATATGGCTATCGTTATTATTAATTATTAATTCCAGTGACCAAATAGTATTTTGGTTTTTTATCTCTTCACGTGCCAATGATATCTTCCAGCAGATTTATTGTGATACTGTTAAAAGACCTTCTGGGCCCACTGCACTTTAATGACTAACCATCTAGCCTGTCCAAATGGTGTTGTGTAAAAATGACATCAAATGTTAATGTTAATGTTTTATTCTATTACGATGAAAGGAGGCATTTGGAAAAAAATAATCACCATACCTCCAAATGATGAAGGCTAACCCATCTGAATTCTACCCATATAAGGAGGAGGTTCTACTTTATGCAATTAAAACTGAATCAGATTATGGAGATTGTCAGGTTAGAGAAAATATAATCACTGTGATACAGGCAGTGATCAGAGGAAATCAATGAGGACTAAAGGTGCTTATTACTCCTTGCTATTTATGGCTGACTGCTTCTGGGAGTGTTGGGGAGGCTATGGAGCTGCTAAGATGCCCATGAGTGTAATTGACTTACAGAAATATCTCTGAGGTCAAACCTCATAATAAAAAATTTTACTACTGTGCATTAAAAATAGAGAAATCACAATGATTAAAGAATAAAAACCTGGCATGTAGGAAAAAATCATTTTGCTTTTAAACTTGTTCTAATATGAAAAACTGGTAATACATAGCCAGGAAACTACATACTATTTTTATAATCTTCTTCTCAGGACAACTTTAGGCATTAAAAATGCATTAAAAAAAACAAGTGGAAAACTGAGAAGATTTGAGGGAAATTTTGTTACTAGATTGCAATTCTGGTATTATCTTTTCCCTTATATTATTGGGGATGCTTAGAAGCAAGAAAATTGACCTACTGGAACAATTTAGTGTTCAGTATATTTTAGTATCTTATTTTTTGCAGAGGGCTAGCTTCTTTCTGAGGGGAAAGCACGAGAACCCTCATGTCAGTAATTACTAAATCATCTGCCGATAAGTAGATTTTTTTGTCTGCTTCTCCACAATCTCATATATCCACCTGCTAAGAGATACAGTACAATAGGTATAGCATTTCCAAACTTTTTAAAAGTTGTTTTAACATAACCAAAAAATCCAATAGCTCCTAGAAATTTTCCGTTCCAGTTTGAATCCTACTTAGTCCTTGTCTTTGCTAATACCTTGCAGTAATGAGAACTAGTGGTTTAAAAGGTGTTATGCATATTTCTGTACTTATGAATCTTACATCTCCTGCCATGTGCGAATGCTCTCTCGCTCTCATGTTGAGGAAGGCTGAGGAGGAGCAGTCCATTTGTCTTCCCTGACTGCTGCTGGATGTGGAGGTGTCTGCTTCCCACCTGAGGCAAGGACAGGGAGTAGGTAAGCAACATGTGCTTTCACCAAGCTGTAGACATCCACAATACTGGAAGATGGGACATCTGAAGCTCTCTGTGTGCAGGCCAAGCGCTGGCTGCCCCAAAGCTTTGGTTGCCTGTTGGCAGATGAAATCTGCAGACAACTTCTCCACTTGACATTGGCCATGCAATGTTACCAGAAGCTCAGGTGAGGTACAGGGTGACAATACTGCATCCACATCAAGGGTAGCTGCTGCCTCCTCTCTCAAAACCCGGCAAATCTCAGCAAATCTCAGGCTTACAGCCATTGTGAATGACTCCAGCTTCAAGCTCACCATATCCACATGCCCTGTGTGAACCTTTCACATGTGATGGCCTGTCTGCCTCTGTCACCTGGAGGTTTTGTTCACCTGTGCTTCCAAAGGTCTGCAACTTTTATATCCCCTGACTCAGAGGCTGCTTTGCTTCTCCAAGACCTTTTTGTGAATCCATTATCTTTTTTTGCTTAGGGGTTTGTCTGTTCTTGCTGTTTCCTTGGCTTTCAATGAGGTTATAACCCTGCAAGTATGAAATCCTCATTAGTTGCAAGAAAGTCTTCAAGGAAACCTGCAAAGTGCTTTAGAAAGAAGGCAGGAGATAAATGCAAACTGGTGTTAGCGTGACAAACAGTATTTCTGGTTTTAATAACTATTGATTTATTTTTTATTCCTGTGACTGAAGATGACTCACTGCTCTTTCTCCTTTTTAATTAATGGAAGAACATATAATCATAATATTTATTCCCTCCATGAGTAATTTTGATCATAAGCAGCTACAGAAGAAAAGGCAACAAATCATATCTGTTCATCACTATTCTTGAGTCTGAAATACATTTTTTGCTAGACTCCGCGAGAGGCTTTTCCTTCCACCTAAGCTACACATAAAATGGTGTTGTTTACTCAGCTCACAGACACTAAAATGCTAACTAAAAGCTGAGGGGAAGTCTCTTTCTTCACAGATTCCAAAGGTTTCAATCATCCCCAAAGTTGGTCATTAATTACAGTGTTGCACTGAAAGCAAGCAGTACTGCAGTAAGAAACCATTTCACAACCAGTAAGTGAACTGAGGACCACTGCAAGAACTTTTCCTCTGTTGCTTGGTGACCCAGGGGACCTGCCATACTCCCAAAGACGTGTTTGCATTCACACCTTGTTTTCTGAAAGCTGCAGCAATCAGCTGTAAGATCAGCTAATGTTTTGCAACAGGAGACTTGTAAGAGGTGTTGTTCTGAGGTTTGTGCCATGTTCAGAGCTATGTGTTCATGCAACAGCTGAACTGCCTTTTAACTCTCTCACTTTGGCTCTGAAATTCATTTGGAAAATGTGTATAGGGTAACTAGCAACTCAGACTTGGCACAGGCACAAAAATGGATCAAAGCAAAGCCATTCATTTGGTGGGCCAGATAACATCAGCCCCTCACTTATTCATGATAGTGGACTCTATTTATTCAGATTTGTTACTTAATGATTTTTCAGGCATACTAAATTTCTCACCAATTATTTATGGGTAGTGGAGCCCATTTATTCAGATTTGTTACCTAACGATTTTTCAAGCATACTAAATTGCTCACCAATTAAGTTAAGTGATACAAGAATTTTGTACTGTTGTGTGTATATAGCAGCATTAGGAAGCTGAACTGGCCATTCATGGGCTTTTAGTCCTTGATTTGCCTCATTGATTTAATTTTTTATAAATACAAATTGCTTAACAATCTACCGAGAATCAGCTGTGGCAGGAAAAGGAAAAAGAAAGGGAGCAGAAATTTTGTTCTGAAAGTGTTGAGGAAGCACTAGCCAGAGCAAGAGATAATACCTTAGATTTGCTAAGGCATAGTAACTTTGAATTAGTCAGAAGTGGAGACTGGGAATGTCTTTGAAGAGAAAAAAGTACAAATAGGAAACTTTTCTGGAAAGGGATCTGTCCTATCTGGGCCATGTTAATGAATCCTACTCTCTTTTGTTTCCTGGGTCTTTGTTTCTTTGAGCAGATTGCTTGAGACTCCGAGTAAAAGGATCCTGCTCCCCACACTAAGCTGGCAGGCTTTAACACTCTGCCTTTTCTCCATTTAGCATCCTCTCTCCCGATCGTTAGGAATGACCAAGCTCATTTATAATCTCAGTTGCCTTTGTGCTTTCCAGCGGTTTCCAGCTAATTCTCTCAGACGCTCCTACTCAGCTTGGTTCCTTCTCATCATCAGTGATTTTTGCAAGCGTAACTGATGACACAGCTCAGGGGAGGCAGATGTGCAGAAGGAGCAAAACTTACTTTGCAGCCTTCTGAAGAGGAAGCGCTGGTGAGGTGAAAAGGGTTCACTATCCTCCTGTCAGCTTTTCCAGAGGCAGTGGGGATAGCAAGAGATTTCTTATATCCCAATGAGGAAAAGTGCTTTTCATGAGAGGTAATGAATGTAAAACCACTCATAATAACTACAGTGCTGTGGTGACGCTTTTCAGGGCAAAAACTGCTTCTCTATCTGCAGTCAAATGACATCCTTGCTAGATAAAAAGTACCTTGTATCTTGTATAACTTATCTGTTCCTATAATTATATGTTTTGGTCCTTCTTAACTATAAAGCAATATATCTAATAAGGTAGTAGCACACTAGTAACTATGGATGTTAAGGTCTTGTACATATTTAAAAAGCCTTAATCCTAGCAGAGCATAAAAAGGAGGCAGTGAAAGAATGTAGAGGACTATCAAAGGTCTGCTCCTGTCTCTTCATCTAAAGGAACAGACAGTGCACACTGCATGAGGCAAAGAGGAGCTGGAATGTCAGAAGAATGGAGGGAGCCAGGAAAGTTCATACCTGTGTGCGAACCCCACTCTTCCCCTGCACAGCTGATGTGGAAAAGGTTACAAGAACCAGAGCTGTAACAAGATACCCCTGAGACATATGCTATAGAATTTTTTTATATATGCCATCTTGAAAGGACTGTTTCTGACAGCTATCTGAGCTCCCCAAAATGATGTTTGGCCTGCTGATTTGCCTTACACGGAGAAGTACGCTGTAGCCTGCTCTGCAGAGGCAAGCTCCAGCATCACTGCTCTGCTGGTGGTGGGGAAAACTGGGAGGACTCTCTTCCCCTCTCCAAGCCTTCTCCTACTGTGCAATTTTATACAAGAGGAGATGACCGAGACCTTGTGGCTTTTCCTGTTGTGGCATGAACATCCTCCATGAGAGGAAGCGGTTGGTTTGTCTAGACAAATCTCATGAGGATAAAATATGTAAAAAGTCTAGACTTTTAACCCTTTAAGGGTTTGGTGTCAAGCACCAAGTTAAAAATTTTTATTAGATCAAAGAATTCAGACCTTTTACTCTCTATTTTTAATTCATTTGATTTGACAAACGTTTTTATCTATTTTGCACCAGTCTTTACTAGATCATATCTACTCCTTCAGCAAAGATTATTATTATAAGATATTCTCTGATCATCCTCTTTTTCCACAATTAATAATATCATTCCATTGCAGACTTAAAACCCAGACTCTATGACGAATATTTAACTCTTTCCCATGTTCTGTATACTTCAGTGCTATGAACCTGTGAAGAAATTCCTTCACAACACTGTGCCACCATAAGATTGGTGGAAAATAAATGTTAATCTTTTCCCATCTTTAAATTTGTATTTCAATTGGTATTTATCATGGGTAGTAGCAACACCTGTAATGACAGAGTTCAAAGCATTCTCTACTTTAAAACATATAGGTATGTATATATATTTATATATATAAGTATATATATATATATACATATATATATATATTCATATTCTTTATACATCTGTAAGTATGCTAAATTCAGTTTGTTTTATTGTGGTGTTATCATGTGGGCTGCAAAACTGTATTTTCTACTAACACCTAGTTACTGCAAATGACTGAGAAAATTTCTACTTACATAGGAAAATGCCTTTTTTAGTTCTAGAAATAATCTGAATGCATTACCAAAACGCAACAAAAGCGGAGAGGAAAAAGTCACAAGGTCATTTAAAAAAAGATAAACGTCTAGAAATTATTCAGAAAAGTAGAATAGATTTTTTCTTAAAAAGATAATCTCCTTATCATCTGTTCTCTGATTTAGTATTTTAATGCTTTTTTATAACAATACTGGGCTGATATCACAATAGTTATTTTGATAAGTTATTAAAACTGATCATCTGTTCAGGCAGACTTCCCTGGCATGAACAGAACTTTTATCTCGGCTGTGACTGCAAAGCAGCGCTAGTTAGCCCTTTCTTATGGGGTTGTACTTCACATCATTGTATCTGCATTTCGTGAGCTGAGAAAAAAAGGCACTTTTCAATTGCTACCAGTTTCTCTGACACCAGCAGTGACATGATGAGTGCAGCTGAGAACTGTACCTGTATCCTAGAGGATAAATCTAATGTTCTCAGAAGCTTAGAAGATTCTCAATGTCAAGAATATTTTAGAAATGTGCCTTCAGGGCTGTGCTCTGAAAGGGTATAACTGCTGATGGAAAATTCCTATTGAATCAGTTTCAAGTATCTCTCTTTCCTTGAAGAATCTATATTTTGGCATATCCCAGCACCGGATGAGTCAGTAATCCTAGGCCAAAAAAAAAAAAAAAAAAAAAAAATCCTTCTAATTCCCATCAAAGCCACACAGATCACTGACAAAGATGAAACAGAGTTTGTCAGATATTGAGTCCTGTGCAGATATTGAATCTTCTGTTGAGTAGATCCTATATGTGAGAAGAAAATCCTATGTACAAGAAGAATATTTGGCCCATTACATAAGCAATGTCTTGGATAGAGGCAAACAGGCTTATTAGCACAGGAGTGGGTGCATTTTGCTCATTTGATCCAGCAGCGCTTCTGCTGAAACCCTGGGGTCACTCGCACATTTATACATGTCACTGGAGCTAAATGCTCCAGGTGCAAATGCACTCCCTTCGGGCAGAGCAGTTGTTAACCAGAACCTCTGCGCATCGTGGTGAACGTCGTAATCATGAGGCTGGGTTCTCAGGTAGATGGGGGCCCTTCCTCGACATTCAGCGAGAGACGGTTTTCTGCTGAGCTCTGCGCTCAGAGCAGGCTCTTGCAAGCCCACCTGCAAGGGCTGCACTTCCCCTCACTCCAGGGAGCATCACCACAACATCTGACTTTCAGACATCTGCACCCTCTCGCGCATCTCAATGTTTCTTGCAATCATGTCCTCCCCTACGGATTGCTGCAAGTATTTTTTTAACTGATCTCCATTTCAGAGCCACAGAATAGGATACCTGTTCTCTCCTCCTTATGAAAATCCTGAACATAAATGGCGTTTTTTTCTGGAGCCTTGAGGAGGGGATTTCTCACAGACTTCTTCGCTGTGGCAGTAGTGCGACTTGGCACACCCTACAGAAGTGAGGTGGAACAGGAGCTTTGAATGAAAGGTGGTCTTCAGACAGAGCCCAGCCTGTTCCTGCAGTAGTCTATTCCTTCCCAGCATGAGGAAAGTTATTGACCTTTGACTCGTGCCTGTAAGATGACTTTCTAACACCTTCCAATTTTACTTCTACCATCTGTAGCTCATAGAGCTTCATCTTCAGTGTGAAAACTAACTACTGCAGTTTGAAAAACCAATGGATTGTCTGTATCTATCCAGACAGTGATTTCCTCTATTTAAGCCTAGTTTGAATCTATGGTGGGTCTGATATTTCTTGTAGGGAGTAATCCTGGGGATAAAACTTGAAAATAATCCATTTTGCTGAAAAGGTTCAGTAACAGGCTACTCATTTGAAAGCTGGAGAATTACAGCTAATACACTTATACCAATATAACTCCATTGGCTCCTGATGTGAATTGATAGAAGGGGGAAAAGAATAAGAATCAAATTATTCTCTATTTGAATGACACTACATCTAATCACAAGTAGAACGTATTGAAGGCACAGAAAAGCCTTGAGGATATGCTGATCAGTCACCTGATCAAATATAATGACTCACATAAAGCCAAACTTAGAATATTTCTCCCGTCTAGTCCATTGTATGCACCGAGCTTTTGCTGAAATACATATGAGGTCTAATTTACTGTCTTCCCTTCACAGTCTCTTTCACCTCCCTGAAGTGAGTCAGTTTATTCAGAAAATGTTTGTTACTATGCCTCCTGAATCAAATTTGGGACACCTCTTGATGTGTCTCTTGAACAGATACAGCTGAGTAGACAGATGAGTAAAATCAATTTACGTCGTGAAACCCGATATACAGAGGGTGATGATCCTTTTACTCGGGGGCCAGGAGGAAGACTTTCCCCTGTTACCTGAACACTGAACATTGTAAGTTAGTTTGAAATCGTTGATTAGAAGGATCAAAATGGAAATTCAGCCATAACTCCTATCCCCTGGCAGCAACCCCAGCCCCCAGCAGCCATGCGAGGGCAGGCGAAGGGTGGTGTGGTGTGGCATCCAGAGCGAGGTATCCAGGAGGGAAAGGGGAGCAGGGGAAGGAGCAAGATCTTCTTAAGCCTTGAACCAGCTTTGCCACCAGAAGTCAAAGAGGAATAGGTGGGTTTTGCGTGCAGAAAAACAAAGCAGAGTTAGTTTTTGATTTCAGGAATGCAAGAACCTAGAGCTGTCTATGTAAAGAACGAACTGCTAAATTCTGGAATATATGTATAATCCGGAGTCAGATACTTCTGATATGGAGGAAAAATCAGAAAAGAATTTCAGATTTCATTTTAAGCAAGTCTTGCTCAGTATAAGGGAGGAAAGTGGTTTTTTTCTGGGAAGATTTCCAGAGTTGCTAGTGAGAAGTAGTTTCTTTTTGTCCAAGAAAAACAGTGTTTTGTTTAGGTTTTTCTTGAATAGCTTTATTTTAATGGTGATAATTATCTGTGAGATTATACTATATGCTAATGAAAATTTTGATCTTTTATCCAGCAACACAGAATTAAAGTAACATTTCAGCTTTCAAGGAAAAGGGATGAATCGTATGTGTTTTTGTGTCTATCTATCTATCTATGTCTAAACATCTGTACATAGATATGTCATTTCAGATTGTGTCTGTCTGTCCAAGAGTTCTACAGAGCTCCTTTGTGTCATTTCTGTGCAATAAATCCTGTTTAGATTGTGACAATCAACACGCTCTTCCCACAAAAATCACAGTGTTTTCACCTGTGAATGGCAATATTCAAAATGCATTATGTTTCTTCTTCTGCGAAAAAAAAAGAGTGCAGATCTCTGCTTAAGTTCGGAAAATATCTGCTTTTTAAAATAAATTTACTTATGAAATAGGATCAGCTTCAGAATTAAGCACGAATTTTGACTGAAATTGATAAATTCTGTCTTCTTTTGTTTGAAAGGGAGAGGATGTTCTTTTTCCTTCCTTTTGTTAAAACGCTATCTACTGCTGAGTTGTTTATAACAACATTGCTGGAAACTGACAACGGGTTTTATATAGGGGAATTAATTTTTTGCGAGCCTCCCTGTTGTGCTGTTGCTGGGACAAGAAAACAAATACGAGCCTGCGTGTGCCGTATCTTTATCACATTTGCAGATTATTTTCATTTGATCTCTGTTTCCCTTCTAGTGGGGGTCATCCTCCTCTTAACGAGGCTATTTGTTCACATTATCAGATGATAATCTAGTGTATGTTGGCCTACTTCAAAACAAGGCTTAATAGGAAAAGAGAAAGGAATCAGATGAGTGCAAAAATAAGAGAGATACTTTGACAAACTTACAGTGAATCTGTATTCACTGTAACTACAAAGAAAAATTTGGATTACCTGCAGGGAGAAAAAGAAAGAAGTCTGACGTTTTAGTCCTCCTTGGCTCAAAAAGGCAATGACAGACACAGGAATGGATATTTAAGTGAACTTACGGGCCACAACTCAGTTAACTTAACGATGCCTAGAGCAGATCGATACCTACCTGTGTTGTACGCTGGCCATTGAACTGGCTTTGGGTGGGATTACAGCCAGTAACCTGGGACTCAGAGCACTTGGATGGATGAGAGGGAAGTGAAAAAGAATACAGAGTGCTATAGCAGACCCCCGCCTGGGACCATGCAAAGCGTCTCCTCTGCTATGCACATAGTCCAGCCCTAAAAGGAGAGGACTGAGATGCACCTTTTTAACTATAATCAGTGTTGGGTGCTGTTGGCAAGTTGCAATGAGCCATGAATTCCTGAGCGATCCGCAGAAGCTTACATTAGACCTTTACATCTCAGTCTCCTTTACCTCAAATAGGCTTCAGATGAGGTGGAAAATCCACAGGACTTCAGCCCATCTGGTTAATGGGAACTTCACCTAGTACCTTCCTGGTCTCCTCCTCCCCTTCCTTCCTCTGCTTCTTCCAACTTGCCTCAGGTTGATATTTAAAAGCCCTATCAAAACACAGAATTTGGGTCTAGCTCTCGCTATCAGAAAAAAAATTATATAGGGAAGGAGAAGAGGATAGCTGAAGGGTATGAGGGACAATTCTAGCAGAAGAAAAGGGTGTGTAGAAGGCTGTGGGGGTGGCCACACAGAGGCATCTCCAGCAGCCAAGCTGTAGCAACACTCTAAATCAGGCCAACCAGGACCTCATGTATTATTTTCTTGGGAGGTAAAGGGACCCTATGAAATGTGTTTGTATCCCAGAGGTAGGTTATCGGATAGACGATACATTTGGGGAGGGAGTGAACTTCTTAGGGTGATGTGAGTGTATTTAAAAATTCTGCAGACTGGGTAGAATTTGCAGTGTGGGTAAACTGGCAAACTTGATCAAAATGTCAGATTTGTTATAAAATCTTACATAGATAAGTTTCTTGGTGTTTGTTTTACTATTGACAAAAAAAATGTATGTGTGTGGTGTTGGGAGGGAAAATGGCACTTGCTGTAAGGCTAGTCCAAACACTTAGATAGAGGATAATCAGTGAAAAAACAGGTAATGCATTATAAATAAATCTTGCTTACTGGAGTCATTTATCTGGTAAGTCACAAGTAATGTCAATCATCTACTACACATGAGAAGATCAAAATAAACCCTGAATGTGGAATCTATACTCTGCTGCATATCAAATGAAAATGCTTTTTTGACATCTGATCTAAAAGCTGCCGCTTCTGTGGGTGGAATTTATGCTTCTCCTATCACAGTTAGTCATACAAATGAATGAAGGACCTGCATGGAAAACTCAGGTGTCTCACCTCACAGTCTACATCGTGTACAGTAATGCTTCAGCCTTTTCATTCTTTGACATGCAATAATAATAGTTGCTCTCTGTGAGTTTTTTCGTTGTTGTTGTTTTTGCCACATGACTAAGTCAGTCTCCTGGGACAGAAAACTCAGCCAAAACCTGCAGGAATGAGGCATCCTGAGTCAACTCTTTAGACTTTGCGGGGTTGGGCTTGTTGCACAGTTCTGGGAGGAAATGGCAGACAACATGCTATTGGCACTTTTCACAGTCCATAAAATGAAGCAAGTAGCATATTTTCCCATCTCTCCTATTTTTCATAAATAGGGATCATTTGTGATGCCAAAGGTTTCTATAAATAACCTCATTATTTGTGTCCTGCACAAAATCATACAGAAAGCCAAAAACTTGTTTGCTTGTTTTTCCTCAAGATTCAAGGCAGATATATATTCAAAGGAAAATATACATTCAGTTATAAACTAATATCATTGCCAAGAATTTTCATTTGTATAACAGAATAGAACAAAAATTGACAGTAAATCTGATATTTTAGTAGAGGATGTGAAAAGAAAAAAAATGTTCATGTGAAAGGCATTGCTGAAAAGGAAGAGCAGCAGCACAGATAAAATGTAAGAGAACCTGTAGAAATACTGATAGCAGAAACATCAATCCCCATGTGATGGGAATATTAATCACTGGAAGAAAATAGACTTACCAAGCATAGTGTGGCCCATGAGCTAGTGGAAGAATTCAGGGATCCATGTGTATTTATACCACCTTTTGAGGTACAGGGGCTTGCAGTACATAAGTGCCTTTGAGAAGCTGACCTTGATGATCCCTGGTCTCTGCAGTGTTTTGTGAGATGCAGACAGACACCTAGTCAGATTATAAGTTTCACTGTTTTGTTTTTAAAACTTGACAAAGTTTTTGACTGGATATTTTGCTATTCAGCCCAGTTTCTACCCATCTGGAAAAACTTAGCTCTTCATCATGCTTTCTGCATAAAAGGGAAATTATAAACTAGAGTTTATGGTAGTCAGGAAAACGAGAGATTGCTTTAGTGACACGGCTCTTTCTGCCCTGAATGAGAGCATGCTTTGTGATAGGTTCACTTTACCATAGCTGCAAAGTACTTTCCCACAAGCAAATAGCAAATTTCTGCAGTATGAGAAGTTTGCTGAGCTTTCCCCCCTTCCAAAAGGGGAACTTTCTGTGGCATACCTAAGCTCATTGCGAGATCCTGGCATTTACCAGGCTTCACACTTTCATGGTGCTGGAGCACTGTTTTCACTTCAGAGGAGATCTCGGGAACAAAAAGGAATTGTTGGATTTCTATTCTGTAACATTGCAACTGGAGTGCAGAAAGGGCAGCAGTGTGAGTGCTCCTTGTACTACACATAGGACAGACAGGTAATAAATGTCACAAATGTCTTTTTCACTCCAGATATGGCACAAACCACCACGCCCCCTAATCTTCAGTGGCAGAAAAATCCCTAAGACACTGCAGGTTGATTTTGCTCAGAGGAAACTGCTGACAGTTTAAGATTTTTCCCCCAAATTCAGTGTTTACAGGGATAAAGCTCTATGAGCT
Source organism: Rhea pennata (assembly GCF_028389875.1). Classification (NCBI taxonomy): domain Eukaryota; kingdom Metazoa; phylum Chordata; class Aves; order Rheiformes; family Rheidae; genus Rhea; species Rhea pennata. The sequence continues at coordinate 26,946,892 of NC_084664.1, forward strand.
CTGAAGTACGGAATCAGAGACCGAGCAGTTCTAAGCTTTCTTTCAGGGAGTGTGCAGAAATAGTCTGAAACAGTTTTACCAGAGCTCTGCTGAATAGTACAGTTGTACTGCTGTTTATGATTGCATTTATTAGAAAGTAGACATTAAGAGTAAGACATACCTGAAGAGCTTCACAGACTCAAAACTATCTGTTTCAAGGTATGAAACCTTTCTATATATAACTACTACAAGTATGCTCAAGACCAAACTGGGATAAAGACAATGCAGAATCAAAGTCAGAAACTCCTGTAAAAACCATAAAGAAGAACTAATTCCCACCTTTCCAGGTGAATGCAGTTCATCTTACCTTCCCTTTAAATAATTCTAATGTCCTCTGAGGTGTCTGAAAACATCATATTTATGGACATGCTTATTCTTCTTCTAAATGCCAAAATATCTATTTTAACATGTTTGCAGCTGAAGACTGTAATGGGCATAAAATGCTTTCTTATGCCAAAGCTTACACAATAACAACACCTCAACAAATGCCTGTCACAAGTAACCTCTTCAGCTGATACATCATACACACACACACATACGTGGTTATACAATTTATTTACAGGACCAAACAAGAATACCTGAGTTGTATTAATGTTGAGAAACGCTGTGGCAGCAGCAGGTTTCACTGGGTCAGCCTGTTTATGTATACAGCTATGAAAATAAAAGCTGAGAAGACATATGTGGGCAACACCCAGTCTTGGAAAGCCATGGCAGGACCCCATCCACCTGTTCTCATTCCAGAAAAGATTTAAGAAAGCTAAGCCACAGGTTTCTACAGCTGTGTTAGAAATATTAAATTGTTTGGTATCAGTTGCAAGTAAAAAGAACTGAGATAAGTCCATGGATTTTGAGCACTTCACCCTGCGGGTAGGTGGGAAAGGGACTGGCGGCCCCGATGCCAGCAATGTTGTATCATTGCCAGCCAGTTCTCAGCAGGCAGAAATCCCACCCGAGTCCAACAGGGTTTTCATGGGATCCCTGGCTTGTATTCACTAACCTCATGATACTCTGAATGAAATATTTAGGGTTCAGTGCACCGGCAGATTTTATTAAACTTTCTGATCAGCTGTAGCTGCTGCTGCTGCCAGTGCTAGACAGCTGACATTTGAAATCTCTGTGAACAGCCATAATTCAGTCAAAGGAGACCTGTCGGTGTCTTATTTCTGACAGCCGGTGACAAAGGCCTGCTTAAACATTACCACGTTGAGATTCTGTGAGAATAGTTTTCTCAGAGACAGTTTGTGTAATTGAAAACATAAAAAAAAAGTCTAATTTCTACTTGTTTTCATCTCCCATAATTTCTTGAACACTACAGATATAATTTACTGGAGTATCAGCATTGTTTTTTCAGTTTCGTTTGCTATAATCAGATACCCACAATTAGAGCAACGCAAGACCCTGAACACGAGAGAATTCATACTTTGTTATCAGTGAACTGCCTTGCTGCCTGAGGTGATGAAACACTTAATAGCCCAAGAAGTGAGATGCCATGGTGGAAAAGAAGGGGGAAGAACAGAATAGAGGGAATACCTAGGAAAGAATAAAGACGTAAAGCATTTTGCACTGTTTTATTCCAAATTCATCTTTTTATTCTCCTCCACACTTTCTAAATGTAGTTTTTCCTTATGCGTTTGCAATCGCTGGCAGGTGGTGACTCAGTTATGGAAAAATAAAGGAAGTTCTCTCAATAATAGAGGAGTGCATAACGAAGCAAAAACTTGCCTCTGATGAAGTTTTCCTCTCCTGCAATCCCACAAGCAGAAAGCTGGGCTGCGAGCCTGCTGCAGATCTAAAGACAACAGGGAAATAAGCAACCCCTCCCTTTGAGAGTGCCAGGGAATGGAAAAAGGAATTAAAGGGAGAAGAAGAAAGCTAACTGGAAGTTTCTGCTGGGGAATGCTATTCACTTAGATGTGTCTGTCATGGCAAAATTGCCTGACTTTGTCTCAGAAACCGCTGTGGGGTCTTTGTCAGGGCAAGAAGGGTGTTTCACACATGGCAGTCCTGAGGAGGTCACTTCTGCAAATGAGAGATGCTGCTCCTAATCGAGCTGCTGCTGCAGAGATCCTTGTGTCACCCTTCTCTTCACCAGCACAACTGTCCTGCATTTCTCAGCCCCTCCGAGAGCTGGCTCCTGTTATGTAACCTCCCTCCCTACAGTCAGCATATTTTCTGGTTTCCATTTGTCATACTTACTGCTGTAAAAAGCAAGCATCTGTTCCTACTTTCCTGGCATGTTCCCTCTCCCTGATATTCAGCGAAAAAGCAGTACGGCACACAAGAAGTTCCATCTGAATATGAAGAAAAACTTCTTTACAGAGAGAGTGACAGAGCACTGAAATAGGTTGCCCAAAGAGGTCGTGGAGTCTTTTTCTCTGAGGATATTCCAAATGCTCCTGGACGCAATCCTGTGCAACATGCTCAAGGTGATGTTGCTTGAGCAGGGGGGTTGGACTAGATGATCTCCAGAGGTCCTTTCCAACCTCAACCATTCCATGATTTGGTGAAACAGCAATTTCCCATCTTATGTCAGAAGGATAATACAGTCCAGCATCCGCATAGCACAGCTGTTCAAGTTTTGAACTTAAGGAAAGTCCCAAGAATGAGCTCTTGCACAACAGAACATCCCTTTCTGACAGCTTGAGATATTGCTATCAAAGTATGCAAGAAGTATTCCAGCATTCACCCATGCTGCTAGAAATGACACTAACCCCAAAGTTAGGCAAATCAACACATCATTTAAAAAACATTAAAGAGTTACAGCTTCTGTTAGATAAATATTCCTACCATACATGAACCGACAAGGTAATTTTTTTTTTATTTTGACCCAGACATGGGAGGTAACTGAGGGACAAAACACAAACTAAGCCTTTACTGCAGTTCTGCTAAAGTAATTAAATAGAGCTCCTACAGGGGATGCTGAAATTTTTAAAAGATGAGCAGCCTGACACATATGTCTGGTAATCAGGCCCATTTGCAGGAGAAAGTGTCATTTGCACATGTGGACATGGGGGTTGTTGGAACACCAGGCAAACCTGCCTCTGGAGGAAGGTCACTTAAATGTGGAGTTTTGGAGGGAAGGAGATCTCACAACAGAGTACATATGACTGGAAGGCATTGAGTCTTTGCCCACTCTGGAAACCACATCTTCAAATCTCTGGCATAAAAGGTTAATGTCCTTGATGAAACTAACGAGAATTTTTTTGCCCCCTGTATTACTGGGCAGCTGTTCTAAAACTACACTTCTCTGATAATCAAAACTACTTTCTAATTTCTGCCCTAAACTGGCCACTATTTGCTTATTCCATTTGTTCCTGTGTCAACGTTGTTCTTTGGTTATCATGGCCAGGGACTAGTCACATCCCATCTCAGCCTTTGTTTTGCTAGCCGAAGAAGCCAGACACTCCGTTTGAAGAAGGCACCATCTACGATGCCTACAGATGCCACCGCTGGCGGTGCTCCTGAAGCTAACACTCCAATGAGCTTGCTTGACAGCCAGGACTAATGCAGCCACCTCAGCAAGGCACTGAGTTCAAGCACCCTGCTGAGCAGTGCTGGTAATACTTCTTCCGGAGTCATTCAGTCCTTCCTGGAGGATATTGTGAGATAAACAAAAAATTAAGAATGAATTTGAGCTGAGGTAATTTGGGGATCCCCCGAGACACAGGGAGTGGGAGAGCTAGCAGCAGTCACTGTGCTGGAGCAGGGTGCCAGAAGAGGAATCCCAGTTAGCTGGAACTGGATCTAACATGCATATCCAGAGCAGTAGCTCTATAGTTCTTGGGAAAATGCAGCATTCTGCCTTTTCAGTGACTGACTGTCATCACTGACAAAGTCAGACTCAGAGAAAGTATAGCTGTACCCAGCGTCTAACTCTGCTTCATATTCCCTGACAGGTAACACTCAGGGGGAAGTCATCATGAAAAAAATGTTGTGCTCTCCAGTGGGCCCTGGTCTTGTCCTGTGGACAGTGCTTTTCTGTCTCATGCTTTAAGCACCTCTGCAAGATCTAGGTTGAATCTGTCCCTTACTAAACCATTTTCAATGAAATAATAAGGTTAGTCTGTCAATTACATCTTGCTGACGACTTTGATGAAACTCAGATTTTCTCCTCATCTCTAGCTCTTGCCAGCAGCATTCTTTACACTTCCAAGCTGCTCATACTTGATTGCTAAAAATGCGTTCCCTAAATCTAGATATAGATACCTAGGTAAATATAGGCTCAGACACAGAGCTCTCACTTCTTCAGTGGGAGCTGCAATGTGTTGAAGCTTCAGAAAAACAAGCCACTTTTACTTAGCCAGAGGATCCAGAATAAAGTAGCCTAATTTCAGGCATTTGCCTTGGAAAACATTGCCCTATAGAAATGAGAACACTGTGAATACAGTGAAAGTATTACTCATAAGTCTCAGGATAAATTCACAGTTACAGATTTTTAAACTCTATCTAAACTGAAACTTCACCTTTATCTTAAGAAAATGACTGTGCATTTGGACTGAATCTACATACAGGGGTTTTTTCTTACAGGTTCTGTATAAAGAAATTACATCTCTGTTTTTGTTTTATTCTTTAAAGCTTGGGAAAAGAAGAATGCAACATATTTCTGTAGAGAGAAGGAAACAGAGTAAGCCTTGCAAAGCCATCACAGTTTTTCTGCTCCACAGATGATTGAGTTATTTATTTCTGATGATATCTTAACTAGGAGACAGAAGACACAAGTGAGAAACCACAGCAAACAGTGCAGAGACTGGCAGTTGACTGTATGAAATATTACAAGATTTGTGTGACAAACTTTGGCTCATTTCTCAAATTGTTATTCAAGAATTGTCACATATTGAAATGGCCTGATTTCCAAGAGAGGCAGGGTGCATTCAGGTTATCTCAGATCATCTCACTGTATTCTATTCCCTTATTATTCCTTCTAATCCTTTCTGTATGCTTCCAGTTCCTCATGAATGAAAAGGAAATACTTATAATTCTTAATTTATGGATTAAATATAGTCATGTTTGCAAAGCCATATTCTTATCTGTTTGTGAACAAGTAAAAAATATAGCTTTTTTTTATTTGTTATTTCTCATAAAATAAAACATGTTCATTGCTACTGAACTTATTCCATTACTAAATATATCTTTATATGGAGGTTTGGAGGAATTTACTTTTAATATAACTGAGTAGCTGAAAAAGCACTGGGCTGACGTACCATAATTATGACAACTAATAATGCCTCCAGGATAAATTATCGTAAATCAGTTCCTGTCAGATCAGTTTGTAGACTGGTGACTGGAGAATAGGTTGTCACAGTGAACTGCCACAGTATTCCAAAGAAGTACTTAGTCAGATAACTACTTAATCTCTACTGAGATGTGCAAGAAAGACACATCTGTATGTTAGTCATGGGCCTGCATTAGTTGGATGCAAATATAATCTAAATCGGACCCTACCCCACAGTGTTGGGCATTGGCCAAGCATTGAATCCTGATGGAAACTGAAACTTAAAATCATTCCATCCCTTAACTAATAAAGATTTTCAGGGGAAATCTTTGACAGATAACTGAGTCAAGCTTCCTCTTCAAAGTGCTCTGCATTGTGTCCTGTGCCCAACTATGTGTTTTATAGACAATGAACTCCTAGCTCATTGCCTAACAAAAAAAAATATTTTTGTGCACAACATGCTTTAGCCATTCTCAGACTCACAAAGCAAAGTAGACATAGCCAGTGATGGCTTAAATACTGCACTCAGCCAGAGTATCCATGTTTAAAGTAGATTACTTTCCCATATAAAGATGATTATTTCCAGAGATTTTTACAGAGGTGCCAGGAGAATTTGAGCATATAACTGTCTGAGTGGCTGTAATATTTTCAGGTTCTGCACATTTAAGCCAGTTGCAATGAGAAATGCAAATGTATGCTGAGTTAAATTGTTTATCCCTATTTACATATTTGGCAATAGTAGTCAAGGACTCTGGTCCAAGAATGGTGGTGTTCTCAGGCTTTGTCCCAGAGCTGTTCTGCATCATGGAGTAGATGGTGAAATTACACTTCTAACATCCAATTAGGGTTAGCAGTGAACAAAGAGACCCACATGAATGCATCGTAAAAGTAAATGATAATGACTTGTTTCTACTAACCGGGATGAGAAAAAAGAAAACAAAAGAGAGATATTTTCACATCTGAAGAGCAAATCAGGTTCATCACAAACCATCTGCCAGTATGATCTGCCTCTTCCTCATCCACAAGAAGCTCTTGGCAGCAGAATTTAACTCAAACTATAAAGTTTCAGTCCCCAGTGAGAATCAAAGGTAATTGCTCTAGACTTTGTTTTGGGTATGATGAGTAGATGGCATTCCTCTTGTTTTTGTCTATCTATTAACAGGGAAGTATGTTCTGGGCTTCCCAGGACAAGAGAGACATGGAGCTACTGCAGAGAGTCCAGCGTAGGGCTACGAGGATGATCAGAGGGCTGGAGCATCTGTCCTGTGAGGAACGGCTGTGAGAGCTGGGCCTCTTCAGCCTGGGGAAGAGAAGACTGAGGGGGGATCTTATCAATGTGTACAAGTACCTGAAGGGAGGGTGTCAAGGGGACGGGGACAAACTCTCTTCAGTTGTCCCATGTGACAGGACAAGAGGCAATGGGCAGAAATTGAAGCACAGGAAGTTCTGCCTGAGAGTGAGGGGGAATTTCTTCCCTGCGAGAGTGATGGAGCACTGGAACAGGTTGCCCAGAGAGGTTGTGGAGTCTCTTTCTCTGAGGTCTTCAAGGTCCGGCTGTATGTGACCCTGTCTACCATGCTCTAGGTGACCCTGTTGAGCAGTGAGGTTGGACTAGATGATCTCCAGGGGTCCCTTCCAACCTTACTGATTCTATGATTCTATTCTATGACATTCCAGCCAATGAGGACATGAACTCTCTCCCATAATGATCTTCACTGGCACTGAGATTTCCCTAAAGGATGAACAAAGTGAGGCCAGGCCTCATGCTGTCCTTGCAGCAAAATGAAAAAAAATGATCTCTTTGGAAAGTTATAGTAAGCCTACCACTATATGCAGTACCAGATGCCAAGACTGTGGTTTTGTGCCATTCTCAACATTGGTCAGGACATGACTAATACTATCTATATTATATACAAGCTGTGGGATCTCAGACAACTTCTCATCTCCTGGATCACTGCCTCTTGACCTTCACCCTCTTTTCTTTCTTCTTCCCAGTTTTCTTGAAATGGAAACTACTCCGTAGGTGGGAGCCACAGTGCACCCCAGCCAGGCTTCAGCCAGGACCGTTGGGGGACAAGGTGCTGGGACATGAACTGGCTGTGCAGACATAGTTCAAGTGAATTCCTGTGCCTGAATGAAGCATATCTTTCTCAGAGTCCTTGACCCTGAGCCTTTTTTAAATAACAAAGTATAGGCCTGGCCCAGTAAAATTACTTTTCTTTGAAAGAAAACTCTAAATTCATTTAAAAACTTCCACATCTTCTGCTGAAATCTCTAATATAATAAAAACTTGCTCACATGAATACCATGTGCCCTGTGGAACAGCTCTCTGAACTTCTCATTTCCTTTCTGCTCCTGCTATAATTAAAATTAAATGTTTGATCTCCTTTTGGACAACATTTGGTAGCTGTTTTTCTGCTATGATGTGATGGAGTCTTGAAAACATTTTATCCTGCTGTTGTACAGATGAAAAATTATCTAGGACAATCTTTCAAATTAACAATATAATCCTCTATATTGCAGGAGAAAGTGACTTAACACTGAGAAAACATGAAAAATATATATGTAGTGACAAAACCATGTGCTGTCAGTCATCTGCTAAGCAGAGAAAACCTCGCAGACCTGCTGGGCATGGATAATATGTGCACAGAATGAAAAACCAGGTTTTGAGGTGAGGATGAAGAACAGGCTATGTCTAATTTACGCTTTCTCACGTTCTGACTGATAAATGCTAAACATCAGTGTATAAACATCATAGTCATAGGGAAGAGGGTCTAAAACATCCCTGTGTAATTGCTGGCTCTGCTTCCTCTCAGCCGTCAGACTCGTGATTGTTCCCTGCCTCATAAGTCAACTCATTCTTCCAAATTTCTCCAGGCAGCTCCAGCACAGCATGGAGAGCTGACCGACCGTAATGTGCTGAGGCACAGTGATCCTGCCAAAGCAAGGTTCACCCAGCCAGGAGCAGCTGCCAGTGGTACATTTAGCAAATACCAGGGTATGTCAGCAGGTTGGTCCAAATATATATATATTTTTTTTCCTTACTGAATTAAAAAATGCACTTTTTAAAGTGCATCTATACTATAAGGTAAAACAATTGCATTATCTTATTGTGTTTTCACTGCGTATCATTCAGGCTTGTCCCCATTACACTGCTAGTGGGTTCCACTGCATCTAAGGAAGTGAATTAGTCTTACTCTGCATCCCTTGAGTCCTAGCCTTATGATGGCTTTTGTGTTAGATGACAGAATCATCGGTGCTTTAAATTTTTCTTTAAGGTCAGAAGGTTGTTTTTCTTTTCAGACTGCTTTTTCTAGGGAATCTGTCACTCTCTACTCATGAATATTTCTGTACCTATGAGAGAATTTCAACAGCCAAAACATATTCAGACTGCTTAGATCATTAGAAGAAGCTTTCCCAACTGAATCAGTGGAGCTGATGATACAGTTCATACTGCTGTCGTAAAATACTCATGCAGTCCAACTCTCTTATTCCTAGCTTAATACACACAGGCAGCTCCTTATGAATGCCAGCTAAACAGAAAAGAGCCAGAGCTCCTGCCTAATGTAAAAACCATGTTGGTATCAGTACTATAAGCTGCGTGATGCAGTATTTCAGAGGGTTTGGGACGAGAAGAGTTATGGGAGAGAAAAGGGCCACAAGGGGATGGACAGAGGAAGGTCCAAGCCAGAGAAATAATGAATCATCATAACAACTTTACATATTTCTTTCTCTCATTGTCTGCTTTCCCATGCAGAATGAGAGAGTTCAGCGCTGTGAACTCCCAGGATAGTTCTCTTTTCTAACAGCAGCTTTTTCCTGTCAGTGGAATTTTCATTCTTGAATGTGATATCCTACTTACTGCTTCACAATTGGTTTAAATAATAAGTCTCTCCTAATCCTGATCCTTTCTCTGAAAATCTAAAAAGTTATCATGAAAGGAGCAGTGTTAACATCATCACATTTGACAGTTAAAACTCAAGTTAAGGATGTATTATATGTTCTGGAGTGCAGACCCTCATTGTTCCAGGTAACTGAATCATTTTGTTCTCTTCATGAACTTATTTTTATTTTATTTTGAAACTACTAAGTCTTCTTGACCTTTCATTGACCTACCATTTCCCATCAGGAGGCTTTTAAGAGTTTCATTTGTGCAATGGGAAGGAATCTTTTAATCTCTAGCCTGTCATTTTAAGTACAAATTGAAATAATCACTGATAAGCCCCATATTAGCTTGATGAGAGGTTTATAAAGCTAAACAAATATGTATTTCCCCCATAACCACGGAGAAAAAGTGAGGTTACTTCATAAATTCCTGTTTTGCTTGGTTCTGCAGCAGCATCCAAATAAACTGAGATTAAATAATCATTTGATTTGATTTTCAAAATGCACATCACCGTAAAGAGGCTTGATTTCCAAAAGACATGGAACATAGAACTTTCTAAAAAAAAGGTACTTTTAAAATATCCTATTTTTTCTTACTCTTTCTTTGAAAACATAAATCTTTCCTTTGCTAGAATTAGATGCAGCCTGTTATTTTAAGTTTGCTCAATTTTTACTGAAAATAAACTTTCTGGTCTTCTTTTTTAATCATATCTGAAAATGCTGTGACTAAAATTTGTGAAAATGTTGCATTCTGGGTGACAAGAAGCATGAGAAAATAGGAATGAAAAAAACACAGAAGAGAGAAATCTGTTTTTAAAGTATTCTGAGACAATTTGTTTGATTCCCTTCAAAAAAGCAATTTCCACTCTTTGTGGTAATTGTGTTTATTCTGTGAAAGAGAGAATATATCTCGCCTGAAGTTTAGTCCTTCCCATCTGCTATGATTTCACTTGTGGTATTTTTCCCAGGTTTCCTGTAACTCTGTAAAGTCTGTATTTTGGGATACAATCCCTTTACTGTAAGACAGGCTCACGGTCTGCTGTTTCCCAGCTCGTCATTCTTGTGCTGCAGGGCATGCTTGTCTACACCATTGGTGCCGGATCACAACATGCCACTTGTAAATCTAAGGAATTGGCATTATAATGCAATATCCAGATCCTGCTTTCAGGTAAACCACCGTGAACGAGTAGTGCATTTGTGTTGAGCTGGGTACTGCAGATTCAGCCCTAGACAAACACGAGCTTGCTTTCTTCCAAGACCTGTAAGGCAGCCATCCTCTGTCCCAGAAGCCATGAGAGGTTCAGTACTCACCCTGGCATGCAAAATCTAGTCAGCTGTTTGCTAGTAATACATCCCGTAGGTCAACATGATCTCTGCACCTGGAGAGAATATTCTCCTTGCATACTGCATGGACAGTGTGAAGAGGTGAAATGGCAATCAGGTCTAGTGGTAGTATCTTGAAAGTTTGAAGGTTTTGAGCTTTTTACTTGTTTCTTTCTTTCTTTTAAAGAGAAAACTGAGTAGGAGCGTCCTTCAGTTCTGTCATGGACCACATTGGTGAAATTCTCCGTTTTCTGTGGTTAAACCAGGGACTCATTTTCCCTGCTCTTGGATAATGGAGATGGAATTCAGGTCTGGAAGGTCAGGGCTGCACAGAAAAGAAATAGCTGTCAAGGTTTTGCTGATAGGTGCAGGTACACTGGCTACTTCCTTTTTGAACTCTGCAGCTCTCCTTTTCCTCTCTCTGATTTTCAAAGGTTGCCTGAAGGTTTACTTCTGCCTTACTTAATCTCATTTAATACAGAAAATCATTACTCTCTATTTAATGTAATTCACAGTCTCTGTAACCTGACTGTGGTAATAATGATTCAGTTGTCTAATCTTTCTATAAAATTCTCAGTTCAGGTTTTATATTGCTTCTATCAGTTGATTTTTTTTTATAAACCTGAAAGGAATGCCAAATGTAATTGTCATAGGATGTTAATGTGATATTGAAATGGGTATACAATGAAAGTTGAAATGAAACAGTGCGGTAAAGTTTAAAATGTTTCAATATATTAGAAAGCATTTAAGTGCTTTAATATTAAAATGAAAAAAAATAAAACAAAGTTTCGAAATTTTCTCTGAGAAAAGGTATCAAAACAGGATCATCTTTTCTTAACCTTTCTGTGAATAATGTCAGCTTCTTCTGTGCCAAATTTGCAGTCTCTTGCTCTTCCTTTCCCAATTGTTTCCCTCCTCCTCCTTGTATTTCTAAACAGAATTGGTATTTCTCTTATCTTTGCTAGCCATTCCCCATCTCTAAATATGACATTCTACCTTTTAATTTCCTTGATTACTGGCTCCTGGTAGAGTGTTTTGCTCTCCAAATAATAATTCTTGCTGACATTAGCAAACCGTGTTGCTCTTCTGGCTTTTGTGAGTTCTGCCTAGATGATCTGACTAACAAATACCATTCTGCAAAACAACCAGGTTTGTACCATAGTTCTTCCTAACACCCTCGCTCCTACAGTCTACATTGCTATGATAACCATCCAGCCTGTAAAATGTTCTTAAATCCTTCACTATTATTTCAACAATGGCCATGAAGTTTATTCATTTTTCAAAACAGAAGGGAAAAAAAATTGTTTGCATCTGCTCTGTTAACATCAGCATATTCTTCCCATTTATTTTGCAAAATGCTTTGATTTTATATTGCTATTTCACTCTTATTCACCTTTTATACTGTTAGGACATCATCAAACAACTCATTGAACATTCTCCACATTTAATTCAATTTGCTGGAAGCATTGTTTCAAGAGGCCTATAAAACTGAAAGAGAAAAGTGACCCCAGATCTAGTAAATGTAAAAAAGAACAGCCTAAGGACACATCACCACTTGCTAGCAAAAAGGAATTAATTCATTATTCAATGTTAATGTGACTGTTTTGTTTGCTGAGACTCTGGAGTGCCTGAGAGCTCTGGCCAGAGTGGGAACTGCTGTGGGAGACACCGCACAAGCGAGGAACAAAAAAAAAAAAAAAAAAAAAAAAAAAAAAAAAAGAGGAGGAAAAAAAAAGAAAAGAACAGAACAAGCCCAAAGTCAAGTCACACAATAAACCACATACAATCTGCATAGATATAACTGCTGTTTTGTCTGGTTCTGGATGGTGCCTGTATATCATGCATACAAAATAAAAAGCAAGATAATTCAGAGGTCCCATGCCAGCAAGGCATAGTCACTCATAGCAGTGGACATGAAGTCATTAGACAAAATATCTGGAGTCTCATATTCCTATCTGAACTGTGAAACCCAAACATTTATGTTTGTTTTTCTACAACTGCTGTCAAGAAAACATCATGAAAGAAACTTGCCAGAACATAAGAGGATAAAGGAGCAGCACTGCTACAGAAACAAACACAGGAGTGATGCTAAGAAGTAACTCCACTTAGATGTGGACACTGCTGTTGTTAGCCCACTCTTTACTGGACGAGTGTGATACCCTGGCTAGCAGCAACAACTATTAGAGGATGTGGTTTCCTATCTGTGAAGCAGCTTCAACAGTAGGAAATGAATTCCACTTATATCTGGCAGACAATATTATTTTCTTAGAGTTCCAAGGTGAGATGCAATGAAAACAAACAACTTGTTCTGGTTCAGTATGTATTGGCACCTATTTCCTTGTGACCCCGAGGCAGAGTTCATCAATCAAAGGGGACGGATTCCTCTCCAGAGGTCTTCTTAGAGGAAGAATTCCTGGAAGCAGGATCTGCCTTAGCCTCTGTTTTTTTCCTAATTATATCTCCTTGTTTGTGTAAAGGAGAAAGCTCTAATCAGCTTTTCGTTGTAGAGAAGAAAGATTGAAAAAAGGTTTTCTACACGGACAAATCTATTAGTGACTGAGTGCAATTTTTCTTGGAGGAACAAACTTTACAGAAATGTTGCGTCCAAACGTTAACTGTCATCATATGTTTAATCCTGCTCAGTTGACAGACACAAATCTAGTGTTTGCATGCCCCTTCCTCTTCCATTTCTCTCTCTTCAATCTTTGGTAAGTGTCCCAGCTACACTAAAAGCAGAATAGTTAAAGCACATGTAAATAAGAAGGAAAGGGGAGAAAATATGGTTTGCTTTGCTTGCTGATAATAATGTACTCCTCTTACAAAGCAGCAAAGAGTATCATTGAGGGTTCTATATACTTTCTGTTTCAGGCACCTTGAGATGCCTGAAAAGCAGATAAATAGAGCCAGATTTGGGGGTGCAAAAAAGTATCACTACGCCTATGTTTAAAAGTAATAAGATTAACAAATTATTTCAGCTTCTAAATGTATTTAGCTTCTGAGATGAACATTGAACAGCCTTGTGTCCATCCCTTCATAGCCATTTTAGCTACATTCATGATGATCTGCTTTTGAGACTGAATGTAGAAATCAATCAGTACATTAATTTGCTAAATCAACCATCCTTAGGGACTATATTTGTATTATGTTCAGTTAATCATTTCAATATGAAAATTAATTTAGTCTACAGGAACATATTTGAAGCCTAGATAGGTGGCCAGCTCTCATAAAACCACAGCGAGATAAGGTGAAACACTGGACTTCAGCTAGGCAGATTATATTCATCTGATGATTTCAGCAGGAACAAGATTTCACCCATTGCCCTATTTCTGTAGCAATAAATTCATTTATTGCTTTACTAAACTTTATTTTTAAAAAGTCATCTGATGAAAAAATGTAACCAGTGATATTATCTATGCCACTTTTCTGGAGGTACTAAGGTATGAACTCAGTGTGTAGTACTTTGTTCTCCATAATTCTTACGTATTTTGTAATATCTCTGCCTACCCGAAAGACAGTTTGTCTAGGAATGTCATCTGCAACTTAATTGTAATCTAATAAATCAAAGCAGCATTTTACATGCAATTAAGTCATGTTCCCCCTAAAAAAAAAAAAAAACAAGAATTCATTCTACAAAGCTACTACATTCTATGGTTAAAACAAGTAGCTCCATATATAGATTTAACCTAAGGAACCTTATATAGATCTCATACATGGATCTAACCTAACTGTCTTCTGAACTGATTTATTGAAATCTTTGCCACTTCCCTATGGAGACAGAGCAACAGCCTAAAGTGAAGTTTGCTATGACAGCCTAGGGTAATTGAAATCACAATGCAAGATGACATCTTACTTTCCATCAGACACAGAACTGATCTAGCAATTGGTCTAGAAGTATCACTGTAAAAACAGATTTTTAAAAGGTAATGGAGTGTCCTTAATTTAGCAGAGGTGCTCATACTACTAGGAACTGGTTAGCTGAAGAGCTTCCTTGGCTCTTTCTCTGAGTTGTGCAATGTTTTCCCTGCACTGGGAAGGATTACTTAGAAGCTGAAATTATTTAACCTGAAGAGCTTATTGCATTTGGAAACTGAAGTCAGTCAGATGCTGTCCGGAGGGAACATGTAGTTACTTAGAAATACATGTGAAACATTTAGGGTGAAGCAATCCATCTGGCACAAGGAACATTTCATCTCTGTAATTTAATCCTTAGGCTGCAACTGCACTTTGTTTCACAGGCACTTTTAGAATTTATTTTATTTGATTAATAATATAGAATAAAACCTGAAAGTATAAAGAGATGTTAGAGCTGAAGGCATTCACTGCAGAAGCACTAATGTCTGAAATGCACAAGAAGACAAGAAGCGTGACAGGTCCCACCAGCAAAGTATACTGGTATAGCAGAACTGACTTCTTCAGAGTAATACAATGGAGAATCAGGTCTAGGAATTTGTTACTAAGCGTAAAATTAAAGTGCACACACATGGACCTTTGTGTCTTTAACGGTGTCTGCTCTTCAGGTGTCTGTGTTCAAAATTTAGATCCTCAATTTTCCAATTGACTTTGGAGATTCTAAAGTCTGCAGACACCCATTTTTTTTTCTTCAAAGATCTTAAGTGAATAAAGATCTTCTTTCAGGTGCGGTCAGAAATATGTCAACAGATCACATTTAACCACTCTGATGAGATTTACCTAGTATTTATTCTTTCGTGCCTCATAGTGATGTAGGCATTCTTTGAACACATATATCAAATGAAGCCTTGCACATATAAGGCCCATGGGAGATGAAAGATGAGTCAGATTTTAGAATGTAACTGTAAAACCATTCACCCAGAGAGGCAGAGATTCAAATGTTTGATACTTTTTTTTTTTTTTTTTCATATAAAATGTTCCCTGAAGCAGGGTTCTGGAATACAGGTCTGTCTTCTTGGTATATTGCATTGGACTGATGATGTTTAATGACATCTTTTGTCTTTCAGTGAATACTTAATCGTGGAATAGTTTCAACAGGAGAGGCTGAGAGAACTGAACTAAAAAGCCCAACTAAAAGTAATCTGTACTGTGAAGGCTAGAGTATTCATATAGGATGTGTGGATTCATAATTTCTTTAAAGAGGAAGGAATCGCCTGTGGGTAATCCAAGTGAGGCCTATAACCACTAGGATAATGGATGAAACAGTATTTATAATATCAGCCAGTATAGACTTCCCTCCATGAAAGGTTCAGGACCCTTAACTGGAATGATAAGCCAGTATTCTGGTGAGACCGAATTGAGTCCCACTTGCAGTCTATTTTTACTGACTACCTCAAAGATTAATTTTTTAGATCCCATTTGTTTTCAGTTAACCTTCTCCATGTACAATTTAGGGACCTTAAGAATGTCGTTTAAGCTTACGGTTTCCACCAGGCATCTAAATGTACAGCAGGGCTGTCATGCAGCTAAGTGATCCTTCCTGCGTTTCAGCCTGAATTTATTTTTTATTTTGTTTGGTGAATCATAGTTTATCTAATGATGACAATTCTGAACATAGCTAAATTCTTGTGCACATTTCAAAGCTGCTACTGCCACCTGGACTAGCGCATATTGTGGCATCTGCCACTGAACCAGGAGGTCAAGGCATGCAGAGTCTCCCAACCAGAACATGCATAGTGCTCCATTAATTGCTTGGCAGATGGTAGAAATGCATTTGGTGTTATCTCTAGAGACTACCTAAGCTGGCTTCTGAATGTTCCCAAATTCTTTTGTCTGGGAGTGGAAATCTGGCAATAGCTATGAAAAGCAAGCTTCCCACAGGATACTGTATGTCAGGCTGCCGTGGGGCCTTTCAATCAAAAAGTATTTTGTGCTTGTTTGATTTTAAGGCTTTACACATGCTTTTTGCAGCTTAAGATCATGTTTTCTACCAGTTTAGATCCTTTTAAAGCATTTGTTTATCTGTTCAGTACAACAGTGAGACCTGATGTAAATGCTACAGATAAAAAGAAAATTGAACCAGCTTGCACAGAAATGCAGTGAAGATCGCATGGTAAGTGCCATATTCTTGTGACTTTCTCTAGGTAAAATGACATTACCCAAAAGAGTGTCATTCCTCTCTCATCCTCCCAGTCTTTCAGTGTTCCTTTCTAACCTGACAGTCTCCCTACTCTCTCGTTCTTACTATGAGTGATGCTGTACCTAAGTAGAGACTTTCCATTGTATAGGAGTACCCTTGTTAGATTTACTTCAGGTAGGCTATTTAAGAGTAAAACTTAGATAAGAGAACAATTTTAGTGTAACTTACTTAAACATTTCCTCTCCCCCAACACAAGTAATTCATCTGGAAAAAAAAAAAAAAAAAAGTGAGAAATTGAAGAGGAAGGGGCTGTCCAACCTTGTGGCATTTCCTGGAACACTAGATGCAGTTACTCAGAAAATCAATAGTTTATTAAACAAAAACAAAATGGTTTAAAACATTTCCTTGCCTTAATAGCCACTGAGTCACTAATTTCCTCACCAGCCTGAACACAGTTCCTACATAATTGACATCTATGAACTCAGAAGTTTTGCTAAGAGAGAGATCAGTATTGCTGACATCAAAGATATTGCACAGGTCTTCAGCTGACTCATCCAGCCGACCAGTGTCAATTTATAGCAGGTCCTTGCTTACCTGTCTTTTCATGGCATTAACCAGTTAACAGTCATCATAAGATGTCATGAACCCTTAGCTGTTATTGTTAAGCAGCTTAGCCTTGTTGGGTGCATTCATTAGAGTCTAATAGAGTCTAATACCAACAGTCTTGGTAACTGTTAGCTATGGATGATGAGCTACCCACTCTTAAGTCAAAAACAGGTCAAGATCAAGATTTATCTTAAAGTTTCATGCATATGAAATGTTAATTTCTCCAGAGTACCTGCATATAAGCCAGCTATCCCTCACATGAAAACTGTTTAATTTGCTGTGCAAAAATAACCCATATGGCTTTGGGAGCCCTGAAGATAAACCCTGTGGTATTCCTAACAGGCTGGAAGGAGAGGAGGAAAAGATGTTTGCCTTGGCATAATTTGGATCTGGTCTTCTTGAATCTGCTTTTCAAGCTGCTATAGCTCAGTGGCCCTATCAAATGTGGGCTTCGGTGGCAAGGCACACAAGGCAACATGCACATGTGCACGCACACACACACACACACACACACACAAGTCGTGTTTCTGGAGCTGGTGACAAACAGCGCAGTTTTGCTAACTTCGCAGTTGATGACACACCTAATTGGGACTCCCTCCCTCGGGAGAGATGAAAGCAGAAGTCAGCACCTACAGAGCATGTCAGAAGGGTGCCAGCTAGTCTGATTTTGGAGCGCGTGAAGGAGGATTGGGACAGGGAAGGACATAGCAACACTGGCGCCAGGGCTGACCACGCTTGTTTGAGAGGCAGCATGTTCCCCTGAGTTCCTACTCTGGAAAAGAGGAGTACAGCCCAGCACAGTACTTCTGGAAGGTTTCCAGTCTGCACAGAGATAGGGAGGCACACAAAGGGAGCTGCGTGCGTATCACTGGCTAACTGCTGATTCTTGGCGCATTACAGCGGGCAGGTTGGGTCTCACAGAAAATTGGCATTATGGGAAGCTGAGAGAATTTGTACTTTGCAGGAATAGTTCAACATTTAGTGGAAATCAACTCTGACATTAATGACCAGTGAGATAAATTTGCTTTTTTTATGATTCTAGAATCAGATCCAAACTTGTATTTTTTAAAACTTTTCAGTCAAGCTTCTTGAGCATAATTTCCTATTCTGTTTTCTAGCAATTAGTGAAATGATATCTCATTTTCTTGTGGAATGTGTCTGCTCTGTGTGGTATTAGAACTGGAATGAGGTAATAGGAGGAATTCTGTTAGTGATGGGAGAAGGTCTGTTTCACAGTGGAAATTCAAATTGTGTGGTTGTCCCACAGTGTCGTAAGCTGGTCTATCCAATCCAGTCCAGCACTATTCAGACCTTGTTTCTCATAAGACATAAGGTGATCACTTCTTTGGCACAGTCTGTTGCCAAACCCCAGTGGAATGAAAATACTACCAGAAGAGCTGAGCTTCATAGCATTGTGATGGCAGGACCTGGGAAATCTATTCCTAAAAGCGCATTTATCCCTCTTTTGAGCCAGAAGAAAATGTTTCTCAAAAAAGATTAATGAAAGAGAATGAATACATAAAAAACTTGTATTTCAGAAATGATACATTACCTCTTTTTGAGTCACAAAATCAAAAGAAGAAAAGAAAATGAGCAGTCCTCAGGACAGTTTAAAGAAGTTTTTGAACTATAAAGAAAACTTACTTACAATATCAAAAGAGTTATTTTAGCATTCATCCTGGTTGTTACTTTTAAAGAACATTTCCCAGTTTAATTGGAGTTGAAAACTGTTTTTCCATCTTTTACAGAAAATGTGTGGGAGGAGTTGTTAAGTAATATCTGTTAACAATAAAAGGCAATAAAATATGAGCTGAATTACATGGGTTGCAACAGCGCAAACCAAGAATTTAGAGGAAGCAAACTAATGAAGCTAAACTGGTATGTTTGTCTGAAAGATGTTGTCATCATATATAGTTGCGGTAGGGAATGTCTGAAATTTAAACTGCTGAAGTGAATGGAAAAAACAGATTAGCTAAGAAGATTTTTAAGCCAAATCCTATAGCATGAAGTTAGCCTGCACTCAACTGAAATTCCCAATAATTTCACTAGGAGTATTGCCTGGAAAAAGACTAGAGAGTTAGACTTTGGATAATAAGAAGAACATGGTGGGATGTTTCTGGATTAGTTTTATGGGACATAATAAAATAGTGGGCTATAAAATCAGAAGTACATGTTATAAGCAAACTACAAACACTCTATAAACCAATTTTAACTCTGGGAGAAAATATGACTTAGGAAGTGAAGGAACTTTTCTTGCAAATATCTTTAACTACCCAGTATTTTATGTGGAAAACTAAATGGGAGACAATAGCCTCTTCCGCACTTCAACATTTTAATAACTCTCAGTTCTAGAAAATAACCATTGTCCACTGAACCACTTCCCATTAGCTGGCCCTAAATGTGCCAGCTGATGGAAAGCTGTCTCTAGATTAAACTTTCCTAAGTGCTGCACTGATAGTTGCCATGTAAGTTCCCTGAAAGGATTTCTAGACTCTGTAGATCTTCAAACAGTGTAATATAGTTTCTTACTTGTATTTCCTGGTGGAATCCTCAGTTGAATGATCATACTGATTCTTCATCTGTCAGGTGTACAATACTTCTCAATGCTGTAAGTGTGTACAGATGAGGTATATGGAAAGTCCCTGGCTAGACTTCACAACATTACATAAAGAACAACTTTTCTGTTGAGAAATATCAGTTTCATTGAGACTAGCTGTTTCATGAGAACATATTTTTGTGAATAGCTTCAGGAGACAAAAGAATAAAACATTTTGCTTCCTTACGTTCGACACATTTTAATTGGACTTGATTACTTTTAATTTCTTTTAGTAAAAATGATACATTTGAAATGTAATTCAATCTTCTAAGGTTAGCCTTTCATTAAAAAGCTGATATTTCTATTTTCTTTGTTCCAGTCCAGCATGGAAGAAAATATTTGGAGCTTCAGAATTACACAAAGGACAGGAATTTTGGTTTTTGACAAACTGTGCTGCTCACCAGGCCTGCATTTTGCATTTACTGAGCACTCTGATTGCTTCCAGACTGTGTTCTTGGAAGTTTAAGAGGTTCTTTACAAGAGCGGCTTCTGCGGGATGAATTCTGTCGGTTTGTGATTTACCCTTATGTTGGTCAGTGTCAGCCATCAATGTAACCATGAACCTCCCTGCTGCTTTATCAGCATGTGTGGATCCACATGAACCCTAATCTCTAGTCTTTCCCATTATTTGCAACAAGGCCACCCCACCAGAGAGCAGATTCAGATCAGCTGCAGGGAGCCAATGCAAGGACTATTACACAACTCATAAAGTATATGCACATTTCCCCATGCTAACTCCGCACCCATTCCCAGCCTCTAACTAAGTAGTAGGTGTGACAGAAGACCTTTTGTCGGACCATGGTAAATGTGGTGGATCATCCACCTTCTTTATCTTAGCTGTAGCATTCATGCCTTTACTCTTTTTCAGCTGCCAATGGGAGAACTAACTTCTTAGGAACTGAATAGGATCCCTAGAGATTTCCAGAATAAAGAAGGAAATGAAAAAGATCTCTAGCACCCTAATTTTCTTTGGGATGAAATTTTGGTTGAGAAATAATTCCAGTTATATCACATTTTGTGTCAAAAAAAAATAGCAAAAAAATCAGCACCTGAGAATAAAGTCCTCCTGGCAAAGATGAATTCCGTGCAGCAGCACCTCCATAAGCTGAAAGGTGGGTCCACTGACAAAGACCTTGACAGTTGCCACATGTTTACTCTCATTCCATTTCTGAGTTTTTGTAATTTGACAGCAGAGTCTGACATAAATGGAAAAATACATAATAAAATAAAAAATATATTAAAATAAGAGATTAAAAACAACCTCTTTATCTTGGTTGATCTTCTTAAAATATTAAAAGCTAATTGTATTGCTATGAATAGAATGACAATGTTTTTCTGTATGCTTCTTTCCAGATCCCCTTACAACTGGATGATTGGAGTGTATGAAATCGCAGCTTCAGTCCTCCCCAAAACCATCACTCTTAGTTTACTCTGCTTTGTGGCCTCTTGACACTATGTAGCTCTCTTAACTGAGCTGACAGCTCTATCAGTCTTTATATCCTTCCCCAGGCACTCTCCTTCCACCATTTCTCCTCCTCTTTCCTGTGTGCAAATACATATATATGCATGAGTTATTCAATTTTTGGTTGAGTTTTAATGCTCATGAAGAGTCTGAATGATAGCTCTTTAGGTCTTTTGAAGTCTGCAGATTGCTTAGTCACCTGTGCTTCTGGTTGCTACTTGGAGGGACTTGCAATTTCAGTTTTCTTCAAAGAAGAGATCCGCTCTCTGTGTTCTGGCCTAAGACCATCAGTTCAATCTATGCTGGGCATCAAGTGACTTTCAGAGGGCAAAAACATTCTGATCTGGGTCTTACTGGGACTGGAAGTTGCAAGTGAAAGGCCAGGTATCTCAGGAATCTGAACTATTCCATATGTCAACAGCATTTGAAAAGCCACGTGTGCGTCATGTTCTTTTTTGCAAGCTAATTAGATTACTTGTTTTGGAAGATGGATTAATGGATTAATCACAGGGTGTGGTGGATGTTTTTTCTTAATGTTCTGATACCAATTTAATCTGTGGAGGGGTTTTCTTCTATGCATGATTCATTTAAGAACTGGTAAACACAGAGTGGAAATGTGAAAATCATAGACATTTAAAAACGAAAATGATAACCACTGACATCTTTGGCATAGCACGTTTTCTTTTATGTTACCTAAAATTGTAGATAGTACCAACAACCGTGAAAAGAGGGCATGATATGAAAGCTTTCTGTTTAATAAATCAGAGCTGAATAGCATAGGGTGTGGTTTTGGTTACGCAAAATGTCAACGGACAGGTTTCTAGTTTGCAAAACTGAAACCAGAGGTGGTTCACATCTTGGTATCTTCTTGTAGTACAGCATTAATAGAAATCTCCTCTTTTTTTGCTTTATTCACATTAATTATATTTTGGGCAGCTCCTGGTATTACAAAAGTCATTGACCGAAATTCATTGACCCAAAGACAGAGTCCAGCAGAGATTCGGATCTAGCTGTGGATTCCGCATAGAGGAAGACTCTTATTTCTGGCCAATTCAACAGCTGTACTAGGTCAGACATTTATGTGCCTTTCCATTTCTTTTCATCGTTTTCAGCTTTCCAACTCTAGTCAGCTCTAGAGGGTCAAATACTGACTGTCCTTCTCTTGGTCGCCTGAGTACTGTCTGGTGAGATCCCTGGCACCTGAAACACAGGACAGGAAAGAGTCTAAATGTTAGGTGATGCCAAAGCATACAATTCTGAGCAAGACAATTCATATGGACTGTGAACAATCTGGTCTTCTATCACCTTTGAAAATGAAAGGTGGAGTCAGACTTTTGGTCAGTCATATTTTTAAATATATTTACCTAAATAAATAAAGATGTAGGGAGGTTTTGAAAAGCGTCTGGAAAAATCCCTGGTATTTCAATCATAGTTAGACTGTTGGGCACTTTTAAAAATTCCACTAATCATTTATCCGAATAATCAGGGATCAGATACCTTTACAAATGCAATCTTTGTTTTCTAACCTGTTCTGTTTTCACCTTCCATGTGCCAAACACTCTCCACAGAGATACAAGATATGCAATTCATTCCCTAATAACCCCTTTTTTCACTCTGTTACTGAAACTAAGAAAAGAACAGTGACCAAAGTAGACTGCAAAATCTGTATCATTAGTAAAGGAGACATTGTGCAAACCAAATACATCCAATACTGTCTCTCTGACACAAGGCAGAGTTTCCATGGCTCTTGATTAGGGCAATAACCATTTTTTCCTGAAACTGAGTGACTGTTAAATGGAAACTAAACAGACAAAACACAGAGAAAAATTGAGTCCTAGCGATGTTTCAGAATGCAAGTATCCAAGCATCTGAAACAGAGTAAGTTCTACAATAGTGTATGTACTTTAGCAATAATGTATGCCATTGCTTGATTTGTCCTTAATTATGCATTGCAATTTATCTTCTCATCTGTTCAGTTGAATGTAATAAAATAGTGCAATTATTCAGCTGCAACTCTTCAAGCTGTGCCTTGGTGCACCTTACAGAGCATTGACTTCAATGTGCTGATATTATTGCATCAGCTGGAAAACAAAACATATATTGTTTTATGTTTTTGTATGTTTGATGGAGAAAATATTACCATTAGGCTGTTGTTGAGCACAGTGATACTCTTCAAAGGTCTGTTAATACTATGTGCTTTCAACCTGAGAAGCCAGATAGCTGTTTGGATTTTTTTATCTCTTTATGTTTGTACATTAGCTGATCAGTGATCGTGCTGTAATATGACCATGCGGCCAACAAGTTTTCATGTAATGCTCAGAGGGTATAAAACCAATATTATTCTGTGCAGTAAAATATGTGTCTTGACCATAGGGATAAAGTTTAGTGCACAGAAAGTATGGTGCAGTGGATTTGCTGGAAAGAAAGGAGAAGGCAAGGCTCATACCCAGGTTGACGGGCAGGCAGGATGGCATGATGCAAAGCCCCAGCTCCCTACAGACCTCCCCAGACCACCCCTGAGCAATGCACAACCCGCTCGCTGTGCCTTGCATCCTTTGCTCCGTTACTCCGGCCCATGCAGCCGGACCGGCTGTGGGGCAGAGCTGCCCACAGTGCAGCATGGTGCCTCCATGAATCCAGGTGCCCAGCAGAGGAGGGACTTGCCCAGGTAATGGCAACAGGGAGTACCCCAGCCTCCCCAAAAGAGGGATTCGGTCAGATCCTGGACCTTTCTGCGGTGTCCTCAAGCTCTTCTTTGCACTGCCTCAGCTCAGCTAGCCTGACTGCCAGCATTATTTTGCTCTTCACTTCAGATAGTCACTTATACTTGTTGAATTATTAAATAAACTGGGCTGAAAAGGACCTCTAGAGATCATCTGGTCCAACCTCAACTTCTAAACAACAGCTTCTAAGCAAACTGTCAGGTCCTGAGTTTTCTGGCTGCTACATGAACATTATGTGGGCAGAGACTGAAAGGGTAAAGCGGGAAGAATGTGTAAAGAGCCAGACAGGGCTCTCTCCTCCTTCCAATTTCGGATTTCCTAGCTGTGCATACAACGAGCATCACTGAACAATGTCTCTTGTGAACACAGGTGAATCTGGAAGAGTTGTGATTTTTCACCTTTCTCAAGGGTTTAAAATACATCCTGCCTCCTTTCTCTCCATGAAGTCATCTGAATGGGTTCTCAGTGGTTCCTTGACAGCGCCAAGGATTTTAGCAATAAATAGTTTGATGGTGTTTTATTGCTCTGATGCCCAGAGCCCCACCCTCTGGAGCTGAAACACAGCATATTTGTGCAAAACATCTTTTGGTCTAAAACAAGAAGGATTTCAAGACTTTTCAGTAATTAATTGAGAAAAATAAAAACAAATGAGCTTTTTGAAGAAGAAAGACTCCAACCTAAATGTAATTAAGTGCTCACTATCACATTCCAAAGCATAATTCTGCTTCCTAGGAATGGAAATATTAACAAGTTTGTTCAAAACTGAGCAACAAAGAGTTTGATGTTTCTCTGATAACTCAACTTCAACAGTTTTGGAAAGAGCCTCTTTATTGTATACCTGGAGATCAACAGCACCTTTCCATCAGCATAATTGCAGAATATAGTCTGCAATTTTTTTCAGTCTCAATTTTAAAGGGAAAATTGAAAATTGAAAAAAAAATGATTTAAGTTTTGCTTCAACCATTTGTTTACATTTTTCAGGTGTTTGTGGCTTTAGATGTTCTATGAAAATAAGAATTTATTGAAATTTATAATGTACTTTTTATCACAGCTCAGATTAACTCAGACTAAAAAGACATCCAGCTGCTATTATGAGATCAGTTAAGGAGCCCAGTTTAATTGCCAGCACAAAAGTGACAACTAGATTAGATATCTGCTAACCTTTGATGCATCAGAAGGAATATTCAATCTATTTGATGAATTTTAATAAAAGTTTAGAAAAGATTTAGAAATTTCTCCTTCATTATAAACCAGTATCTATGTACCTCAACATTGCCTTATATTCTAACACTAGAGAGTCTTGAAAGTGACATTAAAGCTACAGATTTTTTAAAGTTGGAAGGAATGGTCCCTGACAAAACCTAAACAAGGAAATACCTTATTGTTAAGGCAGAGATTTTCTAGGGTTTTTATATTATAGGCTTAAAAGCAACTTTGGTTTAAAGTATATCTCCTATTTGGAGATATACTGGAATAAAGAATCGGGTTAAAGTTTCCTTTCCCAACAGAGAAGAACATATTGCTCCACTAGAGAACACAAACATTCACATTGTCCGTCCAGAAATTGTATGGGCTCTGAAATAAAGCTAGGAATTTTTTTTTTTAAATTCACAGAGAAGACCTCAGACAAAGCAGATATATGTGCTGCTGCATGAAGAACCCTGATATGTGCAAGACAGCTTTTCTGCATATAAAGGAGGTTATTGCAGCCTGTGGACTTGCTCCAGGCATTGGTGAAATCGTTGGTAGAGTCCCACAGGCTGGCACAGTGGGAAGTGTACAGACTTCTCGTAATGAAGTGCATCAGTCTGTATCTTTATAAGAGTGTTAAGTAGCGTTTTGCATCACTGTTTTTATCGTCAGATTTACCTTCCTTTCCTAGAGAGAAAAGAAGCGTAAAAAAGTCTTGCAGTTCTTACTACTTTCTACTGAAGGCATTTTACAAAGGATTTTTTTTAAACCTCAAGAAAACTCAAGATTTTTCCTTTTGACAGCTTCTGTTCCAATGGCAAGCATGATCTTGGTTCAATAATGAGCTTTTCAATCTCTTTTATCTCTTAACTTCTTAAATAACTTTTATTTTTAGAATAGCCTCTTTATCTTAATTTCAACACATGGAGAAAAATACCACAGAGTTTTATTATTGCATTTTGTACACTAGGCCTTAAAAACATTAATCATGCATTATCCCATTAGAAAAGATTCTGCATACTTGCTAAGTGCATAGTACCTTACCTCCAAGAAAGCTCTCTGAGCAAAAAGTTACAGTTCAGCTGGAGGATGTATGAAAGAATTTAACCCACGGTTAGTATGTTAAAGCCTTTACTAGGGATCTAGCATGAGAAACTATTAGGCCTAATATCACTGTATGTTCATCAGATCAAAGTTGGGCCCCATCAGGTGAGAAAATGGGATCTACGGTGAGTTCCAGTTGTATTTAAAACTCTTCATACACAAGAGTTCAGGACTTAATAAACTGTGTCTCGAAGAGTGTTCATTTTGTCAATATTCATCTAAGTTACTGTCGGTGTTGCCAGTACAGAAGGAAACTTTATTAAAAGGGACTTGTTTTATTCACACATAATAGACACAATGTTTTAAATTACATAAATTAGTCTTTAACTTGTCTGAATGATCTCTCTCACTTTTTGGAATAGTTCAGACATTAACTGAGAATGCTCATGTCTCTGGCATTAATTTGGAAATCACAGCTCATGATCACATCACTTGCCTAATACCTCAAACAACATGCTTTCATACTTCTTGTTTACACTGATTTTTTTAATGTTATTGCTGTTCCTTAGGCTGTATATACTGTTATTAACACCCCTTCACCTCAACAATTAATTTCTCAGATGACAGAAATTACTGTGCAGGACCACCATATACAGAAAAATTAGGCTCACTTCAACAGAAGCAAGAATCTCTGTGCTAATTATCACCAATGAGAGTTATGCATAATAATTTAAAACTTTCTAGAAAAATAATGAGGGAGGTTTTGCTTTCAATAACACTAACGTAAATGCATAATAATTCTTCTGGCACATCTGCAGTGTGGTTCTTCCAGATTTACATCACCACAGCGAGTTTGAATTTATCTAGTAGAACAGATTTCTTATCACTGTCTGGATCATGAACAGCTGCCCTCAGCAGTACAACTGACTTTAAGGCTTAGGGACCAAATCTTCCACAAGTGTTCAACGATGCAAGTTCACTGATTTTTTTTTTTAACGTGGACCACTGTGTCTAATAAAACATTGTTCGGTAAAATATTCCCCATTTTTTCCCCTCTGCAGCTGAGAGAATCAGTAGAAATGGGGACACTTATGGCAGTCATAAATCTGGCTCAAGAAATACAATCTGAACTGACTGCCTTTTTTCTCCTAAAGCATGGAATTATGAGAAACTCATTTATTAGTGTCAGTCATTGTTAAAATGAGATATGATGAAAGAAAAGTCTGTTAGTCGGCATTAAGTCCGTGGGTAAAAAAGTTATGTTTCCACATGAATTTTCTTCTTTTCTCTTTTTGAAACTTTAAATTCCACTGAAATACAGAGAAAGATGAAGCTACTCTCCTATTCTTGGAACACTTTACAAAGCAATATGAGATTCTTCTTGAGGTCCCTGAGTGGTGCCACAAACTCAGGATGAAGAGCCAGCTTATGTTTTAATTTTTAAGAAGTCTTTGATATATTCCTTCACAGGACACCTCTAAGAAAAGAAGAGAAATTTTGAACAGGAATGGAAAGTTATCGAGCAGTGACCTTATGTAATGGAGTTTAATTAAATCTGCCTGTTCCAGCAACTGATGTTCAGCAGCAGGTGTGACAGTCCCATGCAAAGCACTAGTCATGTGTTTCAGTGGAAGTTTACCTGTGCAAGACAAGATGAACCCTGCTGATTATAATCACTGCTTCCCTCCTCTGCAACAGAAATTTGCACTGTGACACACTATTCCGGTTGCTGGACACTGGCTACTATAACAAAGGTTAATTTGCAGGATGGTGTGGGCCACATTAATTTTCAGTGAGGCAAAATGCTAACAGTTGACCCAACCTTGGACCATTGCTGTTTCATCAGCAAACTGAAAAAGGAAGTCAGTCGTGAGTCATATAAAATGTTGTAGATGATAAAGAATTATTTAGATTAGTCAAAGCCACAGGAGTCTGGAGGGACATGGAAGTAACCTAAGAACTTTAAGCAAATCAGGGCAGTGGCAGCTGGAATTCATTGTAGATAAAATAAGAGATTAGTTTTTATTTACTGGAAATGCAAAAGGGGATACTGCAGTAAAAGTATTTTACCTGGAATGAAGGACAAATTATACAAAGTGAAATAGCTTCACTAGGAGATCGAAAGAAACTCCTGTCGCCTTCTCCTGTTCCCCGAGTCCTCCAGAACATGGTCATTAGGGAACCCTGCATGAATTATAGCTGTTTTAGGCTAAATTCCTGATTGATACCAGGTAGATAAGGGATTCAAATTCAGGTCTCTGATATTTCACTGAATGCCCTAGCAATATCTCCTTGGATTTTGAATGATGCTTTTATATATATATATATATATATATATATATATATATATATATATATATATATATATATATATATAAGTGGCCACTGCTGCATTCTGGAGGGAGTCCAGTCCATAAAAAAAACGCTCTCACTAAGCCTCTGAGGTGGAACAAGCAGCAAAGTATCAAATTCTTAGATCCCTTCTAGGTTTAGATGCTAGCTGTTATCAAATTGTCCAGACTATGTCACCTGTGACCAGACACCTAGGAAATTCTGAGACCAAAAAGTAAGGAGAGATGGAGCCGTTCTCAAATTTGGGGCTTCAGTTCCCATGTTTCCCTTTACTGCCCATTTAAATCTCTGGTCCCCTTTTGCATCTAGCCCCCAAATACTCCAGTAAAAGTTTTCATGTCAAGCATCAAGACAGATAAGAAGTAATAGTCCTTTTCTCAAATGTGTCACCAGAGATTACACCACACAGTGACGCTTTAAAAAGACGACAAACCTGCCTACTTAGAAACAGCATCTAAACTGAACTGTGACTTCTGAAATGGGCTTGTGTGTCTGAGTCCAGTCAGAGAGCTGCAACAAACACAGCAGGGTCTACTATTTAAATAATTTTTTTTGAGATCAAAGACAAAAGCTTAGCTATAGAAAGTCTAGAGTTGAGAGAAAAAATGGGAAAAATCTTTAGTAGTTTTCCCACCATGTTCCCTCTCTGGAATGGGATAAGACACACACCTGAAAATTTTTAACTGAAAGTTAATGTAATTTGAAGCAAAACTCACTCATTTAGAAGCAAGAGGCCTCTGTATTCATCTTCAATAAACAGAAATGATATTAAGACAACCTAACAGCAGTGGTTCTACTTATAAAATAGAAAGAAGACATATTAAATTTTGATTGTCAGCAGGGTAGCTGCGGCTCTAGGCAGAAATGCTGCAGATGTAATTGGTTATGCATAAGCTGGCTATCTTCATAAATGCTATTCAGACAGTGCAACATCGAACAGGAGACCCAGCAGCAGATAACCAGCTTAACTAAGCATCCTTTGAGAACAACTCCTTATGGAGCCAACTGAGCCGTAACGACTGCTGGGAATGAATGAAATTGATGCAATTTACTCACTTTGTTCAAATTAAGACCTCGGTGGAGGGAAGTGATTTAAGACACAGCTAAACTTTGCTAGAGTCATAATTAGTAAATAATAAGTTTCATTAAACATATTGATCTATGCAACTAATTCAGGATAATTAATAAAATCATATGACAGAACAAGTTCTATTTTTCCCAAAAACATTTTATTAACATTTGTTATGAATTCATAGTAGAAAACATTGTAGGTAAAAATAATTGGAATTCAGACATGGCTCAAATACAAAAAGAAGGTGCAACGTTATCAGTAGAGGCATAATCTAACACAAGAAATATAATAATGCCTCAAAAGAGGGATTACATGAAATTTGCAGAAGCTTCTGCATTTCTGCTGTTCTTCTGTAACAACCCCTCATAAACACAAATATCAAGATCCTCAGAAGATGTAAATCACTGTTGCTCCATGAAAATCAACAGAAAGTTGCTGATTTGTGACAGGTGAGGACTAGAGTATAACTCTGTGGAGATTTCAGATGTCATGAAAAAGTAGTGTCTGTGTTTACATTTTAATAATTGAGTAGCTGGTTAAACATCTTCTTCAGAGTATTTGTTGAGGTATCCCTATTCCCAATTTCCTTTTCTGGAATGAGACAGATTTAAGCTTATACTTCTTTCATGAAGGCTTCTGAA
Source organism: Rhea pennata (assembly GCF_028389875.1). Lineage (NCBI taxonomy): Eukaryota > Metazoa > Chordata > Aves > Rheiformes > Rheidae > Rhea > Rhea pennata. Next base: position 26,977,087 of record NC_084664.1, read on the forward strand.
AACCTTGACTATGAACATGACTATAAAGGATAGTCTACTTATATGATAGTGCCAAAGGATGTTTAATGGCAGATCTATAAACCTCTGCACGCACTTTTGGAAGGTTCCATTTCTTCAGCAAGTAGAAAATGCCAAAAAGATCCATAGTAGGGACCTTGCATTGTACTCTCCTTAGTTATACTAAGAGACTATAGATTTTTCAAATCTTAATTGATTTGCAACAGCTGGAATATTCTCCCAAGGCAGTAGTAACATTCCCCCATAAAAACATGGAAATCTGAATATTTGGTTTTTACCAAAGTATTACTGCAAGTACAACAGAGCAGGAGAATGAAATTTAAGTTCATTCTTCTTCTATTAAATGCAGTTCTTCTTTCTAAAAAGTAAAATGGAAAAAAGCAGTTCTGAAGGACAGAACTATTTGTTGATGTATGTGTTGATAAAACTGTGTGGAAACTATATTACAAAAGAGGAAAGTTAATTTTAAACATCCGTATGTGCACCAGATTTAAGACTTCAGGTTATATGTCTGAGATTTCTTAACCAGTTTTCTCATCATTTTTCTGCGGAGTAGATTTGTTGGCTTGTTGATTCTTGGCTTCTGACTCCCTGCTGCAAAAATAAAGGAAGTAGTTAGGAAAACAGTACGACAAAACAGTTACCACTCCTTATTGCTTGTTTTTTTTTTTTTTTTTTCCTATTATGCTATTCAAGCAGTTGAGCATATAATAACAATCATATCAGAAGTAAAATATGTTCTGGTTTCTCACACACACAAGGTTTCTAATATGTCCAATTTTGGCACTGAAATTTTACTTTGCTCTTCTTTTCCTGAACAAGAATCAAAATCTTTGTAGCTGTCCTAGTATTATGATAACAGAATGGAAGTCAAGACTCTTCCACATCTTAAACAAAACAGAACAAAACAGAACTATTATTACTATATTCCTTTCAACAACATGGGGACAAAGTTTAAAATATGCCCATGGAAAATGAAGAGGAAAAATGATTTAGGTTTCCACACAGAATTGGGTTTCACAAAGGAACTGCAGAGTGGTCAGAAACGGCTGTAAGGGTTATTTCAGCAGGAGCTTATGAAGCGCACGAAACATGTGCATTGCAGTTCGGGATACAAGTACTTTACAGGTCTGAATCTTTGTCTTTATGCTACTGATCTGCCTACATGCAGAGCCCCTGTGGCCAGTTCCCAAACCTTTCATTTTCGCCACAACTCTTGTGGGTTAAGCTTGTTTATTTTCTTTCCTATTTTTTGTACTTAATGAATCAGATACCTGTTTACTCCAAAAACCATAGTCAGTTCAAACACATTTACACAAGAAAGGTCAACTGAATTCAACTCTAGACTCAAAAAAGGATGAGAAATACAGGAACAAGAGAGAAGGAGCAGCTTAAGTTACCTTGAAGATCTATTTAATGTTGCTGGGCACTCCCAGGTTATAGAAATGTATATGTACAGCTCAGCATTAATTGGCACTAATTATGCCCTTAACAATGGGCTTTGCTTGACCAAGCCCTATTGAATTTTGAAATTCGGAGATTAGTGAAAAAGCTTATATCCTATATGTTTTGCTGTCCACTGCTCTAGTTATGAGACGGATATTTCTTTACTCCTTCTTTCTTCCACAGATGAAAGAACTGTCAGAGTGGATGCAGCTGCGCGCGTGCAAGGGGCAGAGCGTGAAGGCGAGATGCTGACGAGGTAACTCCCTTCCTTCTCTGCGCGCCGAGCCAGACCTGGCCCCGCATCAGCCAGGAAGCCAGCGGTGCAAATCAGGCAATCACAAGCCTCTCAGGCAGAGTTTGTGTGCCATTAAAGACCCCATTAAAATACTAGAACAGCAGAGACACGCTCAGACTCGCTGCCCACAAAAATATTGCTGCCATGAATAATTGGCAGATAATATTTTCACTTCTGAGGACTGTGTTTGGGGTAAAAGCCCTGCTGTGCTGAAATTCTCAGGCCACTGGCTTTCACCTCCAGAGCTGAAGAATCAGGCTGTTACTTCTACATTTCCTCACTTAAATGTTTTTACTACACATATTAAATATTGCAGTATGGGAGCATTTTGCATTTACAATGGATTTGATATTTGTTTCTTCTTTCCAAAGGTGCATGCTAGATACAGCTTCATTTTTTTCCCCATTACTATCATTTATTTTTAAATATTGTGTTGTTTCTCACAAAGTCTGATTTCTGAGTAACTCCTGGGATCAACATGTTTTTCTCGCTCATTGATTTACATGTCAACATATTGATTTACATATAAACCAGAATTTTAAGCTTTGCACTCGCTGGTATGAACATACTGTTGCAGGTAAAAACAGATTTGTTTGGACTTACAAGCAGAGCCGGTGGCTGATTTGAACAAACCATAAAAAAATCAGTTATCATTCACACCCTTCACCCCATGGCCATACAAACAGTTGATTCAGCACAACAGATGAGGCAGAAATCTTTAGTAATGGGAATGGGAAATGGGAACAAGCAGCAGGGAACCAAGAGAAGATGATAATGGCTTTAAAATGCTAAAGAAAAAGTAAATTGATTTTCACAACTCACTCTAGTCCTACTTAAAAATATCTGGAAGAAAGAGAGACCTTGATTCTTGCAGGTACTGAACTGTTTGAATACTGATTCCTTGTGGCCTCTACTAAGTTAGACTTTTTTTGTGTGCCCTTCTCCACAAATTACTTTCAAACGGTTCACACTGCATGGTTCTTGTCAGAAGGATTTAGTGTTGCTCCTCAGTTCTCCCTGCCCTCTAAAAATACTGAGTCAAAAATGCAAAAGCCGTACATTTGTAAAAAGCCTCGAAGAGTAAAAGAACACTCTGAGCAGTAGTTACTGGTATTTGGGTTGGCTGACCCACTTTTGACTGAAAAAAATACAAAATCTTACCTTTTCTGCAGACTTTGTAGCAATCTGTTTCAGTGACAAAGTTATTGGCATTTCCACCACAGCCAGTATATTTGAACTCCTTACATGTTTTGCTCTTGGTGTCATAGTAATAGCGAGTCACAGAAGAAGAACACAATCCTTCATCCTTTGGGCTATAGCACAACAAGGGACCAGCTAAAAAAAATGCAGAGAGAGAAAGAGCAAAAAAAAAAGGTAATTTCTATGTCTGGCTTCTTAAAATCTACCCTACTGCAAATTTTGTGGATAAACAGCTCTTGTTCCCACTGAAATGCCACAATTGTTATCACTGACTTCAGAGACTCACTACATCTTATGCTCTTCAGTTACGACTTTGCAGACAGCAACAGACAGTCTCCAAAATAGTGTTACTAGTGCACAGGTGAAATTCAGCTGCTTTCCCCATGTGCAGTGCTATACATTTGACAGCTGAGATGTTCTAATAATCTGGGCCAAAGTCCAATTCCATATACGTAGGAATATAATAATAATTGCAATGGAACTACCTCTGTAGATGATAAAGGTAGTGTTTTATTTATCCCTTCTATGATTTTGACAGCAAATTCGGTTTATAAATAAATCTCTTGCAGCAAAATCTGCAAAACCCACCATTTTCCTCACAAGAATCATGTTACCTTTTGTCTGAACAAGATTTCGCTTCTGTTGCTGGAAATCTTTTCCCAATTTATTGCACATGCAAGAAGGAAACTAAAAATAATTTAGCTTTCACCAAAGAAAATATTGCCGATCTGTCATCAACAAAAAATAACTTGTCTCTTTAAGTGCTAATAAAGCTTAGGTAGTGATAGTTCTGGCACATTCTGGTAGACAATATCTTGCACTAGATATTAACCTGGTGTTTATGACAATGTTAAGATACAGTCACCTGCTCAATATTCCTATCTTTCTGCTTTATATAGCTCATACAGAGAGACAGTGAAGAGTCGTTTGAGATGAGCCAAAGAACTTTTATCAGGAGTTGAGCTGACGAGTGTCAAAAACTCAAGCAACCTAACAATATCACTTGATCAGTCTTGAAATTTAGAAAGGCACTTTGCACTTTATATTATTTCACTTCCCTGAACATGACAGCCAAAACATCTCATACATTTGCCTCAACACAGCGTATGACCTTATATCCCTTCAGATTATACATGTATACTTCTTTAGAAGTCAAGAGATTGGTCAGGTGCAGCTGTGGGCATATTTAAGGTCACAATATTAAATTAACATAGCTGAGACAAGCAACCCATGAAAGTCTGCAGACAATATAAACATCTGTTTCACAGAAGTCAAAAATACCACTGTAAGGGTATCCAGAGGAAAATACCAAATAAAATATCATCTTTGTATCACTTCAAAACCATCTATTTTATTAGAAACTTGGAGCAGTCATTACTTTTCTCTGGCAGACAGTGGTCCACACAAGACTGCACATCTCTGAAGTTGTTGTCATTTCCATAGCAGCCACCATAGATGAACTCCTCACACCTCATCGAGCTCAAGTTAAAGGCGTATCTTCTGAGATGACTTCGGCAAGGTCCCCCGTCAGCCTCCATCCGGCATAATTTAGGCACTTCTGCAACAAAAAGAATTTCGACCTCAGTATAGTGCACCCTTTGCGCACCCATACTAAATAACATAGAAGTTTACATAAAGTGCTAATATTCTGGTCATACCCAAGGCTCCACTTGTCATACAGGGAGAATCCAATGCATTATCAGTTAGCAACGCTTTGTAATACTAAATTTTAAAAATTAACAAATAAACCCCCCATGACTGCTCTACCACGACGCTCCATGTAAGGCGGGAAGCAGCGAGGCAGTCGCTACAAGCAGGGCACAGAAGAGCCCCTCGAGCAGCGCAGCCTCCCTGGGTGTCCCGCGGGCCCTGCCCGCCCCGGGGGGAGGGCAGCGCGCCCCAGTGCGGACCGCGGCGCACGTCGGGGCCGGGGAGGGGGGGCGGCGGGAGCGGGGCCGGGGGTGCCCCGTCGGCGCGGCGGGGCCTCGGACTCACTCTTGATGGTCCAGCAGCTCTTCTCGCAGTCGTCGGGGCTGAGGAAGTTGTTGGCGTTGCCCTGGCAGCCCCCGTAGGTGAACTCCTGGCAGGTCTGCGTGTACCTGTCGTAGTACCAGCGCGGCACCAGGGCGCGGCAGGGGCCGTCGTCGGGGGGCAGCAGGCAGGCGCGCTGCTTCTCTGCGGGAGACACGAGCGCCCGGGGCTGAGGCCACCGCGGCGGCGGCCCCGGCCCCGCGCAGCCGCCCGCGGGGCCCCGCGCAGCGCCCGCTCCTACCTGTGAGGGGCCGCGGGGCCAGGGCCGCGCAGGCCAGCGCGGGCAGCAGCAGCGCGGGCAGCGGGAGGCGGACGGTGGCCATGTCGCGGTGGCGGCGGGCGGGGAGGGCGGTCTGGCAGGCGGCGGGGTCCCGGCAGCGGGCGGCGCTGCCCGGCCCGACGGCAGCGCTTTATATGCGCCGAGGCGGCTGGCGCGGCCGCCTTCCTCCTTGCGCATGTGGTGGGAGGAGAAGGTCTGATTCAGCGGGGCCGCAGCCCCGCTGACCCGGCCGTCACCCGGGCGCGGCAGGCTGCGCGGCCGCGGGAGCCCCCCGCCTCCACGCCGCCGGGTCCGCGGGGCGGCCCCCAGCGAGGGCTGGTCCCGTCGGGATGTGCCGCTCCGCACCGCTCCGCTCCGCTCCGTCGCGGCCGGCGGGAGCTGGCGGGGCTCCACGGCCACCACCACTTCCCCCCTCCCCCCGGCACATTATGGGATGATGCTCGAAGGGCATTTCCTGTTAAGCGCGGAGAAATCCGGGACGGGGCGGTCAGCGAAAGTCCTCTCGCCGCTTTGCCGTGGCTCTCGGCGGCTGCTGCTGATCGGGAGCCTCCGGAGACAGGGGGCGGCAGGACCCTGTGCACCAAACACGGCACCGTTTGGCAGGTCGTAATCAAGTCGGGTCAGGCGCAGGCCACTTAGCAAGTACCACTAGAGATAACACTAATTAACCCGGCTTATTAGTTTAATAACATTACGGATAACAGTAATGAACTGGAGAAAGCCAGGGCACTGTCAGTGGGCTTGAATTCCTGGAAAATCATGGCTTGGTTTACTCTGCAGACTTTCAACACCGCCAGGCAATCCACCGTGATTTGGAGGTGGAGAGGTGAATAGAGAGCAGCATGCTTTCCCTGTCTAATCTATTAGAGCTATTACATTAATTAATGTTTACTCCAGGTTAAATGCAGTAACAGAGATAAAAGTAACTGCAAATTGGGCACCCAGCTCTCTATAGATAACAATATACTAATCTGATCCCCTGTTATTCTCCACTCCCTTTACAGTGATAATGTTGGACTTCAGTCCTTCAGGCAGCCGCTGCCGTTGATGCGATTGCATTACAGTCCCACGGAAATCTGTGCCCTGCAGAAAAGAACCCACAGTCTGTACAGGCTGCAGAAGGAGGGACTTCCTAGCATCCTAATTTCTTTCAGGGATTGATTTTCTCTATATTTTTCTATATTATTCTATATTATTCTGATATATCATGGGAGATTCTGACCAGATTTTATTTTCCATAAACGCAAGGAAGAGGAGAAAACACCTATAAAACCCTGTAAAATAGATAGCTTGTAGGAGGATAAGAATAGCACCTTCCTTCCTCCCTTTCCAAAAAATTCCTTTTTCAAAATCTCAGACTGACAACGTAAATCTGTCTTTGCTGAGTGTCTTAGTGACAGAAACCAAACCCTGATATAACTTGAGGCATCACCACAGGACACATCTGCCATGATTTACAGCCTTATTGCTACAACAGTTAATAACAGACGTTCCCAATTTTTTTTAGTGGTTTTGTTAGGCTTATTAAGCACAATAGCTACAATGCAGCTTAGGTCCCTCCAACAGAAAAAAAAAAAAAAAACACATTTTCAATTTGTAGAAAAATCAAATGCCATCTCTCTAATATTAAGAAAGTCTCAGGTGATTTTAATATGACTAGACTGATGTCCTTTACCATTCATAGGATTTTGTTAGAATTGCAAAGAAAGGCGTTCAAATATCATTTTAAGCAAAAGCAGCAAAATGAATGCAGTCACACAAATGCCAACTTCCATTTTCTCTGTACATACACACAGAAATCAAAGTTTGAACTAAACTTAGCTATCCATCAATACTACGGCATAATGCAAAATATTTACTTAGCTGTAGCATTGCTATAACAGCAATGAACTTCACTTAGAATATATAAGTATTTGTAAAAATATCTGAAATAATGTAATGGTTAACATTGCAAGTGGTCATTTGGCTTAAAGTATTACAGGCTGTTGGGAAAAAGTCCTTTATTAACTGCAGTCAGCAGAGCTAGACATGTCAGTAATGTTTTGTAGGTTATTGATACCAAGCTGCTGTTGTCCTTCCCATCTCCCCATCACAGCATTTCCACTTGCAGGGCAGCCCCTGCTGCCCCGCCAGCCCTGGCACCCTGTCATCCCTTCCACCCTGCACTCACACTGCTTACGGGCCCAGGTACTGGTCTGCAGCATGGGCAAAGGCTGCGTGTGTGGTGCTGCAGCAAGGGCCACACACACGTCCTGACTGGCCACCAGCTGTTTCCAGCTGTTTTGACTGGCCCGAGCACCAACAGCTGGCAGGGTTTGGAGGTGCAGCTGTCAGTGTATGTTGTGGTGGTGTAGAAATTGGATACCAGCAGCTGGAGGGTGCTGAGGAATAAGAGCTGGAGGGGTGGGAAGAGGACCTGGTTTTACTGAACCGGCTAAAACAAAACAAAGACAAACCCCAAGAGCACTGTAAGAGCAGCACAGGAGGAGAAAGGGCTAAGTCTTAGGACACTGCTGGCAGCTGCTTATATCTGGTGGGTGGGGAGAGAAGGAGGATAAAGGAGAGTCTATATGGCTATAGCCAGAAGATGAAGGAGGGAGAAGCGACTGCCTGCCTTTAAAGTGCTGAAAGGACAAAAGGACGCACACATGCAGGCCCATTTTAAGGGTTGCTTCCAGGCCTGCAGCTTGTTCAGTGTAAGGGATGTGGCTGTGTGGCTGCTGCCTCCTGGTTTGTATCAAAGTGGCTGTCAGGATCAGAGACACCAGGTGCTGTACAAACATGCACGAAGAGAGGCCCACACATGGGCCTTGTTCCAGAGCTTATAGTTTCTTATTTGAGATCTTAGACTTCAAAAATGTATGCAGTGAACAACAGAAGTCACACAAGAATTTCTTAGTTCTTTCTTGTATTTTCTGAACGCACCACTTCTCTTACAGAATGTCCCGTTCTCAGCACCCGTCATAACTCCATGAGTCCAGAGATGCCCTGCGCAGTCTGGCACAGTGGCCCTCTCCTGCAAAGCTGCAATTCTGATTTACAGGTATGCCTATCAAAGAAAGTTGGCTATATCTGCCATTAACGGGCCTGGCCGGCTGCCTGGATGCTTGACACGAAAGCAGTTCCTTCCCTTCTCTGCCTTTTAGTCCGGTCCTTTCACAGTTTTAATGCATAAGTATCAGGAACATGTCTGAGCAAAACACCTACTGCTGCTGTGGGTCGGCATGCCATGTGAGAAGGTCCTGGCCCATGAGCATGGACCCTGGGAGCTCTGGTTATACACGTGAAGAAGAACCATTGCAAGGGAAATGGGAGGTGGAAGAAGGCAACAGGAGAGGAAAGACTTGAACGCTGGGCCAAAGCACTCAGCTGAGCTCGCTGCATGGTCCCCACCGCAGCCGGGGTGAAGGGGGAGTGGAGGTGAGAGGTGGCTCAGCACGCTGGAGCCCCCCAGCTCAGCCCCTTGCCCTGCAGGCTGCGGCCGGGCGCCCCGGGAGCGGGCCCAAGGGTCGGGCGGCTGCGGTTAATCCGGTTAGGGGGGATTACGGCCGCGGTTTAAAGGCCAGAGCGGCGCGGAGAAGGGGCGCCAGGAGAGGAAGCCGCTGCCGCCGAGGAGCGGGACAGCCCGGACGGCACCGTGTGAGTGAGCCCGGGGGCGGGGGCGGGGGCGGCCGTCCCGCCGTCCGTCCGGGGGCTCGGCGCCCCGGCGCCCTCCCTGCCCAGAGGTAACCTTCTGTCCTCCCTTCTTCCCTCTCTCCCTCCCTCCCGCCGCGCTTCGGCAGTGCAGACGATGCCAGCGATCAACATAGAGGATCTGAGCGAGAAGGATAAACTGAAAATGGAAGTGGAGCAGCTCCGGAAAGAAGTGAAGCTGGAGAGGCAGCCGGTGAGTGCGGGCGGCGCACGGGCCCGCGGCCGGGGGGGCTGCTGCCCGAGCGGGGAGAAGCCGGTTTCCCCCTCCCGCGGCCGCGGGGGCCGCGGAGGGGCCGCGGGGCGCACGTCGAGCCGGGCGGCGGGGCTGGGCGCGCCGGCGCGGCGCGGCGCCGAGCCTGGTGCCCGCGGCGGCGTGGGAAAGCCACGGGCAGCGGGTTTTCGGCAGCGGCTTTGCACGCACTCCGTGCGCGGGGAGGCTCCGCTATTTTCAGACGAGCGCCCTGCCGGCACGCAGTTTGCGCCGACGGTACCTGCCACCCCCTTTTGTGGCGCTGGCGAAATAACTCCGCTAGCAGCGCGGGGGAGTGCGGGTCGGGGACGGGGGGCGGGGGGCACTGCCCGGCGGGTGCAGGTTTCTGCTGGGTGCTGGGCCTTGGTCGCCCCAGGATTTGGAGAGAAAACGCGCACTTCGCCCCTCGGAGCAGCGGCTGGACGTGCGGGCTCCTGGGACGCGATGGAGGGAGGGAAATGTTAGCAGCAGCGCGGCCCGGAGGGGGCTTGCTGCCCTGGGCCCGGCCCCATGCTAAAACTCTTATTAAATTGCATGCTAGCAGAAACGAAGACTACATCTAAATGGCCACTTCTGTTTAGGACCATAAATGTGTTTATATAGCGGTATCGGTGGAGCTACTCATGTGAACTACATTGTTCAGATTCAAAGTCTGCAGGTTTAGAAATTTAAACCAGAAAATTACAATGCCATAGCTCCTTTACTTAAAGATCAGTTTAATGCTGTGGTATGGCCAAAGCTCCAGTATTGACGGCTAGGCACTGTCTAAACACTATAGGCATCTAGATCATCCCTCAGAGTCCCCAAGCAACTGAAATACACTCTGCAGGAGATATTGATTTCGATTTTCCTTAAAAAGAAAAAATAATAATAATAAACTCCTATCTAAGTATTTCGATCAAATAAAAAGGCTGACCATTTTAGGGAAATTGATATTTTGGAATCACTTGTAGCAAAGCACAGATAACACTCTCAGTTTTACCATTGCATTATATAAAAGTTCCACTGTGTGAGAATTAAATTTGGGGGTTAGATGTCACAGTTCCCCAGTATCTGTATAGTTGGTATGAATACATGGAAAGACAGATTCCAAACTTCTGTTCCTGACAAAAATATAAATATTTAGCCAAAGTCTTCCTGATCCCTTTCTCCTGCATCCTACACGTTTACAGCACAATGAGGAAATGCCCCTTTAAATAGTTTTTTGAATTAATGAAAATGCCCAAATTGGTATATAAACAGGCTTCTTTCATTATGCATGAAAAAGATACTGAAATTGTTGACTGAAGTAAAAGAAAGCCCAGATCTGTGTATACTCAGGAGCACAATTTACCTGTAGCAAAAAATGTCCTGGTTTGAATTAACAGGTTTGCTAAGAGTAGAAGAACAAGGTACATGTGTAACAGGATTTGCAGGTCCAAATTCTTCTCTGCTGTGTGATAGATACAGGTAGTCAGATCGTAGCTGATACACTTTTCAGTGCAGAAATTAACTAAGAGTTCTTTTTAATGGCTTAAAGCGTAACTTTTCACAGGCTATGGTCCGTTGGCCTCTCATAGAGCAAGTAAATTTGTTGATTCTCGTCATAATTATGTGTAAAGAGTAAAATACAATTAAAAAAGAAGGCAAGGGGGCTTAAATTAGAAATAGTAGACATCTTTCAACCAGGCCAACAGATGGTTCCTTCTGCTGACTCTGCTTTACTATGTCTCTGCAGGTATTATTGAACATGAAGGGAGGAGGTGGGGAAAGAGCTGGGAGCACATCCTCACATACAGATATTCGAGCATCAAAGGGCAGATTCTGCTACCCTAGGGACAAGAAATTAGATGTGAAGGAAAAGGGATCTTCTGGGATTTGTGAATCTGCTTATGGGTCCTCAGTCTCCACAAACAGCATTACTATACACTTGCTGCACGTATTCTTATTTCAGATAATGCAAACTAAACCCATTTCTTCATTCATGGGTTTTTTGTGGAGATACACATCATCACTATTTTGCTATGAATGTCATGCAAAATATCATGTATATTATATTTTTCATAACACAATAGAATATTTTATTAACCATTGTTTGAAGTAACCCCAGGTAACCTGTGACTAAATTGTTTTTCCCAGTTAATTCTTTACTCCCATTCAGCACATAGTTGCTACTGTATAACCATATGGAGACGATTTCTATCACCTCAGTGAAAAATCATTATTGAATGTTTTATTTGGGAAAGACACATAAAGTTATACATACTTGGAAAACAGATGCCACACTGCTGAATTGAATTTTTACTAGTCCTGAAGCAGTTGACTATATCATGACAGTATCAAAGGGGAATTTGTGTGATCCTCAGTTTAATATAGCTATATTGGTTAATTAAAAAACTGGAAAATTATCTGCAAAGAAACTGCTGTTCCATGTGGCATATGAATTTCTAGTGGTATTGACACTTCCTGTGACTATCAGTCTCTGAAAAGGAGTTATCTTAAGGAAACTGAGTGTATAGATGCCTAGTGCTTACTATGTGGTCACATCGTTTATATTTAACAGGAGGGCAAACAAGAGGGGGAAAAAAAGCACAATTAACCGTTTTGCCACTCTGATGTGCAACACGAGTTGTGGGTATAATGCAGAAACTTCTTTTTTGTTTCACTCAAGGTGTCCAAGTGCTCTGAAGAGATCAAGAACTACATCGAAGAGCGGTCCGGCGAGGACCCCCTGGTGAAGGGTGTCCCCGAGGAAAAGAATCCCTTCAAGGAGAAAGGAGGCTGTGTCATTGCATGAGAAAATTAAACCCACCTGCAACTGGAGCAGGCAGGGCTGTTCCTTTAGTGAGTCACTAGCACGTCCTCACTTCCGCTGGTCCTTGTTGAACAAGTACAAGAGCGGACTGTTTTTTTCTTAAAAACAAAGAAGAAAGGAATTTTAAAGCAGATGAGGCCCTCGCTGGTCGCTGCGTCCTGCTCTCCGACCCCGCGGCGTTCCTCCTCCTCCTCCTCCTCCCCCCGCAGCGGGGACAGGCCCTTTCGCTCCGTGCCACGCTAACGCCGTTCGCTTTCATCGTCTGTTTATCGGTTGCTTCTTGGCTGTTAATTGGAATTAAAGAAACCTGCGTGTAACCCGAGCGCCTGGGCACTTGCTTGCTGCGCGGCGGAGAGGCTGGAGGAGGGACGGGGCGGCGGGGCAGCGGCGCGGCGGGAGCGCGGGGCAGCGGCGGGGCGGCCCCGAAACGCCCCCGCGCGGGCGGAGCGCGGCCGCGGAGCGGAGCGGAGCGCGCGGCCATGGCGCTGCGGCCGTGGCGCGGGCGGCCCTGGGCGCCGCTGGCCGCGGCGCTGCGCGGCGCTGCGCGGCGGCGGGCCGGAGCGCGCGTTGCCGACACGCCGCAGCACGGCGCCTTGCGGGCGGCCCTCAGGAAGGTACCGCGGGGCGGCCCGGGGAAGCGCCGAGCTTAAGCGGAAAAGACGTTTAAGTTTCTCCGTATCACGTCGCAGGCGGCAGCGCGGCGGGCGGCGCTCGCTGACCTCCTCGGGGCCGCCGCTGCGCGGGCCGCGCTGCAGCCCGGCGACCTGGGGACCCCTGAACGCCTGCGAGGGCCTGAAATCCAGCCTTGTGCGCGCCCTGCCTGCCGCGAGCGACAGCGGCGCGGAACAACGCTCCTCGGCCGGGCTGGGGCCGGCCGAGCCGGTGGGCTCAGCCCTGGGAGACGAGGTGGGGGGAGAGGAGCGTCGCAGCCCGTGCCCGGGGGTGACGGGACCCCCCCGAGCTGCTGCAAAGGGCAGGTCAGTCCTTGGTGCGCCTGCAGGCGCCGGGCGAGAAAAGGCAAAACAGAGCCGCTTGGTCGCTGCGGCCTTTCTCCGAGAGGAGTAATAAGCAATTCCTGTAAAACTCCAAGAGAAACGGAGACGCTTCTGGTAAGGTAACATGCAAACAGCACACTTGACAAAATCACATAGTTAGACCTTTTTTTTTTCTTGGTGGCAAGAAGCCATTTGAGTAGTGGAGCACATTTGAGGGGTGGAGAAGTAAAAGCCATGTGTATGAGGAATTAACTTTTAAACTATGGACCAGTGGGTAAAGTGCTGAAGTTCAGGACTTAATATAAGGACCAAACAGGATTACCATGGCAGCAGGACACAAACAAGCAGAATAGAAGCAAGCATTCAATGGTAGGCTTCCCAAGCGTTAGATGCTGTCCCCAATTTGACTATAGATAAACTTACAAGTCCTAGTTAGTGTTGCATTGGTTCAAGGTGTAGCATTATGTCCTGTTTTTTGAAAGCTACAGATACCTATTGAGTTGCAGAATGTTTGTTCATTCATTCATGTGACTCTGGCCTTGTGCTGTCATAGCTTTGATAGATGCTTTATAAAATTACTTTAGAACTTCTTTAAAATTACTTTTATGTTTTCCTGGATAAGTTTAACTTTCCCAAATTGCCTATCTTTCACAGTTCACTGTGGAGAAAAGATAATAGAGCTACTTCTGATTCATGTGGTTTCTACTTCTATTTTTTTGGAATTGGCTTTCATACTTCCATTACTAAAACAGGATATTCCAAAGGCCATTTAATTAAACAAGATTTTTATGAATAAAAAGGCCTGTTATCCTTGAGCTTTGCAATTGTGTGTTCTTTTCATGTATTTTAAGAAGGAACCTGAGCAAAAAGAAAAAGATTTGTGCTGCAACTAGCCTGTTTCAAAAGAAACTAATTAAACTAGTCAAAATTTTTGGACCTTCTGCAAAGCAGGAATAAGCTGACATAGAAAGGACCAGTAGAAGAAGTTGGAAATGAATTCTCATCTCTCGCCTGGATTAACAGCAAAGGAGTTCATGGTTCATACCATGGTGTCAGGTTTGTGCTGGTCTGTTCTGTGGAGGGAACATTTGCTGTCCCTATCTGCAAATGTCTTATGTCTGCTAAATTTGTTCCCTTGGCACGCTGCTCCCTGTCACTCGCTGAGGCATGTGGAGCTCAGCACAGCGTCGTGTTTGGTGGTACATGGGGAGCCAGATCCTTCTGCCTTCATCCGTGCATGTGCCACGGAGCCTATCCCAGTTCCTGTGCGTTTTCCATATGTGTGTGCAGGAGGAACAGAAAATACTACTGGTAACTACACTTTACAATTGCATAACTTAAAAGCCGATGTCATTCCTAAATGCAGAGGGTGAAGGCAGACCTTTAGTGAAGGTAGTAGTCTAGATCTGGGATTTTTAAAGCAAATCTGTCACAAATCTGTGTCTTAATCTAGCTGTGTTCCAGGTGTCTGTAGTTGAGCATTTACTGAGGAATCAAAGAAAAGGCAGGGGAAAGGGGCTGTATTGGTATCTGCTGGAGTAGTGAACACTGCTCTGTCGTGTGACACAGACACACTGACTTTTTTCGCCTGTTCCGATTTGGGCTGCATACCCTCTCTTTGCCCAAGTGCAGCTAACATTATGTTCTAACGTTCTGAATTTAGTGAGGATAACCACATTAAAGGCTAAGTGGGATGCTGATGCTATGGTTATCACATAAATACTTGTGATGAATATACTGTAGAAGAAGTTATAGTAAGCAAGATAATTAATAATAAAAAAAAAAAACTTGATATTTTGCAAAATGCTTATATAGGACTTATTTCAGCCTCTATTTGACTATGTATTTTTTTAAAAAAAATGTAATGAATTTATCTCAAATCCCAGCATATGTTGTTGTTGTTCACTCCAAAGTTTCTAGCAGTCACTGTTTATTATGGCTTAAATTAAACGTGTCCCCAGTGCATTTAAGATAAACTGAAAAATAAACTCTTTGGGAAAGAATGACCATTCAGGATCTGTAACCCATTTTAAATGTAACTGTTATTTAATATGGGGCACTCTTTCCAATGGATAAATCTAAATGCAACTACTAGAAAAGCTGGAGAAATAAGCGAAGTAATTCCATTAACAATGAACTCTTATTTTTTGTTTCCATACATTCTATTTTTTTAATCTATTAATTTAATGTAATTTAAATGGTCTGTAATTTTCCAATTGTTCTGAGCAGGATGAGGAAGAGACTCCTATAATTCCAGGGAGCTGTTTTTAGAAAGGGCATTGAAATAACCTTGTGAGTGGTTTCCTTTACAACTTTATAGGTCACCACCCTTCCTCTTGGAAATCAAAAATGTAACTTTTTCTTAACTTGTTGAGCAGGGCTTGCAGTGCTGTGGTATCCTGCCACTTGTTGCAGTAGTTAAATTAACTTGCTCGCAGGAAAAAGATTTAACCTGCTGTATGTGTGTGCACAGCTGTATGCATATGCATTTATGTTGTATGTACTATACATTTTTTTCTTTCCTCTGGCCTTAGTAGTAAGAAGCTTTGGGAACTAGATTTGAAATGGATTGGCACATATTCTGCTGGAGCTGCATCTAATACAAATGAGATTAGTTGTGATGACTTGCTCTAGTTACAGTGTGTCACGTGGCTGTAGGCAAAACGCTCTTGGTTCGTATGTCAGAGCTAACTTATTGACAGTGTCATAAGCTTTCTGCTTATTCATAGATGAATCTTTACAAGAATAAGCGCCCCTGTGTATTAAAGCCCACAGAATCCTAATTAAACAGAAATTCACCATAACTTTCCAGTAAAATCACTGTAAATTCTCTGCCAGGAGAATATGACTCTTTTTGACCTCCTGAAAAATGCTGAAGGATAATGGCTGTTGCCACTGGAGCACCTTGGATAGAGTTAATTTATTTAACTTTGTAGCAAATTATAAAAGTAGCAACAGAATAGCAAACTTACTGCTGGCATTATAAATAAATCTCTTGAAAACAAGTTTCTCACTAAATTGAGAGAAAAGGAGAGAGGAAAGAGAAAGTAGAAACTGCAAAATGTGTAAGTTGGATCTGTATTTTTAAAACATGTGTCATATACCTGAAATAATTTTCAGGAAGGAGGCATTTTAAAAAAATCTGTCGTAAGTAAGCCTCACAGATTTTGCACTGAGTGTCTGTCTAAGGGAACAAATTGTATTCCCAAATTCTAGGGTATTTGCAGTGGCCTTTGTTATCTATCTTATGTCTGACAGAAACATCATATAAACATTTTGGGGGCAGATTTCTGATAGAGAAATGGTATAGATGAACACAGCAATTTCCTTCGCTAGTGCCAAGAAATCTTGGCAGTAATTTGACAGAGAGGAAACGTCTAAAATTGATACTGTTGTTATTGGAAGAGCCAGCAGCAATATAGTGGTGCAATAAAGGATGCATCCAATGCATCCATACCAAAGAGTGGCTTTTAAATGAGAGCTTAGGAATGTGGGAGGAAGAAGAAGGGAGAGGGGAAAAGAAGGAAAAAAAATAGCTTTAGCACAATCAAGCAAGCTTTGAAGAAAGTTTTTTTTTTCTGATTATAGGAAAAATGTCATTTAACATAGAAATGCCTCATTATGTAGCAAAAATGTAGTATTGGCAATTTTATAAGCAGAATTGTTTCTTATTTGTTGCTCAGTGTCAGAGAAGCTTGCATGTATCTGAGGTTCTAGGCGCTGTATCCAGCTGGTGATGAGCATAGTTTAAGTACCAGCACATACACAAAATGGCATAAGCTGCGAGTTTGTAATGGCTTCTCATCTGTAGTTTAGCACATGCAGAGCTATAATTTGGATAGCTCTAGAGAGTGTTGCTCCACCTCTTAGCGATCAGAGACAAACAAATGGTGAAGGCAGTAACCACGTTAGGATGAGTCCTTTTCTCGTTTAGATAAAGGCCACAGTCATGGTCTGGGCCTCTTGGGTGCCGTTGGTAAGCTAGGTCTTGTACCTCTCTGGGTGTCGTAGTGCACCTCTCCCTGTTTGAGTGCAGCCCACTCACATGCTCCAGGAAAACCTGGTTGCCACTTGTGATCCTGGCTGGTGGGAAAGTACCACGGGCATGTGGAAGCTCTGCTAACCGATCTTCTGAAAGAAGTCTGCAATCCTAATGAATCATATGCCCCAGACAGCACTTAAAAAGCATTGCTTAAATTAAAAGCAGCCAACATCTCCAGCTATTACCCAATACTGAAATTCCAGTTCTACCCAGGTACTGCATTTGGTGCTGTGCCCAGTGACAGGGAAAGTGTGGGTGGCAAAGATGGATGAACTCCTGCAGCACACACATTTGAAGTTGGACCTTGTCATACAATTTCATGAAGTCAAATTCATTCCTAACAGCTTGCAGTGGAGAGGTGGCCTGGGATGGTGTGGCTCACAGTGAAATACCTTGTTTTTCTGCTGGGGTGTAACCCAAAGGAAAAAGTAGTTTCTAAACTGTAATATCCAGACTTCTAGTGGGCTTTACATTATATTTCAGAAAATATGAGTTGGGAGGACAAAAATGCCGCAGTTGTGTAGGTAACACCCAGCTCTGCATTGCTTTCATAACTGCATACAAGTTACATAACAGCTACTAGCCACCCTAAAGACTTGCCTGAAATCAGCACCAAAACAGACTTGATCTGAAGCAGAAATTTTTGCTCCTGTGCAATTGCTTCACTTTGAATGCATTTGCCCTCAAATCAAAGGAATAGCCATGCCCTTGGCACTCACCTTGTTCTCACTAATTCTGGTTTCCCTGTATTCCAGGCTACAAAAAAATGTCTTTATGTATTGTGTTGTGAAAGCGGTGTGATTCGTACTCGTTCTATTTTCTCCAGGCTTCTGTGGGTCCTTCTCCAGTTGTACCTGGCTGGATTCAGTTCCCCAGCCATTGGGCTGGACCTTTTATTTTCTGAGTAGGGTGAAGGTGTGTGCCAAGGTGACAAAACACCCAGTGGTGGGGGCTGCTGCTTGCGCTGGTGGTTGGGCAGAAGATCAAGTTGCTTGGGACAGTCCTATGTCCCAAGTTTCTAGATATTGTTGTACTTGTGCTCAGTGAAGAGAGTAGAGGTGTTGTGTGTGTGGAGTGCAGTAAGACTCGCGGAGTACTTGGGGAGTTCACTTCATTACAAAATACTAAGAATCACAATTGTCTTGAACAGAATTTGTGGTTGCTGTGGTTGAGCCTGAATCCAGTCAAATGAGGGATGCAGTTATCTGGCTAGTTGTAGGTGGAAAAGGGAATTTCTTTGACCTACTTTTTTCCCTACAGTGACACCACATGCACAAAAAAATCCTGCTGACTGAAGATGAGGGAAAGCAAATGAGTTTTGTGTGTTCACATTAATAACTATGTAAGTCACAAGGACTGCACAGTGGTGGGCTTGAAATAAGTAGCTGCAAGGGTAAATGTTCAGATATTCTAAGTACTCTCCAAAAATCTTTCTGGGTTTCCTAGCCAACTCTGTTCCCACTATTCTTATTTTTAAAACTTCAACATTCAGAGATGTATAACACATCTGTAGCTGTGGATGGATGTTGGAGGAATACTGTAGTGGTAACGGCAGGGAGAAGCCTTATTCTTTCCCTATGTTACGTTTATTATGTATGTCTCCTTGGGTACTATGCATTGCTTATATTTTTGTATACAGAACATGAATACCATAGAACCTGAATACACCTTCTTGATCCCCAGGAGAGTTTTCCGTTTTTGCAAAAATGTTACTGTAACAATAACTTTTTTTTTTTTTTTTTTTTTTTTTGGTCCAAGTAGAATACAAGGCCCCAAGTGGCTTGAAACACATATTGCTGAGTATCAGGAGGTGAAAAATGTTCTTTTGGTTGTGCATTGCTTTGTTCGTTGTGGTTTGGTTAATGGAAGATACAGTAGCTATTACCAATGAGACAGAGAAATGAAGTATAAAAATCTGAATGTGATGAAAGGAGAGAAGTTAAGAAATTCCATGAAACTAAATGCAAATGCATAACCACTTTCTAATTTCAGAACTCTGCAAATAAATTTCACTGTCCTTTGGGCTGGCACAGAGAGGCATGAGGAAGGAGGAGTCACCTAGGCTTATGTGGGTCCTTCTCCAATTGTAGCTAGTCTTTCAACATCTTGTTCCCAAGAAAGAGGTGAAGCTGGACCCAGTCCCCCAGTCACTGGGCTGGAGCTTTTATTTCCTTAGTAGGGTGAAGTTGTGTGCCCCAGTGGTGGGGCTCCTGCTTGCACTGGTGGTTGGGCAGAGTGGAGGCAGAGCACATACTTCTGCTCAGCCCCTCACTCCCTGGAAGGCATGAAGGTTTTTAAGTTTTACTTGTGTGGCACAAATTTTTGGTTCTATTTTTATTTATTTATTTATTTATTTTGCCTCCTACAGTGAAGGAGGCAAAATAATGGGACCAAAAGTTTGGCAGTATTCAAATTTCTGAACTAAAAATCAGCTTTGCTTTTATGTACTTTGTATGTTGCAAGGAACTGTGTCACACGGAGAGGGATTTAGACAGAATTGTGCCCAGTTACTGCCAAAAGAACAGAGAAGAAATTACATAACCCTTGTAATGAGTGTGCCTTTCTGCTGGAAATCAGATTTTGTAAAAATAAATGAAGATAGGTCTGTTTCATTATATAATGAGATCCTGCCAATTCTTATGTTACAGAGTTTTCCCTCCCTCATTTTTTTTCGCTTGAGAAT
Source organism: Rhea pennata (assembly GCF_028389875.1). Classification (NCBI taxonomy): domain Eukaryota; kingdom Metazoa; phylum Chordata; class Aves; order Rheiformes; family Rheidae; genus Rhea; species Rhea pennata. The sequence goes on from NC_084664.1 coordinate 26,996,814, forward strand.
GGGAAAATAGAATTTCATTTAGTAACAGTTTGTTCCTACATTTGCTGATCACTGCAGTATTTGTATCACCAGTGCTGTAGCAAATTACATGATTCTTCTGTTGCTTGTAACATGGCTAACTTGATGGTACAAAAAGGAATTGTGGTGCTGTAATTAATCAATTCGAAAAGTGTATCTTCCCATTTCAGTCGTGTGTTTTCCAGTGCTGAAGAAATTCTTCTATTTTTCTCTTATACAAGCCTACTGAGGATTGGTTTTAAATCCACTAGAAGTTTCTCTGGAGGCTCAGCTCTGGCCACAGCTATGTCTAATGGCAGTGGGAAAAGCCAGATGTGAGCCAGGCCTGCTCACCCTCATTTTGCCGCAGTGAATAGAAAAGCAGAAGAATCCTAAAGATACCCTAGGCCCTACCAACAGTGAGTTGCCTGCGCTTTTGAACCACCTTCATAGTGCTAAACTTTAGTGACTCTCTTTTTCTCCTTAATTCTTACAATTCAAGCTTGTGTACTGCCCATTGGGAAGGAGAAAGCGGGGGAAAGCTAAATAACCTGCAATCTATGTGTATGTCTAAACATATACGTGTGTACAGAGTAGGTTGGGACATCCCTGACTAAAGTGATTGATGCTTCCCTCTCATTATTGTGTGAAGTGTTTAGTACATTTACATGCTGAATAAGCGGATTGCATTGCTTACCATTTAAATGGAGTGTGGTGAGCAGACGTTTCTGCCATGCAGCCCGTGCTCAGCAAGGTCCTTCAGTGTGCACCTAACTTTAACTGTATGGGACCCCACAAAGTCAAAGGGTCTGGCAGTGAGCTTAAGCAGAGGAGATGGGGCCAGTATTCTGCTGAGAACTATTCCACTATGTAAGACTTCTAGGTATGGAGATTAAAAAAAAGGTCATATTTTGACTTACCTCTCTTTTCCCCTTTTTGGTGATATTTTCTGGCTGGCTTAAAGTGTCCTTGCTCTACAGCTGTTTTCTAACCTGGTTGATCATGTCTTGCTCTGCAGATGCCATGCAGAACAGTTGGGTCCAGTTTACATGAAAAGCTGGGGAGACCAAAATGAACTGAAGTAGAGCAGAGTCGTGTGGATCTTCCCTGGACCTTTTCAAGGGGGAGGAGTTGACAGACATCCCCTCTGGTGTATGAGTGTCTGGCACATTCATGAATTGAGGGCAACGTTTCTAGAGCAACTTTCCTACCTTCTGGTTTTAAGTACTCCCTCAGTCACTCATTCCTTACTCAAAAGTGTGTGTTTATAGTTCAAAAAGAGATGAGGACAAGAATGAACAACTGTCTAATGCCATTTATACAGAGCTTCTGTCTCTTTGGTTTTTAGTCTGCAAATTTCAGTCCATGCATCTCTCTATTTATTGAATGTGATTGGGGTTATATCAGTAAGTTTGTTTACATGTGCTAGGTAAATCTTGCTCCTTTCAAGTGAAGCAAAACAACAACAACAACAAAACGCTTATAAATATTTATTGCTGTAGTTGACAAATATTCCTAAAATTGAATTCATGTTTCAGGACCTATTAGTCCTCAAATATAATGAGAAAAAAAAAGATGCAATAAAAAGAGGTGAATAGTAAAATAATGATACAATTTTTGGGGAAATATGTTTCCTTCAAGTATGATGAGGTTTTTGGGAAAGAACATGTGGATACATGTGCTAATTCCTTATTTTAGATTTAGATAAGAGGGAAAACAAGATTGAAAATCTTAAGTAGAATAACAAAATATTTTAAAAAAATGTTTCTAGTACTTGCAGAAAAATATGAAAAGAAATCAAGCTTTTTTTAAAAAAAAAACTTTTTGTGAATAGTTAAACCATTCTCTCTAATTTCTACTAGTTGTAAATGTTGAGTTACATATATTAAAATATTGGGGAAACAGTGGAAAAAAACACAGGACTTAATGTACTGTGCTCACATTGTTATTGAATATCTTGATGACGACTTGAAAATACTAAGAATTTAAAAAGAATTTCCTTCTAGATTATAATTCCAGAACTTTTAGTTTGACATTTGTAAAAATTAATAATATTACTTTTAAAAGCTTAAGTCAAAATTACTACTATTTTGTTCTTTTTATTAATTATCTCAATATTCTGTTTTTAGAACTTTTTCCTGTCAAGTGTTTGTTTTTTGCAGGGTCATGAAACAGATGTCTACACTTAAATTGAACTTCTGAAGTTCAACCTTGCATCATTGTGGAAAATGTTTTCTTGATTTGTTCTCAGCAATAGCCTGATGACAGCTCAGAGCACAGAAGATTTCTTTATTATCACTGAGGCCCAGTCCCAAATCTCTCGCTCAAACAGGGCAAGTTCTTTAGCAGTAGTTTGTGGACAGTCATTAATATAGATGTTGCACCATAAACTTGGCTCAATAGTCAAGTGTGAATACAGAACAATAGGCACAGATTGTATCCAAATGCCTCATCTTCCACATTATGAGCAAGAGAGAGTCTTTCTCATGTGAAAGTGTAAGATTTTCTGCAGACCATAGGGTATTCATTTCTTTTGCAGAACCCCTTGTATAGTCATGGGTCACCTTTTTCATGTAGGTATTCCAGATGAGTCCTGACCAAGAAGAGGAAAGTGTGCTTTTGTAAGAGAAGGAGAGATGGCCAGAGGCTGAGAGGTAAAATGCTTTTTTTTGAGTATCCATGGGTATTCCTCTGCTTATATTAGTACTTAAAAAACAATCCCTTTCAAAAAAATCTGTAGAATTTCCTGAAAATCCGCAGTGAATCACTGTGGTATGTATCCTGAAGGAGGAAATGGCAAGCTACAGCTTTGCTGACTCGATCACTTCAGACCTCAGGCAAGCTTGTAATGTTGAATTTTGGTTGCCAAAAGACAGTATGCTAAATAGCTGCGTATGAGAAGCCTGATTAAGCACTGCAAGGAGTGTTTTCTACCTAATGTGTGGTTAAATGTAGATGTGTGATGGGGTTATTTCTGAACTGTTGTGGTCTTCCAAGTCATGTACTGCCTTTGCTTCTGCATGTCATGTCAGAGACTGAATGAAGGCCTTTCTGTTTGGGTGGTGGCAACTACTGGTCAAGGCTTGTTACCATGGTGTTCATCATCACCAGGTTGGGTGATTCAGCCACCCTGGGCCCTGACAGCCCACATGGGCAGGATCTCCTAGTGTGTATTATGGGGACCATAAAAACAGAAGCAATTGCTATTCAGAGAAAGTTGTACAAAAACTTGCATATCTCCTCAATAGCAAAACTGTATTAGAATCAAATAAATCCTTTGGCAAGCTGTAGAACTGATTGTCCTAATTTTGAATTATACATGAATGACCATGCTACCAACACTGGAAGGGATCTCTTAAGTGCAGAAGAGAGAGCAGGACACTGTTTTGTCCGTCATATATAGGCAGACATGCTTTGTCAGCCAGGTGCCACATGTCAGAAATGTCAGGCTCACCATAGCTTCTCAAGGGGAAGCAGTGCTCAGAAACCACCTTTTGTGAGAACCTTCAAGGGAACTTCCTTTTTCAGCCTTTCCTCACTCAGCTGGATTTGCTCTGATTCTGTCTTGGGCACTCATATTTCCATATCTCAATCTCCTTCCCTGTTGCCTTTCAGTTACCTTTCTTAGGAATATTACTAAATAACTTTGCCTGGAGCTTGAGAAGAATTGTGAGGCAGCTGAGGGAGAACTGTGGCCTCTAAGTCCAGGAGTGAGAAGAAACAGAATATTTGCAGGAAAATCCGTTCTAGTGTGCTATATCTCAGATGCGATCCCAAATGAGAGCAACATGTTGGAAGCAAACAACCATTATTTAGATGCATAAATTCCTTCTCAGTCCCCCGTACCTGGTCAGCAAAGAGAGCTAGATACCTCTGAGGAGAAACAGGGAAGACCTGCAGCGGGTTCTGAGTGGCAGTCACCAGGAGCTTGTCAACAGGAAACTCATTTCCATGGCAACTCTGATGACTATAGGGTTGTTTTAGTAGTTATGAACAGTGTAGTAGATTTGGCTACATCAGTTAAGTCATCTCTCCTTAAGTTCTTTCTTCTTGCTAAAATACTGTCTATCCTGGACATCAGTATCTGTAGGATGGTAAATTGTTTTATAGTGCCAGAGATTATGTACAATATTGTATTGTAATTATTAATAGTGCCAAAGGTAAAGTCTTTCTGGTCTGCTTTCTCAATTCTTTTAAGCCAGTCTTTTGCTGATTGTTCAGATAAAATTGGTGAAGAACTATCATTAGCGATTTTTTGTGTATTTGTTTTCCTTTTTTTCATTACATTGAAGACTCCATTAGTTGTGTTGTCTTTGGTTATTATAGTAATAGAGCTAAGTTCAATTACTGTAACTTATTTTTTAAGAAAAAAATACTCCTGTTAACATAATATGATATGGTTGTATGGCATCACTGAATGCATTTAATCTTCCTAATTGAAATGTATCTTTTTTGTATAATTTTTGTCACTTTTCTAGTAAGTAAGTCTAATCTCAGTTGAGGTATAACTCACAAGAAGCTTTATTAAAACTCTGCCCTTCTGTAAGAATTTAGTTTAATGATTTCTTTTCAAGAATATTGTCCTGTTTATTGTGCACTGAAATACTATATTACCATAATATTATAAAGGATAGATGTAGGAGATAGCACATGAGGAAATGTTACGGCCTTTAACTTCTAATTTGAAGCGCTTGATAGAAACTAAACTTGCTGGTGAATCATGAGAAGGAATCTTTAATTCTTGAACAAGACATCTATATATTCTTTCAATACACAAAATATATACTATAATTTCCTCTGGAAAATAATCAAAGCATACAATTATCTGGCAATATTTTGGGAAGATATTTCCATCTGTCTGTTTTAGAGAGAGATTAGAATAATCTATAACAAAAAATCTGCATTACTCTCTCTTTTCCCATTCCATTTCCCCTTTCCTGAGCAGGAAGTTACAGGTGTTGTTTTTCACACAACCTTGTAAAGACTACTTTAAAAAAAACTTAAAAAAAAAAAAAAAAATCAAAAATGAAATGAGTTTTTGGCTTAATTAGTTTCCTGCTGGGCAAATATCCACATTGTTTAATTATAACAATAATACTTATTTTTAAAAAAAGAACAAGCCAGGGTTGATACCTGCTATTATACCATTCTTTCAGACACTTTCCAGAGAGCGGCTAGAGCTCACACTGACATGTAGACTAAGCTAATATTGTCCTCAAATCTGAGTGCTTTAGATTTGGCTTTGCATGATTTGAGTGGAGCAGCCTGAGAAAAATACCAGTGTTGTGCATGAGGCTTGCTATGCCCTAATCATCAGGAAAAGAACAGAATTCCTGTTATTGTGGTTTATTAGTACTTTATCAGCAAGCAGAAAAGAAATATGGCTTCCAAGTCAACTATATATATCCCAAATTCTGTTGAGATTTGGCTGTCTAGATTAGATTAGAAGATTACCTTTGCGCTTGGGAATACCTGTCAGATAGCATTTATTATTCCAGATGCAGTGTTAAAATCTTTCTGTTGAGACAAATTTTAGGTCTTACTACAGTCAGCATCTTAGTAATGTAAGTCTAAATGTTATCACTCATGGTTTCTACTTTTCTCATGATAAAACCTATAAAAATAAATAGAACTGCTGCTCAGCTACTGCTGTAAACTTGCTTCTGTATATTTACCGAACACTGTGTAAGTATCTTAAATTAAAGTAGTTGCATAATTTGTGCTAGCACTATTTAACACGCTGTGTTTTTTAAAAAAATAAAGTTAATTCAAAATTAATCAAGATTTAAATTAGTTATACCTTGAAATATTTCTTTGGGGGCACAGATCGGAGAAACAAGCCAAGCGAGAGGAGGGACACATCGAATAGTTAGGTATGCAGTGTATTTGACCTGCATTCGAGTAAACTCATCTTTAGAAGTGTTTTAAGTACACATTCTGTAATTGTACATGTTCTTTCATTCAAGGTTGCTGACTTGGCCCTTTGAAAACACGTCTCCCTGTTTCCATTGACTAATATGTGAAGGGATGATAATATTGGACAGCTGGTGCTAAAACACTGGCCAAGTGACCAGCGTTGCAGTTCTGCAGCAATGTGGTTTATGTGCTCCCCTGGTGCTCTCTCCACCTGAGCTTTCTGTCCTCCGAGTGCCCCATGGCCTGCCCCTCAAGCCTGACTGATCACGCAGTCCAGATTACCTGAGGATGTTTTCTGATGACTTGTTTTCAAGGAATGTTACTTTTAAAAGAATGACTTTGCATGCCTGAAAAAAGTTAATTTGTTTAGATTCTTATTTATGATTGTAAATAACGCGATTTTTTTGTATTGTGTCTAAAGTCTGAAAACTTTTGACAAGACCTATTTCATGTGTTTAAAAAAAATGAAGTTTAAAGTGGACAGTGAAATGATTAGCTAACAATTGTGGATATCAGTATCTTGACTGAGGGTTTTTTTCCGTAATATTAGAGGCACGCGCTGTTTGCAGTTTGTACAGTGAGGCTGTCTTCATCTTTTTGTTGTATCATGCAAGACAAACCTTGTTTTACTAGAAATTGAAAATTTTACTTTTCTTGGTAATAACTAGCTCTTGGTTCCATTAAATAATTTGAGTTTTACTCAAAGGCACAGAAGTGAGCAGGTTTTAATCTACAAGAATGATGTAAAAAACTTATCTGAGTCTAATGCCTTAGTCATTCTTCTGACTGTTTAACTTCAAAGGTAGCTTTGTACGTAGGCGGTGAAACACTTGGCCCAGTACCAGCCCGAACAGGCACAAACCAGTATTACTGCACTCACTTCATGCTTTTGCCAAGATCCGTCAAAACATTGCAATAACTTTCTGTGCACACTTTATAATAACTTTTCGGCATTTTCCTAGATGCTGTCAGGTGAGCATTACCAAAGGTTGCCGCAAACAAAAAGTGCAATCAAAAAGGTATTTCTTCACCTGTAACTCAAAATTAAGGATCCACATACTAGAATGTGAGCATATAGGACATGGCAGTATAGAAACTTCTATGTAGACTCTCCTAGATAGTGTCCTAGGGAGCAAGAACTACAGCAGCATTCTTACTAGTGACCATGGGGCCTACATTATTCAGTATAAGGGAGGGAAAGAGGTGAAAATTATTGAGCAAGTTAAGTATTCCGCTTTTTTGTTTCATTTTGAGAACCTTATGAGTTCAATGTTAAAGTGTGCTGAAAAAGGTGCATGGTGCACTTGGAGGCCCAGCAGAAGTTGTTAATCCCCAATGTCCCCTGCCTGTGGAGGCAGACAGAGATGGGCAGAATACAGTGTGAAATCTCTTGAAAGCTACTGAAGTGTGCTGCCCAGTAGCAGACTGGTAGGGCTCAAGCAATAAGAAAGGGATGGCAGAAGTCAGAATCTGCCCCTGCAGTATGTAATGCAGAGCTGTAAGGTGCAGAGGTGGCTTTGTTAGGAGATTCAGGTACTTATAGGCAGGCTGGGAAAACTGCAGGTTGCCCAATTTGCTCTCTTTGCACAACCACTGAAATTTGGGACTTGTTGGATGAGATGTGCAACCCTTGTGCTCTGAAACCCAAAGTGTTACTGAACGTGGCATCCGTGTTTTGCTCGCAATGGCTGGGAGAGAAGACAACAGCCTGAGCAGAGCAAGGGGCAGTAGCCAGACAGCTCAGGATATGGCCTTCCTAGTCTTATTAAACCCTAGGGGAATCTAAATTGAGACAGGACTTGAGTGCCCCAACAGCTCTGTCACTGGTAGCATTTCAGGTAAACAGTGAGGAACTGAAGTCCTTAAGACTTGCTTGTTTTGTGTCTTGTGTGATCCCAGTGAACTGAATGTCATCCCTCTTTGGCAAGGTCCCTCTAAGGACATGCCAGCTTTCCCTTCCTGTCGCTGTCTAGAAACTGTATCCAGAAATATAACAAATGGAGAGGGGGAAGCATAATGAATGGAGAGGGGAAAGTGCTATTTTCATAAACCTTGGAGAGCTTTAAACTAGCTTTGATGATTTCCTATTGTAATAGCTGTAACTGCTAAAAGAATAATTTGTATTTGCATCATTGCATTTATAACATTATTTGGTTGGGTGGAGAATAAGAGCATCTGACAGAAAGTAAGCAAAATCATGTGATTTCAAAATGTCACATCACTTTCCCTATATGTTTTTTTCTCTTTAAAGTGTTTAGCCAGAGGTAGTCAAAAGTGTTTCCGTAGGAATGTCTTTGTTAATAACTTTTTAAATGTGTTTTCAAACCTAGATCATCGACAAGGAGATTAACCCCTTTGTGGACCAGTGGGAAGAAGAAGGACAGTTCCCCGCACATAAAATATTTAAAATCCTAGGACAGGCTGGATTCCTTGGTGTGGATAAGCCAACAGGTAAGAGTATACAACTCTCGGATATTGATGATGCTGATGATAGAGTTTTTTGACATTATTTCAAATCACTGTTGTCCTAGATCAAAACATGCTTCAGAATTCAGTGCAAAGCTTACTTATATTCACAAGTGACAGGCATGCGCCTTACAAACTGTACAGCTACAGAAAATGCTGTAGCTAAGTGCACAAGTTGATATTCTTCTAAAAAACAAATATTCTTAAAAAATTGAGGGATTGTTATTGAAAGTCAGTGAAATTAATGCCATTTCAATTCTCAGTGTACAATCTGTATAATGAGTTTTTTTTCTTCTGTTTCCTGACACATCCTGACCAATCTCAGTCTTCATTAGTGACACCCCAGTTTGAGGGCACTGAAAGCTGTGTGCGACTGGGCCTGTTACACTTTCTGAGCCTATCATCTGTACGGCATTACGGTGTATTTTGTTCACCATTCAGAGAAGGAGCTTTCTGTGGGTTTTAGACCATTATATCCTAGGCTGTCTTTAAAAATGCACTGTTCTGAAGCCTCCAGCCCATGGAAGCATGTACAGAGAGATCAAGAAGTTGATGATATGCACAGCAAGAGCAGAGAAATTTGCCTGTTTATATATACACACACTTTTGAGGGGAAAAAAAAGTCAGGAAGTCCAGAAGAGTGGGAAGTGTTTCAACTCTCCAGCTAAAACATGTTCCTCAAGCTTTGTTTTGTTTGTATGTGTAAGATATACTTACTTTTCTTTTCAAGTACTACTGTAAGGTCTTCCTGCCAGAATTCTCTGTTTTTTTTTTCCTGTTTTCTTATTTGTGGTTAAAAACTTCAAAACAAAGAGAAATAAAGGAAGCAAGCTTGCGTAGGCAAGCCTGAAGCAGTCTTTGTGAATTCGGAGCAGGCTGAAATAAAAATGATTCAATACATAACTGCAGATAATCATCTTTGCAGGGTAGTTTACACGAACTTAGCTAAGCCACACTTCACTACATCATTACGCTGCTAAGGGACAGGGTTTGAACTGTGGGACAAATTATGTCCTTTTACAGATTTAAGGGGATTTTTTTTCATCTTGAAATGAACTATTAAATTGTCATATATTCTGACTTGGAAGCTTTTCCTTTTGCTGCTGTTCAGCTGCTGGAGCTCCACACTCCTCTGAGTGCTGAGAACTGTTTAGCTGTGATTGTTTGACAAATCCAATTAGGTCTGAGCTGGTGCTTTACAAAAACGCTGACTGTTGTGGTTGAGATTTCTTTAAAGGACAAGTAGGATTATTGGGTGAAGAAAAAAACACCTCTACTTTCTACTATAATTGTTTGATAGATAGATTTGAAATGTATCTCAGCGGGGTCCTTCACGCTGCTAATATTCACGTTGCTTATAATAATGGTACGTTTTATTGCTGTTAGATTACAGCCCCATCTTTGTTGTTACATGCTTCTGAGGACATGCAGAGGCCTCAGCTGGGACAAGAAACCTCGCTGTTGGGCATGCAGTGCATAAAACGTTGTGGAGGTGCAAACTCTTGTATAACACTCACAAAGTAGCTAGAAGAAGAGAGACATTGAGTGAAATCTGATGAAGAAGGGACCTGTAGAGGCAAAGATGGTCACAGAGTTCTGCATACACTGACTACAGTTATAGTTAATGATTAAGAGTATTTTATCCTTGGCTTTGATGCTTGTATCTTGTTTTTAATCTAGTTTATTGGCCCTCTACAGCTGCAATTTGTAAAACCTATAAAATACTGGATGACATTCTCACTGGCACTTGTTTCATTCACTTATTCATGTTGTCTTCAGAAAGATATTGAAAGGCACAAAAAATGCACTAGCTCCTGGAATATTCTGCCTTCGCTGCAGTCATGCAAGGGGATGTCCCCAGACCCACCTTTCACTGTGTAATGCTATAGTAACATCAGACACAGCAGAAAGTCCTGAGATTTTCACATAGTGTCAGACGTGCAATAGTCTTAGTGGGAGTCCCTTTGGCAAATGCCTGAAACTTGAGAGATACGTTTAACACTTTGCCACACCACTTTTACTATTTACCTGCCATACACAGAGAAAGAGAGATCGTGGGGGATCTGAGGGAGCAAAGAGCAGCCTGGCGTTTTGGGGTACGTGGGGGAAGTCAGAAGGGAGCTCCACTGATTCGAGGAAAGTGTTCTAGCCCCAGAGCAGCGTCACTGACAGTGGACACTACTTCCTCTTTCCTCACAGACCAAAATCATAACTTTCACGCTGTATCCCTCCAAACTCAGCTTATAAGGCATTCTCTGGTAAAGAAGACTGTATCTTTAAGTGAATTTATTATAGCAGCAGTTACAATTTTGAAACAGATGTTTTCCTGAATTTAATTTCCAAAGCCATTTTGTTGAATACAACCTTTTCTTTTTCTCCAGTAGAATTTAATTTTGAAGTGTTTTTATTGGGTAGAAATGGGTCACAAACTTGTTTTGCTTAGATAGAAGGAAACATCTGCTGGACTTCAGATTTGTGGAAACTGAACTTTGTTTCCTTTGTAAACACCATTAATGAACAATGAACTGTTTAATGGGAGCCAGTTTTAAAAGAGAACGTACCTTAACACATGTATGTTATCACTGGAAACTTTCTCCTTGTGGAGAACTGATTGGGGTCCTGTTTGCATTGCAAAGGCTGCATCAGTTTCCATCGTAGGCGGTAGTGGTCTACAACCATCTCAGTACTTTTTTCACGTATATTTTTTTCCCCAGTTGTTTATGTTTGTACTGAATATTGGCTGTACTACAATAGTTCAGTACATGAGTTAGGGATTATGTATTCCTGCATACAGGGACATACTGCCAAGCCGTACATAGGTAATTGGAGAATCTTGGAGATTAACAATGGATTTGACTTGTTGCACTGTCCTGTCAGTCCTCTGCTAGGGAAGGAGATTTTCCTTAAATCGTGTATTTCAGTTCTATGCTACGCTATTCTTTACACGATTCAAAAAATAACGCATGTACCATTTTCCGGGGGGGGGGGAAATATATGTTGTTCTATTAGGAAATTCTTCTTAGTAGTAAAATACATAAACGTCGTTTATGAAAGGAAAGTGTCTTTTTACTCTGTGCAAAATGTGTTTTATGGAATTGCTTAGTTCAGCTGTGAGTGCTTAGTCTGAGGTGAGGGGAACCCAACATCTATATATACTTATTACTCTTAATTTATATTTGCTGTGTGTTTCTCCTCAAATTATAAAGTTTCTGGACTGGTGAGCTACTGCCAGTCCTAAAACTAAGGACAGAAAATATTAGGTTAGGCAGCAAAAATATTTTAAACAGCCTTGGAAAATGACCACTGACCGTTTTGCTAAGGGAAGTGGGCAAGACACGTTCTTTGGGGTATTTTATTTTCAGATTAGATGAGATGTTGGAGTAAAAGCTGAGAAGATCCTTGTGGTTCTTTCTGATCTTATGGTTTATGAATCAAAATCTCAGCTGTTATTAAATTTTAGGAAGCCTTGCCAAAGGCACAGGCCTAAAATGCTATGTGCCTGCATACAGTTATATGTGCAGAAGCAGATGATTATCAGTTGTTTTTATCAACTGATGCAAAAGCATGGGAATTGTCCTGTAAAGACTTGGTGAAAACAAAAGTGTGAGGGGAAAAGGCATTTGCAAGGGGGGAAATGTCTCCTGTGCTGCTCCTACTCACAGCATTACTGTGAGACATGAGTGATGATTGTGGCTGCTGCTGTGTGTATTTTACTAGCAGTTTCACTGGCATTCCTATAGCAATATTTAACAGAACATGTTTGGACGTACAAATAATTATCGTAGTATGTACAGACAATAGCCTTCACTTAATCCCAGCAAACACTTAGCAGTGTGTTGGCAGAAGCACGTTCATAAACCTAAAATTGGGAAAGTATGAGACTCACACGTGGGAAAGTATATTTTTATCCTTCCCCTACTTCTGGGACATATCTGGATACTGAGCTGGATGAAGTAATAAGCAGTATGTGCTTCTCCCGTGGGACAGATAAGCATCTGATGAAAGAAAACATACATCTCAACTGGTTGATCGCAGTACTGTGCAATTGGAAAATGATGCAACACCTTTCCTTAAGAAAGCCTGTTTGTTGCATGAGTCTGTTTTGAACATGAGACTATAGATCTAGATTATCCTCTGATGTTAATTTTGTTGTTTTATTCTTGATTACACATTTCTTCTGTAAGATGGGATCTTATAAGAGTTTGCTAGTGGAACATAACTTGGAAAGTTGGGGGGGGGGGAGTTTCTCTCTCTTTCCTTCTTCCCCTCTCCTCATAATACTGAGACTTATCATTAGGTAGAATTAGAGAAGGAAGGACTTAGGAGGAATAGTGAATTCTGTCACTAGAAGAAGTTTTAGTAGTTCAGATGAAACAGGGTTTTAGAGCTTGTCAGAGAGTAAATGAAACAAAATTTTAAGGGGTTTGCATGGGTAGAGGCTAAAAAGGATATATTTGCCAGAGAAGATTTTGTTTGCCCAGAAATGTTTCTTTGTTGTGAGGGTGAGCCAGGTATAATAGCCAGGTGGCATTTAGTGGGTTTAAACGTAGCCAGCTGAACTTAGAGCTTGTTCTCCTTTTTTGCTTACAAAGTAATGTAATAAGGATGTTAATAATAATTGTGCTCTGAAAGTTTAGAGGAAACAGGCCATTGTGCTTTGTGTTGTGGTACTGATGAACTAGTAAATCAGCACTCTGAAATATTTACCAATTATGAGGTCCACCTCTACTGCAATCAACAAATAACCTTGATAAGCCTTTAAAATACAGTGGACCAAAATTAGTCACTGATTTGTTTGATACAAATTCCTGAAAAAAAATTAGTGATGGATAGCAGTGGTTTGGAGACTTATTTCAGGTAAGTATAAGAAGTATGAGGTGCTTGTCTGACCTTCTTAATTTGATGAATTGGACTGAAATCTCAGGAAAATAGGGGTTTGTGTGCATGCGTGAATATTCTGTATAGATGACTTTTTTATTTCTTTCCTTGTGAAATGTTGACGATTTTAGCCCTGTGTAGTATCTTGCAAGTGCAGGATGAAACGCAATTGAAAATGGTAAGGGGGTGACAGGTTTGTGTTTCCTGGACTTCACAGATCAGATATGTGAGGTTCTGTTTTGAGTGAAAAAAGAAAATGAGTACTTAAGCTCATCTCTGATTTTCCTGATTCTGCAAATGACTCAAACACGAGTGCTTCATTTTTTGTGTCTAGGTAGGTAGTATACCAGTACCTTGTGAGGGTAGCTTGTACAGCTATGAACAGCAGTTTTGAAGAAACATCTAGCAGAAAACAGTCTTACTAAAGGACAGCGAGACTTTAAAAGAAGATTATCTCTTCCACAAATAAGAGGTACTGCTGAGAGATCGGATTAGTCCCTAGGATTCTGCTTTTGTACTTGAGACAAGACAAATCCTCAAACTTGTGACTTGTAACACAGTACATGGCAATAACCCAACTGATCCTGGACTACATATACCAATACCATAGAAGAGTGCCAGAAACTTCTGAAATCTGGTAGATGTTCCCCTGAGAGTTACAGATTATGTCAAAATAGCATTGAGGGGAAAAAAAATAAAATTGCCTCCCCTCTGGAAGACGTTAGAAGAGCCTCTAACTGGGAACAAATGCTCCCGTTGTCCACGTGCAGCCTGACGCAGGGTGCTGCTGCAGCTGTGCCGCTACGGTGCGGTCCTGCTGTGATAACGATGCTTGAGCAAACAAGGTTCAGGAAGCACCATGACTTGTTTCAGGCTGACACGCAGTGACAAACAGTAACTGCGTACATGCAGTTAAGTGCTTGAGCTTGTCATCCTCAGTTCTGTCGCTGCATACGCAAGCGCGGATTTGGCGTGTTGGGTTCGGCAGGCTCAGCACAAGCTAACAGATCCAAGCTGTCTCCAAGCTGATGAGGAGCACTTACTCCTCATTTGCTAAAAGATGGTTAAAGGAAGCCGTCCCTTCAGGTACGCTGCTGCGCTGTCCCACCTCTGCACGGTGTGCCCGGCTGGGCTTCGGGTTGTGCCGGGCTGCAGCTGAGGGAGAGCCTGTCCTTTGCTCTTATGCTTGACTTTAGGTTAGGCATGAACCAGCTCAAGTGCTTCGTATGGAAATAAGACATGTTAATGAGTTCAAGGTTGTACAAAAATGTGTGTATTCACATACCAAGTATGTGTCTTTTGAGGAATATAGTCCAAAAACAGAGAAAGAAAAATACAGGTAGAGAAAGATAGGAAACAGCCATTATGTTTGAAGATTGTACTAAAGAGAGTATCAGAGTCAGAAACAGCATCTGGATTTCCAAAATCGTAATGGTGCTCTTACCTATCGCTGAACTGTACTAATTTTCAGGCTTCAAGACAGACAAATCTTATCTGTAGCTTGTTTTCTCTGTTCCCCAGTGCTGGAGTTGTAGCAATAATAGTTTGTTTATTTCAATAAAAAGGAAAGAGGAAGACCTGCACGTATTGCTCTGAGATATGGGTGCAGAATCGGGGGCCAGATCTCATCCACCTCACTGAACTGGATCCCTGAACTGGATCAAAAGCCAAGTGGCATTTCTCAATGTAACCTCATGACAAAACACTAGTTACGAACAATCAAAACACTGCTAGTAGTATCTCATGATGATTTATCTTGTGGTGGCTCTGTTGTGGAACCTGTAGCCTAAACACACTTAGGTTAAGGAGCTGAATATTAGAATTAAATTTATTTGTGTGTAGAGTGTTCTTGGTTTTGTTTTCCTCTTTCTTCCGTGCTTCTGGAGGTCTTTGTAAATAAGTTTTGTTCAAATTTCCTTCAATTTTGTAGATAAGTGTTGAGTTTGGGAGTGGGTAGCTTAGATAGCAAATCTGCTAAAAATCTGATGTTCTTAGTCTTGTGATTGTGAAGAGGAAAAGAATACACACCAAAGAGAGTAACTTAAAGAAATATAAAGCATTGCAACATCTGAAAAGAATACAAATGTTGAGACTTTATCAAGTAAGACATGTTGTTTGGGGCTCTCCTTTAAAGGAATTGATCTTATTTTTGTGCTTCTGTAGATTAAATGGCAAGTCTGTCAATTGACAAAGCTTAGACCAATGAATATGCTTATACTAAAATAACCTTGGTATTATAAGTCTCTTTGGAGGAAGACAGTTATATGTAAATTAGTTTCAGCCACTTGACTCTAGATGCTTGACATCTATCATGTATGGTATATATGGCATCTATTATGGATGGCATGATCAGGCAGTTTTCAGAAAAGTATAAATGCACCTTTTATGCATTGAGACACATTAGGACATCAAATGTGGAGAAGGTGGGAACATTATGTTTGTGAAATGTAGGCTTGATTCGCTTTTCCCCACTCACTTTTACATTATTATTTTTTTGGGAGTGAACTTAAATTTCTCTCCTGGGGTTGAAATGGGGAAAAATATTGTGAAACAGTCGTTCTGAGTTTTATGCAGAAAATGACTGAAGAGCTGTTGGCTTGTGAATGCATGCACATCCCGTAGGTCAATAACCAAATTGGAACGTTTGAACGACAGCTGGCTTGATGAGGGGATTATTTCCTGCAAGATGGTGGTAAACTGTGTTATTTCTAGATACGTGGGCCTGTCCCGAACATTTGAGTAAAATAAGAACCTGGCTGTGCAAACTAGAGCGGCTGAATAAAAGCTGAATAAAAAGGAATACGGAGAAAAAAAAAAAAGAAAAGAAGTTTTGGCTCTCCTGTTCTGAGCTAACATTTGTTATCCCTAGTAACCTAGCTGATACACAGTTATTAATAAATAAGTATTATTAATAATCTAATCTGTGGAAATCTGGAAATCTTGCATAAGCCCTTAGTTGTTCCAATATCCATAAGGAAATTCAGAAGGCCCCATACTGGTAAAATCACCTTTCTGTGCAGGTGGAAAACAGGTCTCATCAATACCTTTCTCCCTTTCTGACGGGTGGTTATCATTGCAGTCACCTTTGTGGATCCTGTCATTAGTCTTGCAACACAACTGAAGGGCTTCCTCCACTATAAATTGGACTCCTGGGGATAATGTTAATCCCTTTTGGCATTTATTGTGGAAAGAATAAAGTAAGGACAACAGCACAGGTCCGGTCATTGTGGATCTGTGACAGGCAACTTGCGTAGGAAATGAGTAACATGCACAATGTAATAACTGCAAATGTGTTGTAATAATAAAAAGATCTCAGAGAAAGATACCATAGTAAGGAATTTAGCTTCTCTGTGCTTAACACTTAGATACGGTTAGAGGTGCTCCACTTGGTGGAGTGGAACGTGTGAGTTTTGAGTTCCAGTTATCTGCAAGGATGCAGAGAATTTAGATTGCAGTGTTTTAATCATGCTATGTTGCATGGAATGGATACCACTTTTTAATAGAATATCTGAATGTTAACGTAGTTATGTGACATGCGGCTCGTACTTCTACTGCACTTCAGGTCTATTTTGATTTCATTGTTTATGCTCATGTAATACTGATCGAGACATTAGGAACTGTATGATATCCCCTAGTAAGTGAAGTAAGAAATTAAAAGATTGGTTTTATTCTGAAATACTTCTTAAGTCTATTTAGATGGCCTTAAAAATACTTAGAACCTTCATTCTGGTGTATGGGCACGACTATGTTGACGGTCCTTTAGAGGCCTGATAGGCCTAAAAAATGCACTGATTTGTAGATCGCTGTGAGTTTGAACAATCGCTCTATGTATCTTCAGTTTCTCAGTTGATTAGTAAATGCTAAAAATGTGAATTGTTTTTGAAGTGGAGTTATGTTGGAGACGGAGGAATGAGTGATGCTTTAGAACAAGTTATTTTGAATGGATTTAGCCAGTGCAAGATAAATGTCTGGTTCGTTTGTGGTGAAGTAAGAAGATGCTTTCTGCTGTCACACTTCAGCTGTGTTATTTGCAATTCTGAGGGCTGTGTGAATTCACGAGTGGGGCAAACTGAGCTGGAGGCTCAGGCTTGTGAGGCTGCTCTGCTCAGCTGTAATCCATGCTCTCAGTGTGGAGAAATATTATTTTTTCCTGCATAGTACTTTGTAGTGGTGAGCATGATTGTATGTATACTTTAATATATATATATATTATATGTATCAGTAAAGTATGTTTAATTTTATATATCTATTCTTGTATAAACAGAAGGAGTTGTTGATTAATTTTACTGTTTTAATCTTCTACAAATCTTTAAAGAAAAGAAACACTCAGTTAGTCAGGTCCATGGGGAGTCAGGCAAAATATTTCCCAGTTGTTTGGTTTTCACTTGTTTCAAAGGCCTATCCTTATTTTCTGTTCGAGCTTCATATTTTAAATCTTTCGTGAAATAATACTCCTTTAGACCAATGCAGAGCTATAGTGAGTACTGTTTGGTCTTGCTGCAATAGTTAGGCTTTCTGTTGCTAAAATTGGTACTTCTTTTTGTCTCAAATTAATTGCAACTGCTGAGGGAATCCCTAATGGGGAAAACCGCTTTGAGGTAGTCACAGATATGTTCGTCAGATTTCTGAATCAGCAGAAACTGTACCGAGCTGTGGCGTCAGCCGGACTGAGCACCGTGCGGGCGTTTCCAGCTGCCCCTGCTGCAGCGTGGCTCCCGTGCGGCCAGGAGGACGCCAGCCCGAGCGGGACGCTCGGCTCCGAGCGGGTTACGCGGTGAGACCGGCACCCTGGACCTGAGCTGACCGGTCTCCTCTTGGGACTATTGCCGTTCCGTTCCCAGCGATAAACAAGGTGATAAAGTGTAATGTTTTAAGCGCTCGAGAGCCTGTGGCCTCCATATGAGAAGATACCTGCCCGGGAAGCAGCGCCCACCCCGAGCATCCCTCGGACGTGGCCTGGCACCTACGCACTCGGCTAAGTAAAGCCTCCCCGGGGTGCGGGGCTCGGCAGCCCTCCGGGGTCGGCAGCTCTGCAGCGGCGCAGCGCCCCGCCGGCTCCCTGCCAGGAGGAAGCTGTCTGTCCGTCTGACCGCTCGTTTTCCTGTTCCTCCCTGAGCCCAGTGTTTTCGCCCAGCATAAATATCAGTTATTTAATCTGGAGCCTTCTGTAAACCACTAAGGGGCAATCGTCGCTCCGGCTCATTTTCACATGAATAAGGATTGTTCGTGCTTGAGGGAGTTTTCACAGTTAGGTTCGTTGCCCTTTTTCTAAAAACTTTAAACACTCTGCCAAACAGACTTCACAGCAAAACATTTAAATACATGCTTAAACATTGCACTTTAAAGAAGGTAAGATTTGAGCATGCAGTTTGCTAAAAGAAAGGTTAAACATAGAATGCAAGCGTATCTGCTCTGTGTAAATCCTTTGCAAAAGAACTGTACAGGCTCTTTCTCACCTGGACAGCATGTTCCTGGTGGTTGATGGAGTCGAGCAAAATGCTGGTGCTACTTGGCCTACCAGCTACTCCTCAAACCTGTGATCATGCAGCACATGATACCCCTTTGCCCTTTTATTTAAGTATGTTTTAATCCTTCAGCTAACCTTAATGCTTTGGTCCATAAGGGATATGAACTAGTTGCTCCCTGATGTCAGGTTGCCCCTGCTTTTGCTGTTTTCCTAATATAATTAATAATGTCTGATGAAAACGATAACAAATGTTGCAAACTGAAGTCCAATTAAAAGAGGATGGTGATAAGGTATGATTAATTGATAGCTATTTTTCTTAGTGTTTTGGATAACAGCAAAAAGAAATGGTTTGATTCATTGTCGAGTTTCAGGGTTTTCATTTGTGGTGCGTATCATGGGACCTAGCAAGAATGTAAGCAAATGTGCCTTTTTGAAATTGCTGAGATTATTTTTTATATATATCAAGTTAAACCTGATAAGATACTGTCTGTGAAGACTAATGTCATTGTGCCAGAAGTTTAGTATATCAGCCTGAGTGGATTTTGTTTATTTGGCCTCCTTCATATTTTAAATTATGATCTTTAAAAAGAAATGCCCACCCCTAACTTTCAGAGGAGACTGAATGAAGTATCACTACAATCTCAGGGGGGACTGGTGTACAAAAGAATGCAAAAACTAAAGATGGGAAAATATCGTAGCGTGAAGGCTGTGTGGGATGATACCAGTCTTTAGGCCTGAAAGGAGCACGGAGCAGAATTTCCAGATTCGGCGTGCTGGGCAGGACAGGCTGGCTCGCAGCCTTGCTCCCGCGTTGCTCCAGCCCTGAAATCAGAGCAGCTGTTTAGTTATGTCGTAGCTAAGCTTTGGGTCTCCACCAATACCCACCTTGAGAAGGAGACAACTCAGAAGTACACTGGAACAAAGGCAGAGGTTGGGGGTGAGAGGGAAGGACACGGAATAACAGTTTTAGGAGAAACAGAGGGAAGAAGCCAAAACAGGGTGAGGATTTGTTTAACTTTTTTTCCGCATGTGTTTGATTTTCTGTTCCCATTTCACAGCCATGATTGTACTTTACTCTGAAGAGTAGAAAACAAGAAAATATAAAAATGTGCTTGTTGACTTAAAAAAAAAAAAAAAAAAAAAGAACATGAAAAGAAGAAGCTGAATTAAAACTTGTAGTTTCTTTTTTGTTTACTCTCAAAGAAATCCTTTTAATACATTATTTTTTCTATTTTTTGACAATATTATAAAGAGCTGGGAGTAGTTTCAGTGTTTAGAACTGTGAAAAAATATCTGTTTAAGCATTTGAATTGTTGGCCAGCTATTAAGGACAGTGTGATAAGGGAATTGTTCTTATAAACACCAGAATTATCTGTAATTTAATATCACTGTTTTGTTCTTACAATATCAGCTCTGACATCAGACTTCAGTGTCATTCTTTTCTTTTTCTCAAACAAAAAAAGTATGCCTCATCTTGCTTACTAATGTATCCAAATAAAATAATAAAATCAGGGGTTCCTTAACCCTAGCTCAAACTCTCTTTAGTTGATCTCCTCTTTGCTGGGACTATTATCCTGCTATTTTTTCTGCTTTTGTTACCAACATATATATATATATGTGTGTGTATATATATATATATATATATATGTATATGTATATATATGTATATTTTTAAGCAGATACATATGAGAAGTCAGGAAAACCAAAGTATTTCTTGCAGGGCAGTGATGTTGTCTGAAGTATATGTTCATTTGTTGCCTGTTCATTCTGCCTTCCTTGGGATTGCCTAGTAGAGTTGATTACTTAGTTGTAATAGCTAAATGCTAGCTAGTATACATATTAGCTATATAGTTTAGCTAATATAATAGCTAAAGTTTCCTGTAAGAATCCAAACCTGCTCAGTGGCCCGGTCTATGCTGGCAGATGTCCTCAGTTTGGGGAAGCAAGGGCCAGTCATGGGGTGCTCTGCTGGGCTTAAATGGGGAACTGGTCCGGACAGGGAACTTGAGTAACAAAGGACATGAGGATAAAATGGTTATTTGAAGGCTGAGGAACTTTGGCCTCAGTGTTTCTGAGAGCTACTTTTAATTGTATGCATCTTAAGAAGTGTAGAGAAAAGTTGGCTCAGAGCCTATTTCAAGTCCTTCCAGTTTCTTCATAGTGGAATAGCTGATTATCTTCTGACTATATATCAATATTCATTTCAGTGCCAGAAATCTTTTTGATGTTGGCAGGCATTCTCAGTAAAACTTATTTTTGTGCAGGGACTTTGGAACAACATGGCCTGTGTGTGTGCAGTTGGCTGCAGCAGGTGAAGCTAGCTGAAGACGTTCACTGCCCCCAAACCTCAGGCATTTACAAATTAGCATCATTAGCTGAGCTGGGAAAACAAAGGGCAGAATTAACGGAGAACTTCCTTGAATGAGTGTCAGAGAAGCAGCTGCTTGATTTCTTAATTTATTATCACTTAATGATGTTGTAAAAATCAACATCAAATCAATTGAAGGTGACTTTAGTCAGCATTTTTCCCCTCTCCTTGCTCTATACGTCAGAGGAATCAAATGACAGAGTTAAGTTTGTCCTCTCTGTTCTTCAGGAGCCAGGGTCTCTCAGTGGGGTGGAAGATCAGTCGGTAATGTGTCTGTTGAAATGCATTTCACAGAAATCAGCAAAGTTTAATATAAATCCAAAAACTGTTTCATATTTGTATAGGTGGTAGGAATATCCACAGTTACTTTAAGGAGAGTAATTGTATTTCTGATCAGAAGTTGCTCACTGAACTCGGCTGATTTCCTATGCTACCTGGCCTGTACTAGCTCCCTAAAACATCCTACATGCCATATCAAATACTGTACTGTGTGCTGAGGTGAAAGACTAGTATGAATAAAGTAGCATGATGGGTCGATCAGAGCTTTAGTACCAGCAGTGAGGTTGTAGTTTCAGAACAGAAATCTGGACTTCATCTTGAGGCGTTAGTAACGCTCTGGGCTGAAATGCTCCATGGGACACTGGATACTTGTAACCTGCTTCAGGGCAAAGCGTAGCAACTGCAATTGCATTGCTACTGGTTAGGGCAGACATTGCTGAAGGTAGTTGGGGCTCATCTGTTTGGATGGAGTCCAATGCTTCACCGAAATATTAGGTGCAACTCTGATACTTAGGATGGAGAGTCCCAGTGTTGTTGTAGAGTCAACGGAGAAAGGCAAGTGGCCCTGAAGAGCTATGGGGAGAAATCTTATTTTCTGGACTGAAGCATTTCTCTTTACCTATGGACTAGGCAAGGAGTTTCAGAGCTGTCAGTATGATCTGATCCACATGTTGTGCAGTGCTGCAAAGTTGCTGTGGGAATAGCAACTGTGGTAAATGCCTTGTATCAGCTAGAGAGCTATGTGGTCTGAAGCCCATCTGAGGAGGGGGTCGTGAAGTCCTCTGTCAGGGCACTCGCCTCTTTCTCAGGAACCTGAGCTGCTTTGCAGCCAGGAGTGCAAGGGCTGAGGAAACGGATGGAAGGAGAACAAGCTAGAGTGGGCTCCTCCACAGCCTTGAGCGATTAAAGCTCTCAGCCAGAAGTGCCACAAACCCCAGGGTTCTAGTTCACGTGAAAAGAAAACCACCCTCTGGGTAATTTCTAGGAAAACAAGATGCACTCTGGATTCAGTTTTGTCAGGAGTGCAAAGTTCAAGTAATTAAAAAGAAAAAAAAAAGTCAGCAGGTGCTTCAGATTTCCAGATCCAGCCTGAAAGGAAGCTCTTAATTTTCCACTTTCTTCTTTCTTAATATGTTGAATTTATTATTATGATAATATGATGATTATTATGATACTTTTACTATGCATATTTCTTTCCTAAATGTTATCAGTATTTTTCAGCCACATCTGTGTACCACAGTTTTCCTACTGAGTCTCTGCTCTCTTTTTTGTTCCATTTTTCCCCCCTCTTAGGAGGATTCAGGTGGCTGAATGTTACTTCTCTAACAAACTTCTATTTGACTTTTCTTCTTTTCTTGGCTTTTTGGGGGAAGGAGTAGAAGGAATAAAAATACTGATTTTGATATTTTGTGAAAAACTGATGAAATTCTAGGCCTGAGGCAGCTTCAGCAGATTTTATGCTAAGATACTCATTGCATTACTAAAAATCTGAAGGTATTTTAGTACAGCTAAAGCTACAGCTTTTGCACTTCAGGACCTACAGCTCCTAAAGGCTGAGGAGATTGAGGTTTTCTGGTTTTCTATTCTTTTTTTTTTTTTCCCCGGTCATCTCCATGTTATGGATTTATTCCTCAAAGCTAGTGCCACTTAAGAGAAATTTTGACAGAGAGATTTTCTTTGTGGGAATAGCTTATTAAAGATTAAATTGCAGTTTTTTCCCTCGAGCTAGTAACATGCTGTGTTTCCGTTACCTGCTCTTTTGTTTGTTCTTGCTCAATAACCTTTTCAGAAGATTCATTCTGAAAATAATATAATATCTTACTTCTTTGGAATTCTCACAGGGAATTGTTTTCCAAGTCTCTCTCCCTATAGCTGAGCAGTTCAGGCTAAATCCTGGAAGTCTATGTTCACAACACAAAAAATATCTGATTCTCATTTAATTTGTTTTTTGTTTTCCTAGTGTTTTTCCATCTTCAAAACTCAGCACACTGAGCTTTTCTTCCTTTGTTTTTGTTTTTTCCCTTCCCCCCCCCCTTTTTTTTTAAGGAAGGCAGAGGGGTGGACAGAATAAACCAGATTCTCTCAAAAATAAAGGAATTTTCCTATGCTCTTTCCTTATCTTCTTCCAAACTCAAACTGGCTTGAAATCCTTTTCTTTGTCTCTGCCTACATGGGAGCAACTGATTTGCTGTTATGTAGGTGACAGAAAGTAACCGTTAGCTCAGCTTGTCACTTGCAGCAAGACAGGAAATTCTTTCCAGTGTGTCCAGATGCTTCCTGGATGCTTCCTGTGCACAACACTGTCATGCTTGGCCCATGCTTTAAAAAAGATAAAAAAAAAAAAAAAAATACATTCAGGCTGCTTTTTATTTAGTGTTTAGCCAGGTCATTTGGCATCATGGAGGGAAAATTTGCTAGTTGGCCACAGTGTCACCCTGCCCAGGGCTGTTTTGAAAAACAAAAAGGAACGGTACAAAGTAAAATTAATATTTAGCTGTTGAAAGTCTTCCTCAGTTTTCTTCTCTATGCCACCTATATGCTGTCCTCAAAATAATAGGCTCTCTCATATTTTTGGTATGTCAGGTTCTGCATTACTAAAAAAGTAAAGTTAAAGCAACTGAGGACTGTAGCACTGTTGCATTTTAAGGGGAGTGTAGACCAGGTCTTTGCACTCTAATGATCTTTGCACTCTGTGAGGGATTTCTGGCTGGGCAACGTCCGCTGACCCCTTTTTACACTGTATTTTCCTCTTTGCGCATCCCTATGTGGGAAAAGTTGCATGAACTGTACATCCCGGTTTGCGCTTGTAAAAACTGGAGGCTCTCGGACCCGTAAAGGAAACTGTGATGCATTTGTTGCATTTGGACAGGTGCTCTCCTGGTCTTGCAGTCGTCAGGCTAATGAGGCATCAGAATAAACCAGTGTGTCTCAAAAGTAAAAGAAGTCCCCTGTGCTCTCTGGGAATCGTCTTCCAAACCGAGTGCTGGGAATCCCTTTTTCTGTCTCTGCCTAAGTCGTGGCTGGATGCCATCCAGTCCCATAGTCACAGACGAGTATATATGGAGGGAAAAGAATAAAGGATTAAACCAATTCCAGGAGGAAAATACTTTATTTAAAGCAGGACTCATTTCCACAGGAAATGTTCAGCTTGTTCCAGCAAAACTTACTTTGTAACTGTATTCAAGATGCTGATCTAATTTTTTCCAAATTTAAATGTATTTCTTTCTAGTGAAAATCCATTTTTTTTCTTTCCCAGAATATTGGCTAAGAAAGACTTTATTTTGGTCTTTAGAAACTTTGTCTGCTGTTACCAATCATCTTTGAGTCATGTAGGCAGAAGGTGTTATGAGTTCTGCTGGTTATTTTCTTGAATATTGAGATTTTTTTCAGTTTTGAGATACTCACTAAACATGCTTACACACACTGATGTGCATGAGAAGTACTCTGGCCCATGGAGGTCACTGTGAAACCCCTAAGCAACTCCAGGGATTTCAGAGAGTTGTACCTGTCTACAGTAGACCAGAGTTTGTGACTCCAAACATTTTATATAGTACTGCCCTCTAAATGAGGAAAATGAGGGAAAAAAATCCCTCATTTTTTTTCTTTGTGAGAATGGGGTAGTATGGAATGGAACAACATGATTCAGACTTTTTCAGAGGATATTTTCAAGCAATTCAACTAGGTTTCTGAAACATAATATACATAAGAGTATAGAATTTCAAAATCTGTCTCTGATCTTGTTAAAGCTTTAACAATTTTTGTTTTTTCTCAATTTTAAGAAAAGCGATTTTAGGTTTGGAATCTTAGATTGTTTTAAAAACATAAGATTATTAAACATGGGTATTTTTACTGTTGCAGTGACCATGTGTAGTTAGGTCTACAGTGTAGCGTGACTTCTGCGGTTGCTCACAAGGCAAGTGTAGAGCCTATGGCAAAGTGAGGAGGGTGGAGAGGAGAGGATGTGCCATGTAGCACTTCATGGTGGGAACATCAGAAGAAAGCATCAGGTATCTCTTCCCACTTCCAAGCTACGGGACGCTCCTGCTGGGTACTGTGAACGTGGGTACTCTGCAAAGCTTGAAAACGTCTCGCCTGCATTTGGAGTAGATTTGTGCTTGTCCCTTGCTGTGTGTTGCAGATCATCTTCCCTGATAGATTTATTCAGAAGAAACTACATAGGAAGTGGGTAAGCTGACATGACTGGTTATTTTGGGGAATGCCTCTGGCTCCCCTGCCTGATACTGTAGTAAGAACAAGCTTGTCTGTAATGCAAGACAGAGAAAACTTCAGACAGAAACTTGCAGTGTCCTGATTTGTAGATGTGAAGGGTGATGATCTCTGATCTGATCCTTAACACTATCTAGGCTCATCCTCTTTGCTGTGTTCTGAATGAAACCTCTAATAGTGCTTAAAGGGAAAAAATAGTTGATACTTTAAAATAATTTTCAGTTCCTTTGAGTATTTTATTGATTCAAGGAATAGTAGTGAGCTATGTTTTCAAAATGTCTTCCACATGTTGAATGATCTCATTTTCCATGTGGGAGTATAGAATAAACTTCAGAACACAAAAGATTGCATGAAAAGGTGGCATTAATTATACAAAATTACCTTCAGAAGGCAGATTGTTATACAGAGCATTATTTTTGACGTTGTGAAACAGCTTTTAGTTTAATATTAAGTTTAATCCATGAATGCTCAAAAATAACCACAAAGCTCTGCAGTTCAATTTCTGGCAAGGGAATGTCCTTAAAGTAAGTTATTGAAGCATACTAACAGTTTTAAGGGGGCTCAGATATAAGAGATTCAAATATAAGTTCTACTGAATAATAATGAAGGGCTTAATTTAAATCTGTAAGCTTTAGCCACAACATGGCTCAATAAGCAAAGGTAAAATGAAATAACGCTCAAATTCTTCTCACATTCCCAAATATCTACTCTCTGTGAAACAGATAGCATCATGGACATGTAAATGTATATGTAATGGCAACCTACTTTTTTGGTGAACTTTTTAGTTGATGCATTCTTTAAAGAGAAAGAAGAAAAATGATACAGAAAACATGAGGAGAAATCACAACTTTCTGTAGATAACAAGCATGGATTTGTTTGAGGCCACAGTTGCAAAACACACAGTAGAGCAAACACTGGTGAAGTAAGGTTCGTATTTTGCAATTATCCCTGGCTTATGAGCTGTGCAGGCCCTTACACGATTCCTTTTTATCTCAGTCTATGCCAGGGAAACACTGGCTTGTTTTAAAAGACAAAAATCAATCCAAGAGCTACACTTATAGGGTTATGAAAGTGAGATGGAAAGTTGAGGTCATGATTATTTTTACTCGTGTCTGGAGGCCCTGGCTGAGGCCAGGGCTCGGTCATGTCGGATGGTTTGTAGACTCCTGCCTCGATACCGTCGCTGGCCCGACAGCATAGCAGTCGGGGCAGAGGAGGAAGGAGGGAGCGTAGTCAGTACTTAGCAGATGGGAAGCTGAGGTGTGGAGGCTGGAGCAGAGCGAGAACCCGAACCCTGATTTTATGAGTCTGTGTCACTGTGATGAACGTGAGAGGCAGAGAAAGTTCCTCACCAGGACGGTTTGTTTGCTTGGTAATCAGAAAAGCTGGGGGGAATTAATGTCACCCAAGTCTGAAAGATCCCAGTAGATGATGTGTGCAGAGAAGCTCCTATCTGTTGTCTATGACATTCTTCAGTCGCACTTTTTTTGAGAGAGTGGCCAGTTTCAGTAATGTGGGGGATGTTTTTAATAAACATTTTTAGAATTTCTCGGTGCTCTGATATCTGGGTGTGAAATCACCTGGAAGTAAAAATTTTATTTCATTTGACCCCCCCCCCCCCCCCCCCGGAATATGAAGGATACCGCAGCTGTGTTTTTAATGATCGGCTGTATTTTTACTCATAAATAATGAATTGTAACTAATTAGAGTATCAGAGTGAAAAACAGAGCAGCAATATGAAGTCATTTTGAAGTGCTGGGCTTAGATACTTGCATCAAAGTTTAACATAGGTTTTGAACCCATCATTTCTGTGAAGATGGGCAAAAAAAAGCAGCATCAAAGCACTGCTTTTTATGAGGACACATCTCTCAACCTTCTCTGCAAAGGACACAGACTCAAGGGATTGCTGTTAAGTATGTTTTCAAGATGATACTCTGGGGAGACCATATGTTAGTATTCATATCTTGATCTTGCAGCAGTGCCTTAAACACTCATAGGACTGGCTGAGGTTCTCAGATACCGGGGTATATCTTCCCTATTGCTTACCTATACCTTTTATCCACTCAGAGGTGAATGGCACCTTTGTTTAAGTGATCTTGGTGCATGACCTAAGTTCTGGTTATTGTCGTCTTCTGGTTTTGAACATTGATGAGAGTAGGGCATGTGTTTAGAATTTTAGTTTTTCAAAAATAGACCTTATGATTGAAAAAACAAAGGTGATGTGAGAAATATTATGCTTCCTCTTTGGTTACTTCATTAGTACATCAGTCATTTTTTTTCTTTTTCAGTTGATTTCTAACAAACCTTTCAGCTCCTTCAAACTGCCTTAAACTGAATAAGTAGATCAATCAGTTTGCCATAAGTGTTTAACATCTGTAGATCTAGATTCTCTCCTGGAATGATTACACTGGCACAAGGTAAAGTAAGGGAAATATGAGATAGGTGGCAAATTCCTTCTGCAGTGATATTAAGGGCAGTACCCTCATTGACTTTAATGAGCACTGGATTAAAAGGCAGGAAAGGTGTCTCACTGTAACTTTCCCATAACTGACATGCCCTAAGCCATCTGTGTACGTGCCAGCTCTGGTAATATGCAGATGAGAGCTTACCCCACTTCTTGCCTGGGATAACTTTTAAAGGTAAGGCAGAATTATATCCATGATGAAACAGAGCTATTGCTATCCAGGCTGAAACAGGGATATTTGGAAAGGAGGGGGGGACACTGCTGTGAAGCCATGGGTTTTACCAGGGTTTCCTCAGAAATAATTCTGACATTAAGTGCTCAATTTCCTTTAAAACTTTTGGATTATGTACTCGATGATAACCAAATAAACTTGAGGTCCCATAGATAACATGATTCCTGCACGTTTGAGAAAATCACTAAAGGTCAGAGGAGAGAGTCAAAGGCGAGGTGTCCCCAGTACAAGACACCGTTGCATGAGCTGATGTCATGGGCTCCCTTTGGGCTGATACCTGCATATCTGCTCTCTCGATATCTGGCATGGACCACGTGTGAAATCTGTGTGCCAGCTGCTTTGGCTTCCTTGGAAGTTGATTACCTATGTGCTGGCTCCTATCCAGCTGCTGACTGGGACACTGGGGAGGGACTGGAATTGCTGGAAGGGGAGGAAGGAAAAGCTGGGGAACATTTGGAAAGACTAGAGGTGCTGTTGCAGGGGTGGGGAAGAGAAATTCATGGGATAAATGTAATGCATGCTGAAGTCAGCGTGGGGGATTTAGACGCACAGGACTGCAGCAACGAGGGCTTTTCTGTGCTCAGGGCTGCTGGGTATAGGAGGCAGAAACAGGACTGGAGATCTCTCTCGAACGTGTGCTGAAATCTTGGGTCCTCGCTGCCTCAATGGTTCTAGCTCCTAGCAAAGACACGCGACTGAAATAGGGGAGAGGAAGAAACAGAGCCATCACCTGGGTCTCTGCTTTATCTGACATGATTTCCTTTGATATGATGCCAAAAAATGCCACTAACTCTTTTCTCACTCTCTAGTCTAACTCTTTTACCCTGCTGCAATGCAAGGCAGATTAATGACCATCATCAATACCATAAATATTTATGGAAAAAATTTACATCTCCTCTTCAACTTTCAATGATGTTTTTTATTCTTATTGGTTCACTGCTCACTGCCAAAATGCCTGTTTAATTTATTCTTTCTCATGTACACTCATCACTTGTGGGCTACTGTAATATTCATATATTCAGGTTATTGTGAAAAGAGTTATTCTGCTATTTTTCAAAGAGTATTTTTTAATATGTACTGTGTACTTTGGTAGTACAGTATTTCTGTATTGCTTTGAGAAGGTTTTGTGGTATTGTCAAATGTGTTTTTCTTTTCTGTTATTTATGCAGCAATGGAAATTTTTTGACATTTTAGAAAAGTTTTCACTGGTTAGTTGTTTTTTCTAAGGCATCTTATAAATCTGTTTTCAGTAGCTGTGCTTTTATGTATTCATGCACTTATACATATTTTACATAGCCTAAATATGTTAAAGAAAAACTAGGAATCAAACTGAAGCTTGCAGAGCCAGTTAATATGAATGTCACTAAATGCCCTTAAATCCTTTAAGTATTGGGAGTGGGGCACAGAAAAACTGCTCCTGGTGCTTGCTTTCAGTTATTGCTTCCACATTTAATTAGCTTAGTTGCTGTAATTTACCATCAATTTTTAAAGATTTAATTAGAAACTAATGGGACTAATGCATTGGCTGTTAACTACCCAAGCCTGCAGATACATGACCTGTAGGAAGTCAGTGTCTGTGAAGACGCTGGGTGCGGTTCTGGGTCAGGCTGAAGTTCAGCTGTTGCTCAGGAAACCAGGACGAATCTCTGCACCTTTCTCAGTACCCCTTTTTGCCCTCTGCAGAGGGGGAAGAGGTAAGAGGGGTAACCTTCAGCCTTGATTTTCTGCTGTGTGTTTTTCCCCCAAGGAAAACCAGGAAAGTCCCAGTTGGTGTTACTCAGTTACATTGGCAGTAGTATGAGCAGTAGTGATAAGGCAGCTTGCTGGTATGCATGAATATATATGCTTTATATATGCATACAAACTTGCACACCACAGAAGACATGCGTGCACATATTTCTCAGGTTTTTAAAAATATCATGGAACACTTTATTTTGCCATGAATTTTCAAGGGGAAGACAATTACATTACTTTATAGAACATCATGCATCTCCTGAAGCCTTCTCCTAACAGGATTGCAGATATGGATGATCTGTGGGGGAGACGTTATTTCTGATAGCATCAGGGGGGGTTTTCTTTTGCTAGTAGAGGTATTGCTAGTTGGAGATTCTCCTCCTGTTAGTTGGCTAGTGAATGTCAGTTAAACAGTGTAAATTTCTGTGTTTCTCACTACTGGGCGGATGCATTTATTGTAAAAATTTACAATAAAAGTGTCATACTGAAATCTGAGAACTTGTCAATTTGATTGATGTGAGGAAGCTTACCAGTATTGCATAATTCCTAAAGTTTTGTGTAAGCATTTCTTAAGTAATTGCAAACTGTCATTAAGAGCATACACCTGAATCTCTTGTTGGTTCAGAAAGGTATGAAGAGAAGACTCAGGGGTCTCTTTCTAAATGATTAAAAAGTAAAAAGTAAAATGTGGTTTTTAACATATTCCAAAGCAATATTGTAGGCTTTTTCTCCTGATAACTAGATTCTTGCCTGTGGCATTATTACCAAGTTGTTGTCTTACTGCATGTTCAGACATCATTTGTTAGCACTGGATGTGTGGGCACTGGGAGCGTTACTGCTCTGTGATGTGAAAACTCAGCCTGGCTACACATTCTCCTGCTTAGTTTTCAGCTTCTGGCAATGTTATAGGTACGGATGTCAGAGAGCAAGCTTTCTGAGAAACTCTCTTGTGCTGGGTGATCTGACCACATAGTGATACGGGGATTATTTTTTCTATTTGTCTTCTTATTCCAATGGCAGTGTGAACCAACCTTCTGTCTGATTAAAAAAAAAATAGTAGTGACTATGATGGAAAAATATAGCAAGACCCGTTTTATTTTTTGTGCACGTTTACAAATGTTCCTCATGTGGTGACAATGCATATTTCCAAATGAATTATTTAGTATTTGGGTATTTAGATTTCTGAGTCCCTCAGCTGCTGCAGAACAAAGTAACAAAGTTCAAGGGCTTGTTCTTCACGCTGACATCAAAATTGTGGTTGCGTTTGCATTTGTCTGTCAGCCTCGCGGCTTATTTCTCCCATTGCAGGAGGGAACGAAGTAAGCAGAGCTCTCTTCTGAAGTCTGTAGAAGACCATGTGCAGCAATTTTCACATTTCTTAGAGGAGCTGGAGGTTGGGCAACATAAGTCTGTAGCAGAGAGAATGATTGTAATTTCTGTCACCCTTTCCTCTTAGAAAAAGTAACGTTGTTTTCTTGCGGTAAAATTGGTTACTGGATCTCCATGCATCAGCCACTCCGGATCCTATGAAGTAGCTGTTGAGGATAATTCCTAAGGGAATTCCTAAGTCTTTTAGCTAATTATCTATAGTTAATACCATGTAAGTTATTGACAAGAAAAACTGTGTTTTATTTGATTACTAGGTTAGAAACAACAGCACTTTTCCTGGCACATGCTGTGTCTAGTGGCAATAAAAATAGCTTTAGAACTGTTTTTCACCTTTTAACCGCGTCAGCTTAATTCTATTATAGTTCTCTTGTTTTTCCTCAATAAAAATATCCAAAAATGTTCCTTTTCTTTTTACATGCTGCGAGACTATGAATCAATTTAATCTATTTTTATAATTTTGGATGGCCTATGATCTTGATTTTAAATCTTTTTTTATACAACATTTTTCCGTCAGCAAGAGGTGCATTTTTGAAAATTGATTGTATTTGATGTGTTTGGTTTTAAATAACTTTGCTGTGGTGCTGGTTTGCTTCTAGCAATGAAGATGTCTGAAT
This sequence comes from Rhea pennata, assembly GCF_028389875.1. Lineage (NCBI taxonomy): Eukaryota > Metazoa > Chordata > Aves > Rheiformes > Rheidae > Rhea > Rhea pennata. The sequence goes on from NC_084664.1 coordinate 27,028,845, forward strand.
TCTGCAAGCAGCACTAGACTTAGTTTGCTCTCAGAGGTTTGCAGTTATGCTTTTGTGTAAGAGAGAGGAGAATTGGATCCTATGTTAACTTAAAAAGTTGATTTCTTATTTCTCTCTGCTATGAGGCTGCTTTTTGCAACTGCTTACTTCATGTCATGCAAGAGGCCTCCTGGTAACTCTTGGGTAAGCTCAGAAAAGGTGAAATTGACTGTTTGGGCATTATAGGCAATTTTCATCTACAACTCCTTACCCAAACAGAAAATCCAGACGGATTTGGAATGGCAGCTCTCATTTGGCATGTCTTGGCCTGAAGGTTGTTGGCAAACTGACACTAGGTGAATGCAAGAAGTTACTAAGGAAAGTAAGCTATATACCAGTAGTCTTGAATTTTAATTAGAAAACGTTCTGGTTGTGACAGGGGAAAAAAAAAAAGCCTAAAGAAAAACAATTCAGATATTCTATATGTCAGTATATGTTTTAACAGACATAGTGGGAATGCTTATGACCCTGCTCAGCAAGATCGTTTTAAGAGTTAATTATCCTCATTGAAGTGAATCTGTGTTTTATTTCAAGACTCAGTTTTTCTAGTTGCATCTCCTGGCTGTTGGATCGTATATGACCTACCCCTTCCTGAATCGCCCATTTGGTTGTGGATTTGGGGTAACAGCAGGGAGCCCCAAGTCCCCCACCCCAGACATATCAACACGTTCTGTACTCGAATACATTTGTTAAGAAATACTTGAAGGGTAACACCTCCAACAGGTTTCATGCCGGAGCAGGTAGCATCTTTCCTTTTCAGAGTCAGCGAAAAGCTGGTAACCTTCTTTTTTTTGGCTGACATGACAGAAGTGTGATCACATGCTTGATATAGGTTTAATTTGTGCTGCTATGGATCAGGTAAAGCACTGGCTTGATATCAGTTATTGTGGAATCTTGGCTTTGAACAACTCTGTGATGCAGCTATCTATGATGCTTTTTTATGCTATGAAGCTATCTAATTGTTACAGATTTTTTTTTTCCTTCCTATAAAATGACTTCTAAATTATTTTTCCCATGAAACTCAGGAAATACTGTAGAGGTTTTACCTTTGAAACAGCAGTGAAATAACAATGCAATGAGACATTTCAAATGTCTTTTTCATAACTTAGTGTAGGAGTGTGAGTCAAGGTAAAAACAGAGGAGGTTTCTCGGTCAATGTGGTCATAGCTAAGTAAGAATTCAAGACATGCATATTCTTTAAATTGTATACAATCACTTTTACTGTGTCTGTAGAATTACCTGGCTTCATCTCTCATGTCCTCAACTCTTTCTTGTTTAATCATCTGTATAGATACACACAAATATAAATATTAATCTATTTCAGTGAGCAATTTCACAGTATGAATAATAATAAGTTAATGTCAGGGTGTTTCTGAAGACAAATTATCTGTTGTCAGTATCTTCATAAATTTGTTCAGAGAAAATGTTTATTAAACAGTTTCAAATAGATGTTTAAGTTTATTCTCTATTGACAGGCAGAAGGAGTTGATTTATTACTGCAAATTTCTTTCTATGAACATTTCAATCATATGTATAATTTCAGGTATAAATCCTCACTAGAGGTTTTCTTTTTCTTTTGTGAATTTCTTTGTGAAAATTTTGGATTTTTTTTTTCTTTGTTCCATTTCTGTGTAAAAGAAACCTGATTCTGGGTATCATTAAAAGTAGTGAAAAATGAGAAGTTATTTATCTTGAAACCAAGAAATTAGTCTCAATTATAGACACAGAAAGGCTATGAGTCTTTACTTTTCCTGTTGCTCCCTCCAGGCAGCTAGTTCTGTCAAATGAAAGGGAGATAGTGAGTGAGGTGGAAAGACTTTTTGAATGAACTTTATGGAACCAACCACCAAAAGACCCCAGATCTGTAAGATTTTCTTCACATCTCTGCTATTCTGTTATAGAATAAAAGGCCCAACTAAGGAATCAGACAGGCAAACTTGAAACTTTTTACAGAGTTTGGGTATGGAACAGGAGTTTTTGACCATATATCTACTTTGATTTTGCAGTATTCAGACAGCCTTTCTATTGCAGTTAGTGAGATTCATTAAAGAGTGCACAGTATTCCTACTAGAATTAGAAATATTTGGAGAGAGAATTTTTAAGTGGAAGCATATCTTCTCACTACAAAGATCTTTGAAAGCTGATGCATTATTGCAGGTATTACAAGGTGCATTTATTTAAATTCTCCTTCTAAGAATTAAAAATAGGGGCCCACTGTGGTGGGCAGGCTCTAACTGTGGCAGTGCTGCCAAACACTGGTGTGAAGATTGCCGCTACTTCGGGAGTCAAAAATTGTCTTCCTGCTGTCTTCTGCTTGCAGAAGGGATACCGCTTCATACTTGCTTCCATCATCTTCAGATTGGCATTTACAATGGAAAAATTACAGATTAAACTGGTAAGAGTTCCGAGTCTGTATTTTGGATAGCAGCCTCTTACAGAGACTGTGCATCCTCACCGCTGTGGCTGGAGCGGAGTCTCTGGTGAGCACCCTGTCCCGTGTCTGCAAGGCTCCAGGGAGACCACTCCTATTGCTAGATAAAGTTACAAGATGGCAATGAAAAAGCTTGATTTAGTAAAGGTTGCGTTTATATTCCTGGTTGCAAGGCTAGAAAGGCAGAAAAACATTTATTTATTTTTACTCCTGAATTTTACTTCGCAGCAAAGATCTTAGTTGCACCAGTAAGATAGCTACAGGCTGTGGAGGCTGGCAACTTCCCCGTAGGGCTGGGTTGCTGTGAACACCTTTACCTTATACCTTTGTGTACCCTTGTGTAAGGAGTCCTTCTAGGTTACTTAGAGTGGTGGAGCTAGGCTGCCTTTCTCCAGGGTCCACACCTGCCCCTCTAGAAGGCTTCTCATACTGCTTGTTTTTCACCAAGAGGAATCTTCCGTCAGAACATACACCAAAGAGGTTGTGAGAATTAATGTTTCCTGCCATCCTTTGCTTTGAATTAGATTTAAAAATAAAATATAACAGGCAGGACACTTCCTTCTGCTTTGTTTGCTGTGATGCAGAACATCTCTCCTCCCATCTGTCTGCCTTCCTTCCCCCGAGCTTCCCTGAAATTACTCTTCTATTGTTTCCCTAATGAATTACATTCCTCCTAAATTCCAGCTTTTTTTCCCCCAATCTTGTGACGTCTTTGACACTATGGAAAAATCTTGCAATTTTTATATCAAGGGACATATTCCTTATACCTCTGTTAGACTTGCAATGTCTACTTGGCCATAGAGTCAATAAAATGCATGGTAATTTAGATGGCAGGCTAAAGTTCTAAATTACTTTTTTCCTCCATCCTTTCCTCTACCATACCTTTTATCAGCTTTGTGGATCTTGCAGTCATCATAAAGGTAAAGTAAAAAAAAAATTACAATGTCTTAAAACATTTTACAAGACAGTCCACAGTATAATACCTTTAGAAGACTTTATTACCTCACTGGCCGTTTTAAAGGCGTACAAAGTTATTTACTGTTTACGCAAAGAGAGTGGATAATGAAGCTAAATGAGTAATAGATGAGGGATAGTGGTGTCGGTGGTTCGCACCTCTCTTTGATATATGGTTTTCTCATCAGAAAAGATCTGACAGGAGGTAGCAACCTGTATTCCCAAGGAGAAACACGACCATCAAGAAGCAGGGACAGCAACAAGGAGTTGACGACCTCTTGCTCAGAGATGAACAGGGAACAGTACTGTGGCTATTGTTGGCCACAGTTGAGAAACTTAGCTAGAATCAAATTAAAATAGACCAAAAAAAAAAAAAAAAAAAAAAAAGTATGAGTCAACAGGGAAACATTAGGGATAATGAAATTCCAATATGATTATTTTTTATATAATCTATATAACCTTTTTGTCACTCATTCTCCACTGCAACAGGCCCCAGAGAGGTCTCCTCATCCAGCTGTAAAATCTATATGAATTTGTTTGGAGCTTTTTTCCTATCTTTTCTTTGTTTATAGTCAACAAAATAATCAGATCAACAATGTCCACTCATCAAGGTAGGATATTCCAAAAGCTCCCTGAATGTGGCAAAAAGAAGATAAATCTCTGCTAGCATAAGAAATAGGGCTGGGGCTGCCCGGTGCCCAAAGGTGAGTTCACACTTAAGGGAACCTATCAGCTAGGGAGAAATTAGGGAGATTGATTAATTTACCCATACTTGTCCTCAAATAGAGTAACTGATTTCTTAAAGTGCTTTATTTTAGTATAATAAAATTTTGTGGGTTTTTTTTTCCCCTCTAAGTTATTTAGGTTAAGGTTAATTTTCCTGGTAGCTGGCCAGCTGCAGACGTTCAGTCAACTTGCAGGACTGGCTTAATCAGGGACCTGACGGTACCAGCCACTCCAACGCAAACCAAGAACAGACCAAATCTTGCAGAGTGAATTGCATTTAAGTTGCAAGGGGAAAACATTTTGCAGTGGTAAAGTATTAACCAGGGTAAGCTTGGTCTGCAGCAGCAGAACTCCCAAACACAGGAGTTTCCCTGAAATAGTAATTTAGGGGGGCAGAGGGTAATTCATGGCAATATTCCTATTGCATAAGAAGAATCGGCCCAATGAAGAAATGGATCTTATATTTTATTTTGTACAAACCTCCCTAAAAGGCAGAGGATAGTGGCTTGGTTTGGTTTGAAAGTGAAAGTGTTAGGGTCAGTGTGTTCTGGCACTCTATTTAGGAAAGTTTGTCTGGTGCCCTTATCATGTCTTTTTTAATCAATCACTGCTCAGTTTAGTCTATCCTTTATCAATGTTGTTCTAAGATCACAGAAAGCAGGACTAGGAATGATCACAACTTGAGAAGGACTTCAAACATGAAGAAAGACTTCACCAACTCTTAGCATTATAAGAAAAACAGAAAATCAGTATTTTAGTCACTAAAGTAACCCTGTTTTCCTAAATGTGAGCAAAGAAAATGATCTGTCCTTTTTTTTTTTTTTTTTTTTTTTCCTTTGTATCCAGGGTTTTTGGAGTGAGAATATACACATTAATTCATGTTTGGCTTTAAGTGATGATGTTGCAATCTAGGAGCTGCTATAATTTTCTTTTTCAGATAGAAGGATTTGTCTAACTTTTTTAAACTTATTTTTCTACCTTTTTCTACTTTTTAAACTTTTTTAATGGAAAGCAAATTTAAGATTTATCTGCAGCTCATGTGTATTTCATTGTTTCAGTGAAGCGTGGCATGATCTAAACCTTATTACTAGTTTTGTGGATGTTCAATATTCAGTCAACAATGTTTTCATTTTTTCCTTCACTATTTTGAACATGAGCATTGGATGTAAAGGAATGTTTTGGTGAGGGTTTTCTCATTCTTTGTGATTCATTGTAATGATGCAATAGGGGGAAAGGAGGCACAGCTACAGTTTCTTTACTCACTGTTAATTTATAATTGCTAGAATGGCTCCATTTGAAACCAACTAATGCTGGGATATGCTGTAAACTGGCTGTTCATTAAGCATAATGAATTAACATATGACTGTGGTCCCTAGAAGGAGGTAAGACGTGATGATGATGCAGCAGTGAAGGAATACGCAGCACACTCAATAGTTGGACATTGAACCTGCTGCTTCACAAGTTTAAGCAACTAACATGGCTCTTGGACAGCTTACGAGGACAGATTAGAGTCAGGGTGCAACTGGCATTTCCACCAGCCTGAAAGTACCCAAAACTGATGAATTTGCACCATGTTTTCACATGGGCCTGAGCTACGGGCTTAGTGCAGAGAAGCGTTTGTGTTGGAGATGGTCAGTAGGGTGATGTAGCCACAGGTGGGCACAGGAGCCTGGGAGCCAGGGGCTGCGCATGCAGCCTGCACGGGTGATACTCGCCAGCCCATCACCTCCTGTCCAACACACGACACCTGCTTGAGCTGATGGGCTCATGTCTTCAGCACATCTCTTAAATACTCACAAGATTATCAGCTAGGTCCTTTGGCTTAGGAGTAGCAACAAGGTGAAACCACGTATTACCTTTTTGAGCAAAATTAGCATCTAGGAGACCGTTGGCATGGAAAACGAAAGTTGCATCGTCAGCCTCTGTAGAGCAGCTCAACAGTGAGACGTGTAACCGTGGTGAAATGTGCCCGTGGTAATAAAATCCTGTTCAGTTCCTTCTGTCCCAGCTCTGTGCTACCCAGCAGGGGCTCATGGCTGGAGAAGCGCGTTGTGCTGGAGCTGGGTGGATGGAAGCATGTGAAAACTGGGCCAATGTTTTTGTGACTATTAGATAAGTTTCTAAAAGAGAGCCTCTAAAATACTTGGCATAAACAGTTTATGTGATGGAAAGGAATGTTACTCTCAAACACATGCCAAAAAGCATTAATAACAACATAATTTTATAATTATGTGTTCTGTTTGTGGAGATTATTACACCTACATACTGATAAATTGCCTAGGACTTTCTTTTTGATTTCAAATGTTTCACTGACTCATTTAGGAACAGTACACACAACACGGTAATAAAACTGGTTATGTGATAGATGTTTGCCAGGCCTATCGGGTTTTTAAAATTGTTTGCAATTAAATGGATCTAATGGAAAGTGCACAATACAAGAGAAACTTAAAAATCATGGTCATAATATATAGCTTTAGCAAATGCTTTTTCCTTGGAGAAAAACCTACCTGCCTTCCCTTCCCCCTCTGTTTTTTGTCAGCTTGTAAAGGTGTTGGAGAGATGGGAATAATATGAGGGCTCTGGAGCATTTTTTTTTCTATGGGAGGCAGAAAATATTCTAGCCTTACTGGTATTTTCTAATTTGACAGAAAGCTATGTTATTGACTAAGTTATTCAGCAGTGAAGATAATAACCAAGATATTACTTCTAAGTTTGTTTTTCAAACATCTCTTGGAATAATTGTCTGATCTCTGGAAAGAAGGATTTGTTAGCATATATATGAACTCTTTCTGCTGCTTTTATTTTTGAATGTGAATATTTAAAACTCAGTTCCAAAGACTTTCCATAAGCATGAATATATATGATGCAGTATATATGTTGATTTAATATACTTTCTCTTCCAGAATTACTTGGCATAAACAATAAAATTTAATTGTTTTGCAGATGTACTGTGTGAACACCACGTGCGCAAAGCATTATTTTCCTGAAGAATACATTTATTGCTTTGTGAATCCAGTGTGATATTTTAAGAACAAGTACTTAAGACATAATTTGTTGTGTAGCAACTTTAAAAAAAAAAAGTTTGAAATGAATAGCTTCTGACATTCTAAAAGCTCTGCAGCAGCAGCTTAATGCACAACTAGCCCGGATGAGGCTCCTGGAATGGTCTGTAAATTAAGATAGTATTCAAGATTGGGAGAGGTATAACTTTAGCTATGCAAGTTTATGCATTCAGCAGTGTAAATATGCTTTTACTATATCCTTTTGTTTGCTAAAGTCAAATTTATTTTCTATTTTTGATGCTCTAAAAAGTTAAATTACATAGTAAAAGGATATTTATACGACTGCATGCCTAAGCACTTAGGCCAAAGTTCTCAGTCAGATGGAGTGGGAGTCAGGGGAAAGCAGAAGGGTGTTGGTACTGTCTTGTGTCTGTGTTTGTGGTGTTGCTTTTTGTTTAAGCCCATCTTATTTTCCTATGGATGGCTTTAACTATGTCACTATTCCCCTTTTCTTAGGTTATTATCCTCTCAGTAGGAAGATTATGTATGAGGCAGTTTGTGTTTTTAGTAATAAACTACATAATAATTTTATCCTCTGTACAGCTGAGTGCTGTCATTCCCACTTGGAGTATCCTGTTTTTTATGGTTTTAACTTTACTTCTTTGAATGCTGATTTGAATACTGATTTAAGAACCAGCTCAAGGGGTACAGATCATCCTGATAAATGATATTTTCTTGGAGAGTATCACAGCAGATGAGGAAATACTTATAGAAATACTGTTTTGAATAGAAACTTCTGAAGAAAATAGTCTTGGATGGAAAACTTTATTTTTGACATGCTTTTCACTGTACTGAAACTCAATTTGTTTGTGGCCAGCATCACATATAATTCATACGCTCTCAATATAAATAGATGAAGAAAATAGTAGTGTAGCATTCTTTGCACTGGAGACTGCAGTTTCGATTAGAAACTGCTGCGTTAGTTTTTTACAAGCAGAGAGGGACAGTCTGTCCTGTGAACATGGCTGATAAATCAGAAGAGAAAGCATCCACACAAAATCTTGGGCAGGAATGAGAATCAAACTAGACACTTCCAGTTCTAGAACAGTGCTTGAAGTGTTCCCCCATACTTCTTTAGCGAACCAAAAGTTTTCAATTAAATCTTTTTCCATTTAAATGTATCAGTTCATCAAGAATATAGCAAGTGTGGGAATATGGCAGTTTTACTGAAATATCGCTTTTATCAGAGAAAAGAAGAGGAAATACGTTGTTCTGACATTGAGATATCTTCCATTTCCAATCCAGAAGGATTTTTCATTGTGAAATTTTATTTTAAAGTAAATCAAAAAAAAAAAAAGAATAAAATTTTGAAATTTTTTGAGATGAAAGTTTTTAGAAAATCGTTGTGATAAAAACCCCCAGAATTTTGCTTTTTTGTCGTTGTTGTTTGACTTTTTTTTTCCAGATCAGACTCATGACATTTACTGGAAAACTGGAAGTCTGTTTTTCAGTTTACACAGTTAACCACAGTCTATTGCTCAGAAATAAGCCTGCTCTTTTATTGCTTTACTTATGCTAATGCAAAACAGTTTCAAAAACAATCAGCTAATCTAAAGTATACAAAAAGCTCTCCTTCTGTCTGTGCTCTAGTCTTGAACTGAAACATCTAAGAAGGTCGCAGCCCTGTGAAAGCCGTCTCGCAGTGCGAGGGGTCAGAGGGTCCAGGGACGGGGAGCTGTGCATTTGTCAGCCCCGACTCTGTCCCGCGCCGGCCGTGGTGTCACTTCTGCAGATGCTGCCAGAATTTTGGCTCCGGATGCTCATAAACAAGGAAATTGCCTAGCGTTAAGGGGTGTGTTTATAGCCATAGCATTAGTTCATAAATGTCTCTTTAATAATTTGTTCACTGTAACAGCGCTAAAAATATGTTGATCTGCAGTGTGACACATCTTCTGGGATGGCATGGTGTTTTTCAACATCTGGCCCAGCTTCTCAGGATCTTAGTAAGTCAACCACTGGAAAAGCATTTGGTCCTGTAAAGCTGGGCTGATTTACACCGAAGTCTCCCACACTGTATTTCTGCTTTGAGTTCTGTGCTACTGAGGCTAAAACTCTTTTGCTAGCTAGGCTACCTCCAGAATATGTGCAAAGTTCATTACAATATTTGCTGGGCACATTCGGAAATCTTTTTTTATTAGAGCTTGTTCAAAACCAGCTTTTCTCAAATTTCCCCATAATTCTAATTCTCAGCTTATAACCTTCATCTGGGGATTGCAAGTTTCAGAACTTTTGATCTCGTAAACATTGCAGTTATGATTTGACATCT